>NW_004567126.1:29385551-29399981 GCF_000260355.1 Condylura cristata | reverse complement strand
GGCCGCCGGCCGAGGCACGCTCGCGCCCGGCCGAGCTCTCGGTTGCGGGCCGGATCTCGTGCGTGCGGTCCACGGTGGGGGCTGGGTCCTTGGAGTCCGCCCCTGCCCATGCTGGCCATGGCGGGCCCACCCGGGCCCTGCCCAGGCTGTCCACGGTGAGGACCGTGTCCTTGGGGGCAGCTCCTGCCTGTGCTGTCCACGGCAGCCGGATTCTGCCTTGCTCGCGCGCGGCAAGGCCCAGGATCTCTGCCCTGCTGTCCGCGGTGGGCCCCCCCGACCCTGCGGGGCAGCTCCTGCCTCCGCTGGTGGGGACCTGCTCTCAGGGTGGCCAGAGCCAGGCCCTGCCAGTGCTGTGCACGGTGCTCGGTGATCAGTGCTCCCTGCCCATCTGATCCCGGAGGGACCCTGATCCCTGCCGTGCTGGCCGTGGTAGGGCCTGTGTCCTTGGGACCAGCCCCTACCTGTGCTGTCCAGGTGGGGCCTGAGCTTCCTTCAAGGCTAGTCCTCGTCCTTGCTGTGCAGGTCAGGCTCCTGGATGCCTGCAGGCTGGGCGGGCCCCTGCCTCTGATGTCCATTCAGATCACACCCCAGGTCCCCTCAGGGTCAGTTCCTAGCTCAGTTATCCAGGTCAGGCTGCTAGAACTCTCCAGAGCCTGCCCACTGCCCCTTCTTAGAGGGCCAGCCTCCTGGCTGCTTCTCTGTCCCTAACCCAAGTATCTCCACATTGTTGCCCCGAGCATCTGTCCAGGGCCCCTCACTTCCCAAGCTCCTGTCGCAGCTCTTCCTGCCCTGAGCCCTGTTCCTTAAAGGCAGGGCTTGTTCCCCTCGGGCCCTCCCCCACGCCCCCATTTTCTTCAGGCCCTTTCCCTGCCTGCTGTCCCTCTGTGTGAGAACCCACCACGGGGGGATGACAGCCTCTCCTTTCTCTAGGGACTCTTTCGGCAGCAGTGTTGGGGGGGGCGGGGGCTGCACAGATGGACCCCTAAGGAGCCTCTGTGGGTTTTCAGAAGCGGTCAACTCACTGGCCTTCCCCACCCCAACTCCTGTCTCCCTGGGCCCCTCTCACCTCCTGGAGAAGACTCGTACACCACCACTGCTGCTGGCTCCCCAAGTCACACCTGTTGTAAGGAGTAAGTGAGCCCAGCTGTTGGCAAAGCTGGACACCCCCATAAGGGCTGCTGGAGGACTTACCTTTGCCATCAAAGGCGAGAAGGTCGTTTACAGAGCAGACACCCTGGCCCTGTGCCCTCACGTCCCCCTCAGTCCCAGGCAGGGGGTTGGGATCTCGCCCGCTGTCCAGAGGCAGCACCTGGAGGCCCAGGGGAGCGGAGGGGCTTTCGTGGGCTGGGGGTGGCCATCCTGGAGGAGAGTACCTCACAATTGGACAGGGTTTGTGGTGCGAGTGTGGGGGTGAAGGAACGGTGTCGGTGGCCCTTGGGGAGGTGACAGGTCTTGGCGGGAAGCTGTTGCTCCTCCCGCCCGGCCGTGGAGAAGTGCCTTCCTGGTGCGGCTTTTTGGCCTTTAACGTACGTTCTGATTTACGAAAGTGCTAAAAAAATTGACCATCTTTCCAGGAAAGACGGCAGAGAAGTAATCTCAAAAAGTTTGGAGGAAACTTGCAGTGGGGTCCACTGGCCGTGGGAGGACAGCACTGCACGGCACTTTGTTTGGGGAGAGGGTCAGGGAAGACCAGCATCTTGCGGCTGCTTGGCCTTGCCCGGCTGCGTGACCCTCCAGATGCTCGCGCCGGCCCCCGCTGCCCGGTGCAGGCTGCGTTGGGCTTAAGGACACAGCTCAGTGGCCGGGCTTGCGGCCTGGGTGTGCATGTGTCTCCGGGCTGTGCTGAGGAGACCGGCGCAGGAGTCCGTGTCTGTGGCCACCCCTCCCCCACCGCGTGACCCAAGAGCGGCACTGCGCCCTCCCCCCCAGCACCTGGATCCGGGGACTCAAGCACCTGTCTCTGAAGGTTGTTAGGTCTAGGAACCGAGGGCCAGGTAGGAAAGTGAGGACAGCGTGAGCTTGCGGGTCCAAGGAGATTTATGACACCAGGACAGCTACCAAAGCCTGGGGAGGCCCGGGGGACCCGCTGGGGGCTGGGGACAGAGCCTTGGGGCTCTGTTGTGCTCAGTGATCTCACAGGGCTTGGGGGCCCCGGGGAAGCTTAGCATCCCAGCGGCCTTGCACATAGTGCTCCCAGGCTGGGGATGGGGCAGGGCAGGTGCCAGCACTTTTTACCTGCCGATGACACACATGCTTCGTCCTTTGCCCTCTGCCAGGTACGCCAGCCACCAGCAGGTGACTGCTCCCGTGTCACAGGGAGAACACTGAGGGGCAGGTTGAGCTCTCCCAGCTGAGCGGGGCCGTAGGCCACATGGCCAAGCCTCTGGAATGTGATTATCTCCTCAGCTCCCTGCCGAGGGAGATGCCACTCCTCAGCGGGGGGGTCCTCTGTCATCTTTATGCGACATTGTGGAGGGGGGTCCCTGTTCTGTGTGGCCCTTGCCTTGACACCTGGATTTGGAACCCGGTGGAGAACATTACTTCGCCGGGAAGGCGCCTCGTCCGCGTGGTCATGTCCCTCTGCCCGACGTCTCCCTGGGCTGCACGTCACCTGTGAGGCCTCAGCTTCTTTGAGTGGGGCCCTGTGCGGACTCTGTCCCCTGTGTGTCCCCCCCCCCGCCCGACTCCTTTTAAAACGTTGCTTTTTCCCTGAGGTAGGGCGCTCCCCTTGGCGCTGCTGATATCGGGGGCCGGGCGGTCCCTGGCGGGGTTACGGGGGGTCCTGTGCATTGTGGAAGCTGAGCAGTACCCTGACCTCTCCCTGGGTGTCAGTGTGACGACCACAGCTGCCCCAGAGCCTCCCAGGGCGGGGTCCATCCCCGAGTGAGACCCCGCCCTGTGGTACCTGCCGTGGCCCACAGCGCTGGGGAGTGGGTACCCGCTTTCTCAGATGTGCCTCACCTCCCAGAGTGAGTCCTGTTTGCGGCGCCCACGGCCGCGTCCGTGCAGGGCGTGGAGTGCGGCTCGCCGCGCGACCACTGTGAACACACTGCCCTCGCTCCTACCTTGGGGGCGCTGGGGGGGGGTCCTGCGTGCCCCCGAGCGTCGCCGCCGGGCCCGCGCCAGCTCCCTGGGCCCGCCGTCCCAGCGGCTCCAGCCACCTCCCATGGGATCCTTGAGGCGGCCGCGGGCCGCCGGCCCAGTGGGGCATGTGGGCCTCCGGGAGGCCCGGCTGGTTGCCCTCGGACAAGCGAAGCCTTCCATGGGAACCCCGGTCCCGGAGTCCCAGCGTTCCGGCAAGGCTGAGCTGGAGAGGCTCCGGGATTTCTAAATAAAGCAGGGTGGTTAGTTCTGAAGGCTTCCTGTCTGGCCCCGGCCAGCCCCCAAAGGGCAGTGAAAAGGCCCGGAATCCAGTGTGGGGTGTGGTAGCCCCGACGGGAAGGGCGCCTCCCAGTGCTCTGGGGCATGGAGCAGAGTGGCTGTGCTGTGTCCTCTGCAGACCGGGACAGCAGGAAGCGCGGCGGCGGCCTGCAGCACGTCTCGAGTCCCCGGCCTCGCCGGGACTGAGGCCAGCCCACTCTGGGGCTGTTCCACATCTTTTACATTTAAGTTACAATTCTTTGAAAAGATTTATTTATTCATGCACACGAGAGCTGGGGCACAGGCCAGAGGTGCAGGGGTGAGAGGGTTCCCCAGAGACAGAGTGGGGAGCAGAACAGGCCGATCCACCCTAACACTGCGGAGCGGAGCAGGGGGGAGATGGGGCGCCATGCCCGTGGGGGTCACTCCCCGGCTGGGATCGGATCCGGCCGCAGTGGCTGAGCTCTGACCCGTTGCCCCACCAGGGAGGCCCTAATGGCAGTGTAGTCGCGACCCGCAGTGATTTGTGAGCGGGAGTCAGAAGTGCGTGTGGCCCGCGGCCCCGTGTGCGCAGGGGGACGCCAGCCCTGGGGGGCTCGCTGCCTCCCGTCAGGGCTGCGGGGTGGACCGCGGTGGATGCCCGCACAGGCCAGTGAGGGTTGCGGGTAGCTCAGCCTGGCCGGGGGAGGGCCACACGGGGCCGGGCAGGCCCTGCCGCCTGCGCACAGGCGCTCGCGGGGCGAGCTGCGCCCCTTCCCGGTGCCCGCCTGCGCCCGCCCTTCGCTGCGGGCTGTGGTGCGCCTGGAGGAAGCACTCTGCCGCGCCTAACCACCGAGGTTTCACTTTCAGCGTTTGTGGCCGAGCGCTTCTCTGAATGGCTCCAACGCCGTCCTGGCCTCGCCGCCTCAGCACTGGAAGGTGGACAGAGGAGCCGGCAGCGGCCACAGAGCCCTGGCGGCAGCAGGCCAGCGGTCCCTCCTCTGTCCCAGCCGGCGTTGGGCCCCAGGACACGGGTCTCGCCTGGGATCCGAGTGAAGCCAGGGACAGAGTTGGGGGGGCCCGGGGGTGGGTGTCTCTGGGGCCCCCGCAGGTCACTGCTAGCTAGCAGTGGTCACCGGGCACAGTGAGCCTGGGCGGTCGCCAGCCGGATGTCTGCCAGCCTTGGCTCGCTGTCTCGGGCTGCGCGGCGCTCACGCGCTGACACTCGGCGGAATGGGAGCTCCCACGGGACCCGGCCGGCCCTGCAGCTGGCCCACCGGAGTAGGGGTGGGCGCGTGTCCGCGCACCGCTGCCCTGAGGCCCACCCCTGCCTTCTCCAGGGCGCCAGGCTTGCTGCCACTTGGGGCCTGGCGTTGTCACGCGGGGGTGTTTCCTCCCCGCGTCTCTGCTGCTGGGTTGTGGCACCAAGCCCTGCGGCCTCGCAGGCGTTCACTGACTTCAGTTTGTTCATTCACGTTGCTCCCCAGGAAGTCTGAGTGGGAGTGGCCTCTGTCCCTGGTGCCCCAACTTGGGGTGTCACCCAGCTCCGTGGGACTGCCGGGAGGGCTTCTGCCGGTATTGCTCTGCGGGGGGCTGTGCGCAGCCCAGGCGGTGGGGTGCGTCATGCGCCGGTCTCCTCATCGGTCAGACAGAAGGGACGCCCTGCCCCCCTAAAATCGCACGGTGTGGCGCCGGCTGGCGTTTGGCACACAGTGGGGACTCGGCTGGCGCAAGAGCTGTGCGGTCTCGTGGCACCGACTGGGTGTTTTGCAGAAGTTCCCGTTTAGAAGCTGCCGGAACACCCCAGCGAGTCGGGTCCCCGCGGCCTCCATGACAGGTCTGAGCAGTGCTGAACTGTGCGGCGCGCTTTGCGCCGTCTGACGCTCAGAATGGTGCTTCCCACCCCGCCGGCTGTCTCCTGAGCCTGCTTTCTGTGGTGGAAATAATCCCACTGACTTCAGGGATGCCCGGGGGTGGGGGGTCATGCCTTACTGCTGTCAGCCCCAGGAGCACCCCTGTGCGGGTCTGTGGCCTCCGACCGGGGTTCTCATCCCACAGCAGCCTCCTCTGGCGCTCAGCTGGAGACGGCTGGGGCCGATGGGCCTGTTGGTGGTGGCTCCCCGCTGGGGTGGGGACCCTTTCAGCTCCCAGAGTGGGTTACTCTGGGGCTTAGCTGGGCCACGGCGTGGGAGGGGCGAGCGGTCAGACCTGACCCTCACTGCTGGGACGCAGCCAGGTCCGGGCCTGCTGGTGGCCGCCACTTCCTGTAGGCGTCTCCTCCAAGACTGGGCGGTGGGGCGGAGCTCTGTGGGCAGGTGCCCGTCTCTGGTCCTCAGGCCCGATGCTGCCCATGCACCCCTGGCTGGGTTAAATATGGGGGCTGGGCAGGGCAGGGGTCACAAACACCTGCGGGCTGAGCAGGCCCCGGAACTGTGCGGGCTGTCTGCTCCAGAGGGTGATTGGCCTTTGGGCCGGCGCGTCTGCGCCTAGAGACACCTGCACTGTGGCGGGGGCAGGGTGGCAGGAATGTCCAGAGGTCATCTGTCACCACCTGTGGCTTTCAGAGCCTTGGCAGCAAGTGACAGTTCCTTCCCACCCCTGTCAGCGGGGGCACCTGCCCATCAGGGCGCTTCCCCAGTGTGCTTCTGTTTTTCATTTCCAGGGTTATGGTCTAGAACGCAGAGACGGACGTCCTGCAGTGGGGTTGTGCAGCCGAGCCCCAGTCTGTCGACACCCTGCAGCTGTGTCACGTCAGTGAGGCTGCGTAACCTCTGCCTAAGCTCGCTCCCTGCCCGGCGGAGCTGTGGTGACGGGGCGGCCCTGAATGAGCTGGCTGCACTGGCGTTTGCAAAAGTTTCTCCAGCCCCCTAGAAGGTCGCCTGTGACCTCGACCTCTCGCCTGCTCAGGCTTCACGCGGGGCTTCTGGGCTGTCTTCAGGAGCTCAGGCCCCTGGTGGCGCCGCAGCCCGCTCAGCACAGATCAGAAGGTGCACAGGAGAGGCCTGGCGGGGCCATGTTCATGTGGCTAACTCGGGAGTGGGTTGCAGAGTCGCCCAGCACCCAGCCTGTGCTGGAGACTACGGGTACGGGGTTGCAGGCAGAACCCTGCCTAGGGGTCTGGCATCCCAGCCAGTGAGTGGACAGGGAACGGCCACTCAGATGTGAACTTGAAGCCTGGGCTATAGCTGGGACTCGGCCCTGGCATGGCTTCCGCGGGGAGTTGTGTGAGTTCCTGCAGCTTCCTCACCAGTGTGTGGCCACCACCACACCAGGGCCCTCGTGCCCCCCATTTCTGCTCAGACCTCCTTCAGAGCCCCGCCCCACCCAGCCCACCCTCCCCTGCACGCTTTCGTCCTCTCGGAAATGCCCCAAGGACAGAACTGTGCAGTGTGTCACCTCCACACCTGGCATTGTTCCCTGGGTCCCTTATGGGGGGGGTGGAGGTGGGGGTGGTCCTGGGGCATTGCAGAGAGGCATTCCTGCCCACTGCCTGGCTGGAAGCTCTCTTCATGCTGAAGGCATCAGGGCCCACGAACTGCTTGGCACCTGTGAGTGAAGGTGCGTGAAGGCTGTGCGTGGCCGAGAAGGTGCAAGTCTTGGCACTGGCAGCTGCTCAGTACCCTGGATCAGGGTCGCCCCGCTGGCTGGGGCAGGAGGTGCTGAGATGCCCCCAGCCAGAATGGGGGCCGATGGTGGGCGCACCTGCTCTTGTTTGCAGGAGTGGGGGATTTTCTCCCTGGTAGGCAACTGTTCTAGGTTTTTGTGCTAGAAGTGTGCCTGTAACCAGATCTCTCACAGGGGATGTGACCAGTTCAGAATGGACCTGTAGGGGAGGGCCAAGCAGGTGGACATTGGATAGGGCACCTGAGGTTACCTGCGCCAAAGATCCCATCACAGACCTGCGTCCCAGCTGCCCGTGCTAAGGGTGCGATAGCTGAGCTGGCGCTTGGGGCAGGACCAGGGCATCCGGAAGACAAACCTGGTGTCACCCAGATCCCTGCCTGTCCTCCTGGCCTGAGTCTGTGGCCTGAGCTGCTGGGTTCTTGCTCAGCTGCTGCTTCCCAGAGCACACGCACGTGCTCGCGGCCACTGCGGAGGGGCCCACACTCCTGTGCCTGTCCTCTGGCAAAGGGACAGCGCCCCACATCTCCGGCTAGCTGTTCTCCGTCTGCCCCTCTGCTGCCTCCTGGCTTTATTGAGATGTGATGGCATCCACGCTGTGGAAGTTGAAAGTTGGTGTGATGGTTTGATACACACATGGCCTTAACGGTGATGGCCGCGGGGGCCGTTCGCATTCCCATGCTGCCTGTGTAGCTGTGCCGCGTGAGGTCACCTGCGTGCCCGTTTCCAGGTTCTGCTCTGCGGGACCGGGTGGCCCCCGGCGTGGGCCTTGCCCCAGGCACAGGCAGCTGTGAAGGGGCGAGTGTGTTGAAGGCGGCCGGCGTGGCCGCTCCTGCTTCTCCCTCCCTCTCCACGGGCATCCCAGCAGCAGAGTGGGGCCCCCACCTGCCCGGGCACTCGTTTGCCCTTGCCCCACATGGGTGCATTCTCCCATCCTTTGGCTTTTCTTCTTTAAAGATGTATTTATTTATGCACACAAGAATTGGGGCACAGGCCAGAGGTGCGGGAGTGAGAGGGTTCACCAGAGACAGTGGGGAGCAGAACAGTGGATCTGTTGAAACACACGGCTGAGGGGAGCAGCACGGGCCTTGGGGAGCTCCCTGGCCGCGGATCCAGCTCGTGCTGGGCTTTAACCCGGAGGGGCCTTCCTTGAGTGTACATACTTCTCCTGGTAGATGCGGCTCCCGCGGGCTCTCTTGCCTGTGGTGCGCGTCTCAGCGGGTCAGGCGCGTCCACATTGCCTTTCAGCCGCCCACCCTCCCTCTCCAGAGCTTGCTCATCTGCCCAGGCTGGAACTCCCCTCCCAGCCTGGCACCCACCACCTACCTCTGCCTCTCTGGATGTGGCTCCCCAGGGGCCCTGGGAGTGTAGGCAGCACAGCGTGTGTCCTGTGTCTGGCTTATGTCACTGTTAGAATAGCCTCACGTTCCCTCCACTCTGCAGCGTGTGTCCGAATGTCCTTCCTTTTTAAGCGTCAGGCGGGGCCTCGGCGTCTTGGCTGCTCTCTCTCGCTCGGTGCAGGCCTGACCTGCACCATCTTTCTTCCAGAGCCTGCCCTGCCATCCTTCCTCTCCCAGCCCTGCAGGGAGCCTGGCCTGGGTGCCTGTGGCACCGCTGTGGGACTCGGGGAACTTGGGGAACCTATCATCACTCCTGAGCTTGGCCCTACCTGTCTGAGCACCGAGTGCAACTTTGGGGGGCGGGGGGACTTGGCACGCATGGTGATGGTGCATCCCCACTGTCTGGGTAGCAGTAACTTGTTCTTTCATTTTTACTTTTCCAAATACTGGCCAAGAGTGTTCCCACGACAGCCCCTAGACAGATCGGTGCAAGGTTCCCTGGGCCTGCTGGAGGTGTGTCCTCTGGAACAGGCTGCGTGACTTGTGGGGGTTCCAGGTGCTGTACGGGGGTGCTCAAGTTTGGATTTGCAACCTGAGCAGCACTGGGGAGTAAGATGGGGCTCCCAGGGGTATGAACTTGCAGCTGATGTCGTGGTCTTGGGTGCATGTAGACGAGAGACTTCCCAAAGCAGACCCTGACAGTTTTGTGATGAATTTTTGGGAACTCCCAAAGGGCGATGACTCTTAAGGAGAAGAAACTGCCCGGCCACGTCCTCCTGGAAACCCTTGCCCAGCTCAGCGGCTTCCCCTGTGATGCCTGTCCCCTCCCCAACCTCCTAGCACTTGGGCCCAGCGCATGGGGCCGTGTGATGCCACTGCGTGTGTGTCCGTGCGGCCACGTGTGCACGCTGCGTGTGCACGTGTGTGCTGTGCGAGCATGCCCAGCCCGCCTGCGCCTGCCCCGCCCGGAGCGCGCTCTGAGGGCCGCTTGGCGTTTTGCGTGCTGTATCCAGTCTGCCGGCAGCCCCTCCTCCGTGGGGTAGTTGCAGGGTGCATTTTCTCTGGGGTCCAGCATCCCTTCCCGGGATGTGGCATCTGCAGCACGAGGGCCTGAGCGTTTGGGGCACGGAGTAACCAGAGGCCTGAGCACCCCTCCTTGACGCTGGGCCTCCGCCTGCTGGCATTGCTGTGCCCTTTCACTGTGGTCAGCCAGCCAGGCGGTTATCTGGTGCTTTTTTATTACAGTATTTTGCCAAAAATGGGTTCTCATCTGGACCATTTCAGCCCTTGGGGAACACTAGTGATGGCTGAGGCCATCTGTGGCTGTCGCTGCTACAGGTGCCCCGTCACTGAGTGGATGGAACCAGGGTGCCCCCTCGGCCTCGCTCAGAGGCCTCCTGACCCCCTGTTCCCAGTTTCCAGGGCTGGGGTGCAGGGAGACACACCACTAGGAGTCGATTCCTAGCGCTGCGCCTGTCCTCCCCACAGTGAGTGGTGAGAGGGGAGCAGCGTGGGCCCCACTGGAGAGCCCCCGAAGCCCCCCGGGAGCCGCGGCCACATGCACACCCTTGCCCTGCCTGTGGGACTCGTGGTGGGCTTGGTGGGAGTGGGCTGTTGGCATCTTGCCAGTGTGGTGGCAGAGGCGAGTCGTTTGCAGTGAGGGGCTGGGGGCTGGGCGGGGTCATCGCCAACGGCAGAACGAGTCATGTTTATTATTTATTCCAGGAAGAGCCCAAGGTGGTTGATAAAAGTATCGGAAGAGGGTGAGCACAGCCCAAATCCTGCGCGGTGACGGGCCGGTTGTGACGTGGCTTCCCCGTGTGCACAGGGAGCCTGTGGTCAGCACTCTGCCTGCTGCCCCCCGGCGGGTCAGAGCGGCCCCGCAGATGGCGGGTGCGCTGGGGCAGGTGCGTGGCCGCCGCAGAAGCGGGGCTGCTGGAGGTTCTGAGTCTCTGAGGAGGGGCGTTGGGGCCTCAGTCCCGAGTGAGCAGGGGCCTGGGGAGGTTGCTGAGTGGGAGCTGGAGACGTGAATTCTTAGACTTGCCGTGTGGTAGTCTCTCCAGAGTGCCGCGACTGGGTGCGAGCACTTAGTACCTCAGGCAGCTCCGGGAGGACCTGGCTCAGGGTCTCAAACGAGATTCCGGTCACGCTGACTGGGGGCTGCCTCGCTGGAGGTCTGCGGGTGACAGGAGGGGCTTGCACAATGGTGCCCTCAGCCGGCGGTTGGCAGGGGCCTCGACATGCGTGTCTCTCAGCATGAGGCCTGCGCCCCAAGCGAGCCGTCCCCGCAGGAGCGAGGAGGACGTCACCCTGCGTGTCGTGACCTTGCCTTGGGTCGCTTGTCATGTTCTGTTTATTAGAAGCGAGTCACTAAGCAGGCTGCCCGCAGAGGTGGTGCTGGACTGCAGGTCTAGGAGGTGTGGCCGTTCGTGGCTGCAGTGGATGTCCTGCTGGGAGGGGTGAGGGAAAGCAGGGGACGGATTTGCAGCTTGAAGCCGGGGAGTGAGAGAAGCAGGACAGGCCCCGGGGCAGAGTCGGGTGGCTCAGGGTCATGCGGGCTGCTTTGCAAGGGAGCTGCCCTGGCCTCTGCAGAGAGGCAGCCCGGCTTCCCTTTTTGGTCCAGGCAGCAGGGCCTTATCACGCTTCTCATGCTGGTACGTGTGCGCTAGCAGGAGCCCCGGGGGGCTCACACTTAGGGGGCAAGGAGCCAGTGCGAAAGGTGACGCCACGTGTGCACCAGGGCAGTGGGACAGAGCAGACACGGAGGGACAGCCCAGGCCCAGCCTTCGGGTTCTTGGCGGGGCCTGGGCTGTGGGACATGTAGGGGACTCAGGGGTGTCCAGGCTCTGTAGTCACGGATGGAGCCAGGGAGCGCTTAGTTGCTGGGGCAGTGGCTCTAAGGGGAAGGGCGCTTTGGGGTGACTGCATGGTGCCCTGGGGCTTGATCTGACCTTGGATGCAAATGCCAAACCATCGCCCCCCAGAAAGCTTGTTCGGGTGTGACTCCCGAGGCCCCATGGGGGCTGGGGGCCTGTGGTCAGCCTGGACTGGGGGGCAGGGTTCCTGAAGGCACCGAGCAAACCCGCAGGGGAAGTGCCGGGCCTGTGAGAGGAGGCTGTGAGGAGGCGCTGGCACTGGCGGGCGCCCACCTCTGCCTGCCCGCCTGAGCCCATGTGACCCGCAGGGCCCGGGCACCGCCTGCCCTCTGAGCCCGGTGCCTTCCCTCTGGGCCTCCGTTTGTTTCCTCCTGTGTGTGTGCGCGCGCGCGCGTGTGTGTGCGCGTGTGTGTGTGTGTGAGAGAGAGAGAGAGAGAAGGGGGTGGGGAGGAGCTCGGCAGCGTGGCTGCCTGCTGGCCCAGGCCACGCCGCTGGGGCAGCCCGTCCTGACGACCCTGCACTCTGGGACCAGTGTGTGGGTCCGGGTCCCCACCCTTGATGCCCACATTTGTCTTGCAGGCACGGGCGAGAGCGGCAAGAGCACGTTCATCAAGCAGATGCGGATCATCCACGGCGCCGGCTACTCGGAGGACGACAAGCGCGGCTTCACCAAGCTGGTGTACCAGAACATCTTCACCGCCATGCAGGCCATGATCCGGGCCATGGAGACCCTGAAGATCCTGTACAAGTACGAGCAGAACAAGGTGAGGCGGGTGGCCCTGGCGCCGGGCTGCTGGGCTCCGGGGTGCGGCCATGGGCCTGAGCTGGCACCACCAGGGCTGGTGCTGCTGCGTGCACCCCCCCATCAGGTGCTGCCCTAGGTGGGCGTGGTACCTGCTCCCTGTCTGGCCCTTCTGTGACCCAGTGGCCCTATGGGGAAGGTTCTCCCCCCCATGTTCTCCAGTGACAGCTTATTGAGGCAAGTCCAGCTACCATCCATGCGCCCATTTTAGTGTGGAGCCATTCTGGTGTTCCAGCATTTTTAAAAAAGATTTATTTGTGCATACAGAACTGGGGTACAGGCCAGAGGTGCAGGGGTGGTGAGGGGACTCACCAGAGACAGAGTGGGGAGCAGAACAGGCCGAATGAAGAAGCTCACTGCTGGGGGGAGCAGCGGGCGGTCAGGAGAGGTCTGCCGCGCCCGTGGGTCGCCTCCGGGGCAGGCGGGAATCGAACTCATGCTGCAGTGGCTTTAGCTTCTCAGTGCAGTGCTTTACCCGCTGCGCCACCAGGCAGGGCCGTGTTTCAGCATGTTTACAGAGTCGTGCAGAACGTTGTACTACCTCAAAGAGAAGCCCCCTCCCAGCCACCCTGGCTCTCCCCCCAGCCCTGACACCAGGAACCCACTGCTGGCGCTGGCCACGCCCATCCTGGGTGATCCTCGTCGGTGGGCTCAGCCACTGGCCCGTGTGTCGGCCGTCTCCCGAGCGTCGTGTGTCCAGGGCCCTTCCCCTGGTGGCGAGTGTAGAGCCACCCCCGTTTCTGCGGCCGAGTGGTGGTTCCACGTGGGGGCCTCACTGTGTGTCTGCTCATCACTGACGGCTGTTGGTGTTTAGGCCTCTGGCGCCCTGAGTCTGCTGCTGGGTGTGCGTCCTGGCGGCATCTCCCGGGCGGTAGCGTGTGGCCTGCACCACCACGGGCTGGGTGGCTGCTGGCCACCTCCCCTCATGCCCTCCACTAGCTGGGCAAGGGTGTGTTGCTGGTGGCCTCCGTGGGGTTGCTGTGTAGACCTGTTTCAGGGGCCTGTCATTCAGCCCCGCAAGTTAGCCAGGGCTCACGCGTCATGGGAGTCCGTACCTGGCCAAAGACGGACAAGATGCATTACTCCACGTGCTGTCAGGCCCCACCACCACCCAGAGGCCTGCTGCATCTAGAGGCGCGTCTTCCTCCTCGGCCCGGGCACAGATGGCCAGGCTCCCTGGGGCCCACGTGGGGTGCAGGCCCTGCTGTCCCGGCTGTGGGGCCACATGCCAGTGGGAGCCTCTTGCCTCCTGGGTCTCAGCCTGTAGCACCCTCTCCCGAGGAGGCCTCTGGAGTCCGTGTTTGCATTTGGGACACAGATTGCCATCAGTTCTAGAACTGGGGTCCGCACACTTCAGCCCGTTGTTGTCAATAGTTCTATTGTCACGTGACCACACCCATTAATTTCACACTGTCCTTGGTGACCTTTGCCACACATAGGGTCAGCGTGGCAACAAAGGTGAAAACACTGCTTTCTGGCCTTTTACAGGAGGCCAGTGTGCCCTGACTACAGGCACCCAGACCGTGGGCTTTCCTGGGCAGGCTCTGCTCCCACGGCCCAGGTGGGAGGCCGGAGAGCGCGGCTCAGAGGGTCAGGCAGAGCCAGTGCTCCCGGGCCCTGAGGCCCAGGAGAGCCGGCTGGGCGGCGCCGAGACGCCCACTGTCCTGCCGGCCAGAGCACCCTTGAAGGCAGGACGTGGAGCGTGGAGCTGGCTGGAGAAGGGGGGGCGTCTCCAAGAACCCACTGCCCTGAGCGCTGTGTGCCGGGTGTGCGCAGAGTGTGCGTGCCTGTCCCCGGAGGGGCCCAGGCCTGCGCTGGGGGCTGTTTGTGGAGGTTCTGTCTTAGGCTCAGCTGGTTAAATCATCGGCCCTGGAGGTGAGCCCGCCTCCAGGACCGGGTCCTCCCAGCTGGCTTCCTTGGGCCAGCACCCCTCCGCCCCCAGGCTCGCGGCGACACACGGGAGGTGCTGTGCCGACAGCGGCTTCAGGCTCTGGGCCGGGAACGGCGGCAGGGCCTGGCTAGGGGCTCTGATCCCGACACCGCAGCCCTCTGCCTGTCTCCCTGCCTGTGAGGTGGGGCCGGAGCTGAGGCGCCGAAGTTCACTGAGGGCCGTGGCAGTGTCTGTTTAGGGGGGTCAGTTTTTGAAGAGTATTGTTGTCAGCCAGCCGGCTCTCCCCGGGGCTGCCGGCACCCCCTCTGGGCTCCGCAGGGGCCCTCCACCGCCCCAGCTCTGCTTGGGGGCTGAGGGCGGCCGCTCCGTCCCGCAGGCCAACGCGCTCCTGATCCGGGAGGTGGACGTGGAGAAGGTGACGACGTTCGAGCACCGGTACGTCAGCGCCATCAAGACCCTGTGGAACGACCCCGGCATCCAGGAGTGCTACGACCGGCGCCGCGAGTACCAGCTCTCGGACTCCGCCAAGTAGTGAGTGGGGCGCGGCCGCCGGCCCGGGCC
>NW_004567126.1:29380619-29385170 GCF_000260355.1 Condylura cristata | reverse complement strand
GGGTGACGGGCCGTGGCCGGAGGCCCTGCCCCCTGGCCGCCGCCTCAGAAGTGCCATCCTGCCCTCTTGCAGCTACCTGACCGACGTGGACCGAATCGCCACCACGGGCTACCTGCCCACCCAGCAGGATGTGCTGCGGGTCCGTGTGCCCACCACAGGCATCATCGAGTACCCCTTTGACCTGGAAAACATCATCTTCAGGTACCCACGCCCCGGCCTTTCAGGCCAGCCTGGGGCCCCCTCCATCCCGGTGACCCTGAGGGACGATGGGGTCGGCAGCAAAGGGCTTGGCGGACCCCGTCTCGCCTTTAGGGATCTTCTGACCGGGGCCGGGGCTCGTAAATAACTGCCTGGGTTCAGAATGAGGCACTCTCCTGTGGCGAGGTGGCCGTGACGGGGCACGGCCACCGTGGGCAGCAGGAAGGACGTGGCGCATCCGGGCGGGGACACGGGCACGCGCCCTGCCAGGCTGGTGCTTCCTGGGCCTCTCGGCTGCGGGCCGGCGGTGCCTTGGGCGCACTGGCAGCGTGAGCCCCCCGTGCCCGTCAGGGCTGTCCTCGCCGAGCCGTCGCACACCCCAGGTTCTGCTGCGGCCCAGTCCTTGGTGTCCCCTGGGCCTGCAGAGGGGTCACCCCAGGCTCTGGCCGCGAGCACGCGACTCCGTGTCTGAGTGTCCCTCTTCTGGCCAGAACACCGGGCGTCAGGTTAGGTCCTCTGCTCTGGCATCCGCTCCTCAGTCCCATCTCCAGAGACCCTCTCCCCAGGCCCCAGGTGGAGGGGTCCGGGGGGACACTTCCAGTCCATACAGTGGTCCCCTTGTCCACCGTACTCAGAGAAGGCAGGCCAGAGCTCCTGGCAGCCCCCCGCTGGGGCTCAGGCGGACCAAAGGGGTGTGGTTGCCCTTCCGTGGGAGGTGAGCCTGGCTCTGGGGTGCCGTGGGGCCCTCGTTCCAGCCCAGCTGCTCCAGGAGGTGACGTACTCCAGAAAGGCAGTGGTCCAGGGGCCCTGGCACTGGCTGGCATCCCAGGCCGGCTGCCACTGGCCTCTGAACACAGACCCCCCGTCCCCGCCCGCGCCCCGTGTCACCTGGCACATGCGGCGTCTGCGCTGTGGAATCGGCCCGCCACGCCCGTGCATTGTCCAGCGCGCCGTGGCGGCCCGGGGCCAGCGGGGCTCAGGTGGTGGCAGGAGGCCTCCTCCCTCCTCGTCCTGTTGTGAGGATGGTGTTCTCCGTTCTGCTTGGGGATCCCAAGCAGCAGGAGGCCCTGTGGCAGCAGCTGACCGTGTGGTGTGGCTCAGGGCGCTGTCGTAGTCGCCTCCCCCCCCCCTGCCCTGGGGTCTGCTCGGTCCGTCGCTGCCTGAGCCTCACGGCTGGGCACTTAGTACCTCAGGCAGCTTCCGGGAGGACCTGGCTCAGGGTCTCGAACGAGATTCCGGTCACGCTGACTGGGGGCTGCCTCGTTGGAGGTCTGCGGGTGACCGGAGGGGCTTGCACGATGGTGCCCTCAGCCGGCGGTTGGCAGGGGCCTCGACACCCCGCTATGTGGCCCCTCTCCCCTCGCGGTCCTGCTTGCGTGTCATCCCAGCACGGCGCGCGCCATCCCCGCGGGAGCGAGGAGGAAGGCTTAACATCGGAGGGCCCTGTGCCGAGTCTGCACCCCTGTTCCTTCAGGATGGTGGACGTGGGTGGGCAGAGGTCAGAGCGGAGGAAATGGATCCACTGCTTCGAGAACGTGACTTCCATCATGTTCCTTGTGGCTCTCAGTGAGTACGACCAGGTCCTGGTGGAGTCGGACAATGAGGTGAGGCCGCCTGGCGGGGCCCCGGGGGCGCGGGGGCGGCGTGCCCTGGGCTGGCCCTCTGAACCTGGAGTCCTGCTCTGCGCAGAACCGCATGGAGGAGAGCAAGGCCCTCTTCCGGACCATCATCACCTACCCCTGGTTCCAGAACTCCTCCGTCATCCTCTTCCTCAACAAGAAGGACTTGCTGGAGGACAAAATCCTTTACTCCCACCTGGTGGACTACTTCCCAGAGTTTGACGGTGAGCACCACTCCACTTGCCTGCCTCTCGGCCCCTCAGGGCTCCTTCCGGGCTCCTGGCCCAGCCCCAGAAGCGCACAGGGCCTGGAGCTCACGCCTCCCTGGGGCTCGCCCTGGCCTCCCTGGGGCAGCCTCACTCCGTCAGAACTCGGGCAGCTCAGGGCAGCTCAGCCCGCTCTGCGGCTGGCCCAGCTGTCTGCCCGTCTGCCCCACGCCCCCCAGGCACTTCGGGGCCTTCAGAGCTCAGCCGGCGTGTGTGCTGTGCGGGCTGGTCCGAGGGAGGGGAGCCATGGGCGGGCACGGCCCCCGGGGCAGGAGCGAGCGCTGGCCCGCCCGCCCGCGGGGCCCTTGGGGTGCATGTGCGCGCCCCGTGTGCGGCGGGCCCACGGAGGGGTGTGTGTGCCTGTTGGATGTGAGTATGTGTGGGGAGACGTGTGCGTGGTTGGGGGAGGTGGGGCAGGAAGGAGGCGGGCCTGGGGTTGCAGCAGGTGGGGGCCTCCAGCTGGCCTCGGGCGGTCCCGGGCCGCCACCACCCGCCTCACTCCCGCCCTCCCCAGGGCCCCAGCGGGACGCGCAGGCGGCCAGGGAGTTCATCCTGAAGATGTTCGTGGACCTGAACCCCGACAGCGACAAGATCATCTACTCCCACTTCACCTGTGCCACCGACACGGAGAACATCCGCTTCGTCTTCGCGGCCGTCAAGGACACCATCCTGCAGCTCAACCTGAAGGAGTACAACCTGGTGTGACGCGGCCGAGGCGCAGGACCCGCCCTGGGCGCGCCCCTGTCCGCGGCGCTGCGGGTCGCCGGGGGCCTCCCGCCACCACGGAGGCCGCGTCTTTCTTTCGTGTTCTCAGCCAGCGGCCCTTACTGCACACTCACCAGGGGATGGACACCTTTCTTTCTGCACTTTGTTGCCTGCCCGCCTTTTGTCCCTGGCAAAGGCCGCTTTTTTCTGGCCTTGACTGTGGCTCGCTTTTTTCTACAAAAAAAAAAAAGGAAAAAAAAGAAAAGGAAACAAGTAGAGATGAGACCCCGCGCCTCGCGACTCCAGACCTCATCAGCCCCAGGCCTCGCCCCGGGCCGCGTCCTGCCACAGAGCCCGCCCTGCCCGGACACACGCGGTCACTCTCCTCCCGCCGCCGCTTCGCCATGGACGGCGTGGGGGCGTGGAATTGTGACTTCTTGTCCCTTTTTTTAAGTTATTGACGTCCTCGCGACTTGCCCTCTGTTTTTGCTCACTGGACTCCAAGAAGTGGGGGTGGGTGGCGCCCCCTGTTGCCCGCTCTGGAAGTGCCTAACCTTCTTCTTTGTTTGTTTTTAATTTGGGGGAGGAAAACAAAATCAAGAAACAACGTGTCCCCGGCGCCCAGAGGCCAAATCCCGTCTCCAGCCCGGGGCGAGAGGGTCTGTGCTGGGTCTTTGGCGAGTCTTGGGGCTCAGGGTTCTCGGGGCTGTCTCTAGGCCAGTCTGGCTGTCTTCAAGTGTTCTGGGGCTCTCAAGGTCTCGTCCCCAACACCCCACACCCCTAAGGGCTGCCATCCAGGCACAGCCCAGGGCCGCGTGCCCACCCGCCCAGCTCAGAGTACCCGACGGGGAGGCCAGGGTGGCGGTACCCCTCTGCTTCATTTGGGCGTCACCTCGCTTCTGACAGTGAGGGTGCATGGGGACCTTTTCAGAATATTCTCAGGTGTGTCCCCGAGAGGCAGTGGGAGGGGGCGCTGGTGGCTCGGCACGGGGCTCCCTGCGTGGCCTCTGCGCAGTGGGGGCTCCGCTTCTCCCCAGCCGGCGCCGAGGCCACGAGCTGCTGCCCCGCAGGCCAGGCAGCCTGTGCACTTTCCCAGCGCCCCGGGGCAGCGAGGTCCCCCCAGGCAGCCTCTGGGTCTGGCCACGGCCACGGCCACGCACTGAGCCGGAGCCCAGAGGCCCCTCGCCCCGCCGCCCTCTCCCAGAGGTTTTCTGAGGGCGGAAACGGGGGTTGGGGAAGAGTGGGCGACTTCATCTGATGTAGACAACACTACAGTGTGGATGGCACTACAATTTCGTGTTGATTTGTGGGTTTCGTTTTGTTTTTTGCACACACGTGGTGAGAATGGACTGCCAGCGATGCCTTGGACACAGCCCCTCTGGGCCCCAGGCGGGAGCCGTCTCGGTGGCTGCTGCTCTTGGGTCCCTCACAAGTATAAAAGAACAATGGAAAAACCAGACCAACCCAAATGGCCAGTGTGTGCCTGGGCCCCCTTCCTCTGCGCCTCCCCGGGCTTCCCGACAGGCGTGGGTGACCCGCTGGCTCCTGGGGGCTGGGGGCCGCTGCGCGAGGGGCTGCCGCATTCCTGAGCGGGGCTGGCCCGGGGCTGGCGCTGCCTCACAGTGGCCTGTGCCGGGGGGGCGCCCGACTGGCTTCCTGGGCCTCGTTTACTTGGCCAGTTTTGGGCTTTGGCCGCTGCGCGAGGGGCTGGAAGCCGCTTGTCCTGGCCGTGGAGGCGCGGCCCTCGCGGTGGGCGGGACGGT
>NW_004567126.1:29354663-29380519 GCF_000260355.1 Condylura cristata | reverse complement strand
GCCGCGGGGGCGGCACCCGGGCGCAGGCCTCGGCGACGAGGGCCCAGTCACGGACAGAGGACTGGACTTGGGCTCTGAGGAGGCGGCGAGGCCCACAGTATTAACTCCAGAGCGGCAGTGCCAAGCATTCCAGAGCTGGAGCCTGGCCCTCCCGGAGCCCCACCAGGCGGGCCCCCGCCCGCCGTCCAGCAGGGTCCAGAACAGTTCTGTGCCGGTGCCAACGGGCGGGAGGTCTGGGCCCTGCGACCCGTACGCGAGGTGGCTTGGTGGGTGACCTGGGTGACCCTTGTCCCCGCGGACGCGGTCCCAGTGGAGGGCCGCCCCGGGCTCGCGCCAGGTCGGCCCAGCAGCAGAGTCCGGCCGCGTCTCCCCTCAGACGTCCTAGTGCCAATGCCCCCTAGTGGCGGTGCAGGGAACCGTGCCGGGTGGACGTTGTCCGGTTCTTGTATATTATTACACAGTCCTGATTTCAGACGATTTAAACCTTAAGCTATTTAAAAAAGAATATTATATAAAATGCTGTTTTTAAACCTTTTGTCATTTGAAATGCATGTCTCGTGTGTGCTGGTGGATGGGGCGCAGTGGCCTCCAGGCCGGCCTCCGTGGCCGAGGCTGCCACGCCCAGGCGGGTGCGAGCGCGGACTGCTCAGTGTGTCGGGGCCCTGACCCCTTAATCCAGATACCTGATGGAAATTGACTTTTCATATCTTTCTCCTGAAATGAATTGTTTTAAATTGGAATAAATTTTGTTCCTAAATGCCCTGGCCCCTCTGGCTTACTTCCTGTGCCGGCTACCTTGGGGGGGGGGTGGCGTGGAAGGGTCCTGAACGGTCTCAAGGCGTCACCTGGACCCTGCGTGTTAGCGGGGCCCTGGCACCTTCGGGCAGTGGCGTGCACTCCAGGGAGCGGTGGCCGTCAGCTGCTGGGCTGACCAGCCCGGCGGGCCCACAGCTCCAGGGCCCTGCGGTCCTTTTAGTTCACCCTTGAGTTCAAGTTCATTTGCTCTTCCCAGCTGGGGTGCTGTGGAGGAAGCACCTGCTCGCTGGGGGCAGGTTCTGGGCTCAGCACCCCGTCACTGGGTTGGGGGCAGGGAGCAGCTTGGGGAACTGTGTCCCTCTGTAACTGGGGGCCTGTGCCCCTCTGTGTAACTGGGGGCCTGTGCACCCCTGTGTAACTGGGGCAGCCATATCTCTGCGCTCTCCCCTGAACTCTTCCCTTTTTGGCGAGTTCATTCCGGCATGGACACAAGCTTGCCGTTTGAGTGCGCGGCTCAGCCGTGGCGCCCAGCTCCAGGCCTTTCCCTGCTTACCCGTGCTCTGGCGGCTGGAGGCACGCGCGGCCCCCGCCCCTGCGCCCACCCCTGTGACTCCCCGCACCCTCCTGTGGTGGCGCCCAGTGCGTGGCCCTTGTCTGGCTTATTCCTCAGCATCGTGACCCCAAGGGCAGCCACACTGCAGCTTGTCACACACCAGAGGCGTGGGCGGTGAGAGGATTCACCAGAAGCAGAGCAGGGAGCAGAGCAGGCAGTCAGGTGAAGCACACCGCGGAGGGGGCAGCGGGCGGGTCAGGAGAGCTGGCCCTGCGGGTCAGCTCCCGGGCTCGGCATGGAATTTGCGTTGCAGTGGCTGTAACAGCCCCACAGTGCTGTGCTCTAACCCGCTGCGCCACCAGGGAGGGCCGCGACGCCCTTTTCGGAGCCGCAGGACGCTCGGCTGTGGATGGGCCCTCGTGCGCCTGGCCCCGGCCTCCAGCTGCGGTCACGTGAGGCAGCTTGTCTCAGACCTGCTCAGCCCTCTTGAGTCAATACCTAGAGCGGAACTGCTGGCTCTTACCTGTTTGACTTTTTGGGGAACCACCATCCTGTTTCCGTGGCGTTCCCAGCAGTGTGCGGGTTCGTTTCGCCCCATTCTCTTCCAGCTGTGTTTACTCTCGCCAGTGGCTACACCTTGGCACCCAGCGAGGCGGGTGCTATTCTAGACCACCACGCAGCCTCCGAAGGAAACAGCGCGGAAGCAGGTGGGGGGTGAGAGTGGCCTTTTGAGCAGGCTGTTTAGGAAAGGCCTCTGAGAAGTGACCGCGTGCAACAGGATCCGGGGAGACCCGGAGGGTGAGCGTCTTTCTGCGGCCAGAAGGAGCATTTCCCAGCCTGTCCCAGCCCCCAAAGGCCCTGCCTGAGGCGAGGCGGACATGCAGGGAGGAGTCTGCCCGGCTGGAGCAGACAGGTTGGGGGTGGGGAGGGCAAGTAGGTCACGGGGCTGTGTGAGTCCTGGGAGACTTGGGCTTGCACCCTGGGCTGGTGGCCTAGGGGGCTGGGGGCAGAGAAGGGAGCAGGACCAGGGTGGGTGCGACTGCACAGACCCAGGCGGGTGGGGCTGGTGGAGCCGCTGGCAACAGCGGAGCTGCGGATGGAATCCGCGCGGCGAGGAGTGGGAAGCCTGGAGGACCAGCGCCCGGCA
The DNA here is from genome assembly GCF_000260355.1 of Condylura cristata. Taxonomy (NCBI): domain Eukaryota; kingdom Metazoa; phylum Chordata; class Mammalia; order Eulipotyphla; family Talpidae; genus Condylura; species Condylura cristata. Next base: position 29,378,063 of record NW_004567126.1, on the reverse strand, counting down.
GGCGGCGCGCGATGTCATGCCGTCCAGTTCCAGCAGGTGTCGCTAGTTGCCGCTCTCTGGCCTTCCTGCCTGTGTGCTGGCTGGAAGGCCCATCCGAGGAGCCTTGTGTTAGAAGGGAAAAAGGAGAAGGGGAGCGCCTCCCTAGCGGCCCAACGGGTTAGAGCGCAGCACTGTGAAGCCGACCGCCCCCACTGCAGCGCAAGTTGGATCCTCAGCCAGGGAGCCTATCCACAGGCGCAGCAGAATTCTCCCGCCTCCCGGCTGCCCCCCTCAGCAGTGTATTCCAGTGGATCTGCCTGTTCTGCTGCCCACTCTGTCTGTGTTGAATCCCCCGCATATCTAGCCTGTAGCCCAGTTCTTGTATGAATAAATAATAAATAAATAAATCTTAAAAAAAAAACTGAAATGGAAAGACATGCTATGGTCGGGGATTGGAAGACTCAGTGAAGTAAAGATAGTAAAGGTGTCAGTTCTCTCCACAGGTATCTGTAGAGTTAAGATCATCACAGTTCCAACAGGATTCTATGTACATATAGTAAAACAGAGCCTAAAACTTATGTGGAAAGTTAAAGGACCTAGAATAACCAAAACAATTTTGTAAAGAAGAAAGTTGGGGCATCACATACTCCTATCCTGTTTTAAGTCAGGGTTAAGCAATAACAGTGAAAAGAACTCTGACCTATATAAAAATTAACTCAAAATAGGCTATAGTTCTAAAAGTAAAATGGAACAATAAAACTAGAACATCAAAGAACATCTTTGTGGTTTGACAGAGTCTTAGATACAGTATCAAAAGCATGATCACTAAAGAAAGTAAATCGATGAATTCTACATCATTAAAATGAAAAACTTTTGATCTGCAAAAGACACAGTTAAGAGGATGTGAAGTCAAAGCTGAGTCAAAGAAAATATTTGTTAGCTACATATCCAAAACAGGCTTGTATCCAGAATATGTAAATTCTTAAAATATAATACAGTCATGTGTCTCTTAAAACTGGGATACATTTTGAGAAATGAGTCATTAGATGATAATTGTGTGAACATCGCAAATAGTAATTACACAAATCTAGATGATATAATCTATGATCTATACTGTATGGTAGAATCTTCCGGGACAATCATTGTGTAGGTCCACCATTGATGAAAATGTTATGCCGTGCAAGACTGTAATAAGAACCCACTTTAAAAAATGGCAAGATAGGCCCTCCCTGGTGGTGCAGCGGGTTAAAGCACAGCACAGAGAAGCTTAAGCCACTTCTGCATGAGTTCGATCCCCGCCTGCCCCGGAGGTGACCACATGGCATGGCAGACCTCTCCTGACCCGCCCGCTGCTCCCCTCAGCAGTGTACTTCGTGGATCTGCCTGTTCTGCTCCCCACTCTATCTTTGGTGAAGCCTCTCACCCTCCGCATCTCTGGTCTGTACCCCAGTTCTTTACAAATAAATAAATAAATCTTTAAAAAAAATTTAAAAAAAAGGCAAGATATTTGAATAGACAGCTGACCAAAGAAGATACACCGATAGCACTTAAACATTTGAAAAGATATCCAACATCGTTATTTGATCAGGGAATTGCATATTAAATCCATAAAGAGATACCATTACACACATTACAATGACTAAAATGAAAGTTACAGACAATACCAAGTGTTAACAAGATGCAGAACAACTGGAACTCATACATTGGGGAATGCAAAAGGGCACAGCTACTTTAGAAAATCATTTAGCAGCTTTTTATAAGCATGCAATTACTCTGTTATCCAACAGTTCCATTGGTAAGGATTTATCCTTAAGAACAACAATATTCATGTCAAACGTTCTGAACACCTACGTTATAACAGCAATATTCATGATCACAACTGGAAACAACCTGTTTGTCCTGTGGCTAAGTCGGTAAAAGATGACCTATCCACAGAATGGAAAACTATTTGGCAACTGAAAAGAATGGGCTCCCAGCTGCAGAGATGAAAACCAAGTGTTAAATGAGAGAAGCCAGTCTAAAAGGCTGCATAAGGTATATCCCATTTATACAACATCCTCAAAAACTTAAAAAAAAAAAACAAAAAAACCACCATAGCATCAGCGGCATTGTGATTTGTAGGAACTATAAAAACTTGGTCATTCAGTTGACCAAACTAGATAGTTTATAAATTTTGCTCTTCTTTCACAGTTTCTGGCTCATCTCTCTGAAATGCCTTGGGATTACCTGTGCTCAGAGTGACATATCTCTTATGTCAATGAGGTGGCATTTTGGGAAGGACCTAAGGATGCGGGCTGGTTGCTAGGGGAGAGCCAGCCATGTGATTAGAGGGCTGGAAGTTTCAGGCCCACCCTGAACCTCTGGGTGGGCAGAGGAGCTGGAAGTTGAGTTCAGTGCCAATGGCTAGTTAGTTAACCCACCTCTGTAATGAAGCCGTGATCACCCAGAGGCGGGCTCTGGGCAGCTGGCAGGCTGGTGGGCATGTGGCCAACCCCAGGGGGGAGGGGAGCCTGGAGCAGTGGGGGGAGCCCTGTGCTTTCCCCATTCTTGCCGGTCAGCTCTTCATCTGACCACTTCCAAGTTAGTCCTTGGTGAAAATCAGTGACCTCATGTATAAACGGGCTTCCTCATTTCTATTCACAGATTAATCAAACCTGGAGAGAGGTATGGAAACTTTCCTCTGATTTGTGCCCAGCTGCTCAGGAGTATAGGAAAGTACCTGAAGCAGAGTAAGGAGGGTTTGGGGGGGCTGGGGTGTGATCTTGGGGGGCTGCTGTGTGATCTTGGGAGATGGGGCCCTTTATCTGTGGACTGTGATGCTGTCTCCGTCAAATGGTGTCAGAACCGAGCTGAATGGAGGGAATTCTTGGATGCCTTACTGATATCTGAGAACTGCTTGTTGGATAGGGAAGCCCATGGGGCTGGGGCTGGGGATGGGCTAACTACAGAGGCACCCAGAATAAAAGCCACATTTGGTCCACCGTTCTCCACGAAGCTTTCTATCTGTTACAACCCACAGATCGTAGTCCAAAGAAGTGAACTCTATGAACATAATTTTAGAAGTGAAGAATGAAATGTCTTATCACCAACAAATATCAACCCCCCCCCAAAAAAAAACCACCCAGAAATAGCATAGAAGTCAAAGCAGGGATGTCTTGGGGGAGGGGAAAGAGAGGGTTCCTATGGAAAGTATATCAGGGGACCCTTATGGGCCTGAGAAGGGCCTAGGCTTGGCCTGGGTAGAAATCACATGGATCCTGGCTTTGCAAGTTTCTCAGGTTATACGTTCATGTTTTATGCATTTTCTACATGTGTTTTTTTTTTTTAAATATGCTCACGAATGAGCTGTTATGTGAAAAATGTACACAGGGCCGGGCATGTGGAAGGGAAGCCTGTTTGGGGAACTGGAAGGGAGATTTATTTGGAAGCTGTAGGGGTTCACACAGGTTGGGGCCCTGGGACTGAGGGGTGGTGGGGTCTGGGCAGTGACAGAAGACGTTCATATGGGGCTCGATGTCCTCGGGCTGTTGTGAGGAGCTGGGGCCCGCTCCAGCCGGGAGATGGCCGGCCACACTCTGTCCCCCTGGGGTCTGTGACTCAGCCGTCTCCAGTTTTGCCATGCTGGTTATTTCTATTCTGGGGCAGCGCTTCTGGCTCTGCTTGGCCAAGGCCATTTCTGCTTTTTTTTCACCTGCCCCCAGTAGGAAGTGGCCCAGGCCTCTGGCCTTGGGGAGCCCCCCTCCTCACAGCCATCCGGTTGGGGGCGGTCCCAATGACCCAGTGGGGGGCCCCTATCAAACTTCCCAACTGCCGCTATGAATCAACAGCAGAGAAAACCACAAGGTTCTGCCTGGCCCGCTGGTGTGGGGGAGGGGAGCAGTTGCTGCTGTGGATGGTCCCTGATTGTACCACTCAGCCTCTCTGAGTGAGTCTGGGGGTTCCTGCGAGGAGCCTGCGAGCCCCCGGGGATGTGTATTCCTCGGTGCGTGCAAGCGTTTGTGCTTGTGTGTGTGAGAGACAGAGAGAAAGAGAGAGAGAGAGAGTGTGTGAGAAAGACAGAATCTGAACCTTTCTAGGACATTCTAGCACTTTCTAGATGCTTGCGGCGTGCGCTTGCACCCAAATCCGGCAGAGATCTGCAGCCCTGGCGCCAACCCGAGACCTCACCTCTGTGGAGGCAGCGGTTGCCTGTCCTGCACACCACCGGCAGCGGGCGGGCGGGCTGCGGCCGTGTCCTAGACACCCAGGCCCAGCGCCCAGCGTCCAGCTCCTCCCCGCCCTGCGCCTGTGGCCAGCGTGGCTTCCTCAATCCCTACAGGAAGCATCGTCCCGGCACCAAGCCCCTTCCTCGTCTTACTTTGAGCTGACAGTCACCTAACAGGCGCAAAGGAATGTTCTGGTGCTTTTCCTGATCTTTCTGTCTGACTAGATGGCAGGCAGCGAGGTCAGGGACTTGGGTCCTCTCAGTCACTCCTGTCACACTGGAGGGGTGTGGCAGGGGCCCCCTCCCCAAGGGCCCAGGGCCCGACCAGTGGCCGGCTGGCCTGAGAGTCACTTCCCGGCTGCACTGACTGTGTCCTCAGTTGATGAGTGAGCCTCGCTGGGGCACTTCAAAGTGTGGGTGCCCCTGGCCTGATTTGAATAAAGATCATTCTTGGTGTTATGATCACATAACTGGCTCAGAGAATGGGGTGGCGTTTGGGGACGGCCCGGGGGCGGTGTCCCACGAGGCTGGGGTCCGCCCCTTCACCAGAAGGAGGAAGGAGGCAGGAGGCTGCTGCCGTGGACCAGACAGCAGCTGGCTCTCCCCTGCCTCCCCTCCCTCGCTTCCCTCCCTCGAGGCACTACCTCACCTCTGCAGACAACCTGTTCTGCGGGTCCAGGCAGGCCTCCTGGATGGGTGGGGAGCCCTGAGCCTCCCCACCACCACCTGCTCCTCCCACCTCTCCCCTCACTCTCCCTCCTGGCTCAGCTGAGCTGGGTCGTCCTGGTGCCCAAGGCCGGAAAAGAAGGCGTCGCTGGGGGGGTGACCCCCAAGGCAGCCCCTTCACACCCGGAGAGGAAGCCCTCTCCGGAGCCGGCAGGTCTGGAGGTGCCCTCGGCGCTGGGGCCATGCCACCTGGTGCCCGCTGAGCCCCGGCACCATGGCCCACTCCCTGGCCTGGCGCTGCTGCCCCTGGTGTCTGACGGAGGACGAGAAGGCGGCGGCCCGCATCGACCAGGAGATCAACAGGATCCTCATGGAGCAGAAGAAGCGAGATCGCGGGGAGCTGAAGCTGCTGCTGCTGGGTGAGCTGGGCGGGCCGCGGGCACCGCGTCTGGGCACCGCGTCTGGAGGAGGCGGCGGCGGCTCCGGGAGGGGCCCCTGCACCGGAGAAAGCCACGGCGCGGGGTGGCAGGTGCCAGGGCTCGGGCGCCCAGGCCCGTCCACCTGGCCAGGCGTCTGTGGGACGGAGCTGGCCAGCCGGGTGGGTCTCGGGGGCCTGGCCTCGCCTGGCAGGCCCAGCACGCCCTACCAGTCTGCGTCACGGGAAGGGAATGACGAGCCAGGTGTGCCCGAGCCCGGCTCTCTCGTCCCTGTCCAGGCGCCCCGGCCAGGGGCCGGCGCGGCTGGCTGCCAGTCCGCAAGGACTTGACCCGGGCTGGTTCTGCTCTGTTCACACGAGCCTTGGGGGCCCTGACTGACCGAAGGTCGGAATAATGGATTCATTCATTCGGGTTGTACCGGGCGGCTGCCTCCTTATTCCTGCCTCCTCGGCCCTCATTTCATGCTGAGGAGGCAGCTATTAAGCTGTGGATTATTAAGTAAAGGAAAGAATTTTTGGCAGCAAAGGAGAACCAAGGGGCAAGAAAATGAGGAGCAGGACTAGGGTTGACTTGGTGGGGGGTTGGTGGCCTCCAGATCTCCACTCCCCAACTGGCTGCCTCCTGGGCGACCCCACTCTCCCTGCCCGAGGGCTTCCCAGGGCTCCTTGGCCCCTGCTTGGGGCTGGGGAGGGCTCCCTGGAGTCACATCTGCCTGCCTGGGCTACAGAGAGGGGTTAGTTCTGCAGCCACCCGCGTTCTCCCCTGGCTCCGTGGGACCGACACAGCTTCTAGGGCTCGACAGAGACGGTGGGGGGGGGGACGCCAAAATTGTTCCTCGATTCCATGGTCCTTCCAGCTGTTGTCTCGGTCCCTCTGGCTGAACAAGGTCAAGGAATCCCTCCCCGCATCTAGTTGTCTGAGACACGGCAGGCAGAAAATTCCCCCAGTGGCCCCAGGTTGACCTTGCGACTCCTGCTCTGACTACCTGCCACCATCCTGCAGCCTGGCTTCTTTGCTGTTCATTGAATACTTCCTGTTTCCCTTAAGCTTAAGTTTGGTGAAAGAGTCAATAAAGTTGTCTGGGCCTGGAAGACTTCTAACTAAGAATTTAATTTTTCCATCACTATCTCTGAATTACTTTAGTAGATGGGCTATTATATTAATAACAGAACAGAATTGTCATTAGTCATTAGTCACCAATACATTAATTATTACATTAACAATAGCAAGACTTATTAATCATTAATAAATTAATTGGCACACTATTAATAGCACAGAATTATTAATCGTTAATAAATTAATTGTCATACTAATAACAGCATGGAATTATTACTAATCATCAATAACTAAATTATTATAGTCATAACAGCGCACAATTATTGTTAATATAATAACGTAACTATTATTGATATAATAGTGTAGAATTAGTGGTATTACAATAACGCCACTATGTTAGTAGCGTGACTGCTGTATTAATGACAATGACATTCCTGTCTTATTCTCAACAAACAGGGCTATTTCGGCTTTCTACTTTTCTTGGGTGAGTTCTGGTCATTGACATCTTTCAAAGAATTTGCCCATTTCTGCCAAGCTGTCAAATGTATCAAGTGTTGATAACCTTCCCCTTGCAGCCTCTGTGACCGTGTCCCCTCCTCAGCGCCCTGTCTTCAGTCTCCTTTTCTCCATCCGTGAGCCAAGGGGTCCGTCCGTGTCGGCAAATGTTTCCTGTGTCACTTGTTCACTCATCCGCACGGCAGGTCTTTGCACTAGCTGCTTCCTCCCAAGAGCTCTTGGCACCCCCGGAGCCCCCCACTCACAATTTTGGGTCAAGGCAGGACTCTGTTCAAGAGTCACCTGACTCCCTCCGTCACAGGACAGAACCATCCTTCCCCTTCTGCCTCAGCTGGATTTTCTCCGGAATGCTGGCGTGGGTCCTGGGCAGACTTGCTCGCCGCTGTTTCCTGAGACAGCCAGCAGCACAGGTGAGGCTGCAGTCCTTCCCTCTGCAGCCCCGCGTCTCGGCCAGGCCACAGTGAGGCTGACAGAGAAGCAGTGAATCCATTTCAGGAGGAATTTCCCCAGGGCTGTGTCACAGCCCGGGGACTGGGAGAGTCCCTGAGGCCAGGCCCCGCCGAGGGATGGTCAGCCGAGGGATGGTCAGCCGGCCCGGAATCAGTGTTTCTTGGCTCAGGCAGAGGGGATGGGAGGAGGGGGGTCGGCGGTGTCCCAAAGCACACTCATGGTGGGGTGCCCCTGTGGACTGAGATGTGGGAGACCACATCCCAGCTGAGGGTGATCTCCACCACTCCCTCCCTTCTTGAAAACAAGAATTGAATTTTAAAAACTATTTCTTTTCTGGAGTTGGCTGATTCTTCAGAAGAAGCCTGAGGGACGGAGGGTTGTCCCCATGTAGGGGCGGGGGATGAGTCAGCAGGAAGAATTGAAGGAGCCCACTCTGCCTCAGCCTGGAGGCCGCACCACTCCTGTTCTCAGATGGGGAAACTGAGTCCCGGAGAGGTGTAACAACTCGCCCGAGATCACGCAGCCAGAGACAGAGCCCGTAGTTCCTGCCAGCAGTCTGTGCCTGAGGGCCCGGGAGAGAAGAGCATAGAACACCTATGGCAGCGGGGGAAACTGAGGCCCAGGGGTTGGCTTGGAGTGGGTCCGTGACCGCTCTGAGCTGGTGCTGGAGCGGAGCGGCCTGCCCTTGGCTGCCCGTTCTCAGAGGCCCATTTCCCCAGGGGCAGGGCGGGTACTGAGTGGCTGTCTTATGATGCCGGCTTGGGCCGACTGGGCCAGGCGTCCGCTCAGCTCCATTTCCTCATGTCTCCCAGGAGGAAGCTCTCACTTCCCGTCTGGGTTCTGCAGCCACGTGGAGCCAGCTTTCCCCACAGCCTCCCCCACTTCCACGTGTGGGGGCAGGGAGGAGGGAGAGGCTTCCCGAAGCCGCTCACGCTCCCGAGTCCTCCCAGCAGCCTCCGTTCTAGAATCTCTAGTGGCTTTCAGGGTCCAGGCTACAATAAGGGGCCGTGGCGTTTTTCAGACTTCGGCCATGAAGCATTCACGTATCACGCGTTCATGTTGTGGATGGCAACTTTTGTTTTTAAAATAAAACAAAAATTAGGGGAAATCAATGTAGTGCAAAAAAAAAAAAATGGGTTACTGTCGCTTGGTGAGAATTCTATTCTCCATGCTTTGGGGGAGACCTGAGACCAGAGAGTCGGAAGGCAACTGAGAGGGCCCAAGTCTCGCTCTGCGGTGGGCCCAGCTCTCCTGCAGATGCTGGCGGCTTCCCAGCGTGCAGAGCACAGCACGCAGACCGACGTTTTGCAGACACCTGGCCCTGGCCATGTCTCGTTTGTGGGTGCGGGGCCTGCAGCTTGAGCTGCTCCATCAGCTGGGTCACTCTGGGGGAGTTATTTTACCTGTCTGAGCCTCTTTGGCGGGGCGGGGATGATACCTGAGGCTCTGCAGAGAGCACTCGGGTGGGCTGGGAGGAGACCACCCGTTAGATCTGTTAAATCACGCCGAGACACTCCCAGACGCCCACCCTGGGGGCTGAGGCCTCCGTGAGCCTCATCCTCACTGCGGGGAGAGCCCGGGGGCTCGGGGGCCAGGCTGCGGGGGCCCTACGTCAGGGCCTCGGTTTCCACACCCGTGACGTGCGCTGTGACAGGCGTGCGGCTGCCTGCGTCACTGGTCCCTGGGCAGTGACGCCTGCAGGTCCCCGTGGCGACCGGGGCGGTCATGAGCCTGATGTGGCGCCTTCGCGTAAGCCCCAGAAAGTCTGGAAACTGGGGCGCCGGTGGCCCTGCGTGGGAGAGGTGGAGGCCGCAGGGCGCTTTTTTGGTTTGTGTGTTTTTGAGGGAACTTTTCATTTCGGAATGATTTTAGATTTACTAAAAGAGACGAGAGAGTGCTGCGAGTTCCTGGCTGCTCCGACAGCTTCCCCTCACACCCCTGACTCAGAACCGCACTGCGCGGCCGTAGCTGAAAGAGTAGCCAGTGGTCACATCGCCGCTACTATCACTGCATTGCTGTTAGTGCCACACCAACATTTGGTCACCGGGCTTTTCCCTCTAAGATCCTCCCTCTACTGCAGGGTGCAATGCACCTGCTCACCCTGCATCCCGGCTTTGTTTTACTTTAAAGATTTATTTATTTGTGAACACAGAACTAGGGTACAGGCCGGAGATGTGGAGGGTGAGAGGCTTCCCCAGAGACAGAGCGGGGAGCAGAACAGGCCGATGGGCGGCGTCCACTGCTGAGGGGAGCCGCGGGCGGGTCAGGAGAGGTCTGCCGCGCCCTGGGGTCACCTCCGGGGCAGGCGGGGATCGAACTCATGCGGAAGTGGCTTAGGCTTCTTAATGCAGTGCTCTAACCCGCTGCGCCACCAGGGAGGGCCAGGGGCTTTGTTTTTTTAAATCAGTCTTAATTTCTGTTTTGGAATGCCTCAGAATTATATAGAAGTTGCACCGCACTCTTCTATAAATGTCAACACTTGACATATTTTCCTTATTCTCATTTTCTCTCACTATATACACATACACACAGTATACAGAAGTGTCTAATGCCCTTTTCACCTGTGCACGCATAATTACTCTGTCATTCACTTATGCAGATGTATTTGATGCATACACACTCAATTTTCTCGGAACCATTTCTGAGTAAGTTGCAACCTGACACCACCTGACTCCTAAACTCCTCAATAGGTTTTCATCCCACTAGCAAGCAGAGGCCCCCCAAGTCCCGATCAGAAGCAGGTGGCTGTCTGTGCCGCAGCAGGAGGTAACACGGGATTCCCATCCCAGCCTTCCCAGCACCCCGAAGTCATGTCCATGGAGAGAACCGTGACTCCTGTTCTCGAACCTGCCGACTGGGCGACCCGCCCGGTGGCCTTCGGTGGTTTGGGGGTCACAGGGGCCAGTAGGACCAGAGAGCTCTGGGGTCATGCAATGCAGCGCCCCCTCCTCCCTGAACCCCCCACTCTCCCCCTCTCTTTCCACCGGGCTCCCTCTACTCCCGTTCCGTCTTTCGGGGCCCAGGCAGGCCAGCCCTTCCCTTTTTGCTGTTTGTTCCGGTTCCTCCTGCATCAGCACCCCCCCCGCCCCCCGGTCCCTGGAAGGGCCCCAGGCCAGTGTCCCCAGGAGCCAGCAGGCCCCACCATGCGGAGGAGCCTCAGCGAGAGAACAGAGAGGGAGCTTTCTGCACACGGCTGGCAGGAGCCCAGTTTCTGGGCCTGGGCCCTTGGCTCCAGTGTTACCATAAGCCAAGGTGGCCTGTGGGTGTGCGGCCCCGGCAGTCACAGGTACCTGAAGGTGATCGGGCTTTTGCGCCTCTGGCCTCCATGGCCACCACTAGCGGCCTTGATCTTGTGGCTGTGGAGAGCGCGGGGGCCGGGACGCCGTGCCTGGGGTAGACACGTGGAGCGTGGGTGTGGGCATGTGTGGCGTGCACCCTGGGCCGGAGGCGGGGCTCTGAGGTGAAAGCATGGCTGTGAGAGGTCGCCGGACTACAGAGCAGCGAGCCCACGGGGTGGTGAGACAGAGAACGCCAGAGAGAGCCAGAGAAAAAGTGTAAAGATTTGCGGGGTGCTGGGTGCGTCTGGTTGCTGCCAGCCTCCTGGCCCCTTGCCCCATCCCTGTTCTGCACCTAGCTGTCCCCTACAGAGTCCACAGTGTCCGGGTCTCAGAAGGGCCCTCGCTGCCCTTGGTGACGTGGGTTTCCCTGGGACATGCCAGGGCCACAGTGAGCACTTGAGTCAGGCTCCGCCCGCCCATGCCCGTAGCCCCAGGGGGCTACCTAGCGGGGACCAAGCACAGTCCTCCTGCTGACCCCCTTCCCTGCTCTCACCTCGTCGCTCTGACCCCCTCACTCCAACCGCATGGGTCTCCTCCTGTGTCTCCCACACCCAGGTCGTGCCCCAGGGCCTTTGCCCTGCTTATGCCCTCTGCCTGAGGGCTTCTCCTCCAGCTACTGACACAAGAATCCTCTCTCCAGCTCCAGATCGCAGCCTCACGAGTCCCGTCTCCTGAGAGGCCTTCCTTGATACTTGGTTATCAGTCACTTTAGACTCTTTATCTTATTTTATGTTCTTCACAAAACTCCTCCACCCGAAATTATTAAAGCATAGGATAGTAATAGTTATTATTATTTTTCAAGATTTATTTTATTTATTTATGCATACAAGAGCTGGGATGTAGACCAGTGGTGTGGGTGGTGGGGCAGGGCAGGGCGTGAGAGGACTCCCCAGAGTAGGGAGCAGAGCAGGCAGATCTACTGAAATTCACTGCTGAGGGGAGCGGCAGGGAGACAGGAGAGGTCTGCTGTGCCCTGTAGGTCACCTCCCTGGCCAGGGATCGAACTCATGCTGCAGGGGCTGCCAATAACTTCATAGCGCTGAGACTTAACCTTTTGCGCCACCAGGGAGGCCCTAGTTATTGTTATTATTGTAAATACTACTACTTAAACTAGAGAATAAGTAATAGCTCTCACTGTGTCTGGGCATCCTGTATCTTTAGTCCTAGAGTCCACAACCTTTTCCTCTTTTCTTTTTCCACAACTCAAACTTTTTCTGTAAAGAACCAGCTAATAATTCTTGACTTTGGGGACCACGTGGATTCTGTCTCAACTCTTCAGTTCTGTGTTAAAAAAGGGGGAAACATCCACAGGAATTTGTACACAAGTTGATAAGGCCACGTGGCAATAAACCTCAACCATTAAGAATGTATGAACCAGGCCCTCCCTGCTGGCGCAGCGGGTTAGGACGCAGCCCTGCAAACTGGCCACAGCTGCTTCAGTGCGAGTTTGATCCCCGCCCCGGAGTGACCCACAGGGCGCAGCAGACCTCTCCTGACCCGCCCGCTGCTGCCCTCAGCAGAGCAGCGGTCTGTTCTGCTCCCCGCTCTGTCTCTGGTGAAGCCTCTCACCTCCCACATCTCTGGCCTGTACCCCAGTTCTGTATGCATAAATAACTAAATCTTTAAAAATACACACATACTATGAAAGTCACTGGAAAGCCGCAGACCACAGAGCTATACCGGGCGTGGCACCTGGCTCTGGTCTCCAGACCTCCGCCCCTCCCCGGGCACACCTTGCAAAGCACCTGTCTGGCCTCTCGCCCACCGTGGCAAACTGTTGACAGATGAGGAAAGAGCACAAGGTGTCGAGGGCCTTGCCCAGACTCACAGCGCGAGGCCCTGTCTGAATCGGGGGGCCACGGTGCGAGCCCCCAAGGCTGAGCCGCCCTGTGTCCCCAGGCCCCGGCGAGAGCGGCAAGAGCACGTTCATCAAGCAGATGCGGATCATCCATGGCGCCGGCTACTCGGAGGACGACCGCAAGGGCTTCCGGCCCCTGGTCTACCAGAACATCTTCGTCTCCATGCGGACCATGATCGAGGCCATGGACCGGCTGCAGATCCCCTTCAGCAGGCCTGAGAGCAAGGTGAGAGTCGGGCCCTGGCCGCGCGCGAGGCTCGTGAAGCCTGTCCCGTAGGATTCAGGGCGAGGTCACGGCCCCCAGACCCCCGAGTGGGACCGTGTCCCCTGCACCCCAAGTCCAGGCTGTGCCCCATCCGACACCTGGGCCTTAGTCGAGAACACCCTCTGGGGGGTTTCCTGGAATCCTCCTGTTTGTGTGCAATTGAGGGGCACCCAGGGGTCCCAAACTATTAAGGGGTGCATGCTTTAGAAGGGGCCGGCCCTCTGTGTGCGTACCAGCAAAGGAAGCAAGCGCACGGGGCAATGGGTCCTTCACAGGTGTAATGACACAAACGTAGACGTACAGTGACCGCTGCACCCTGACCACACGGTGGGCGGCCTGGCGGGGCCCCCTGCGTTTGTGTGGTCTGCCCCTGATGCCACCCTGTGCCGCCAGCAGTGGGTGACTGCCCACCACGTGGTCTCTACCCCTTGCCCACAGGAGGGCATCTTGGCATCGTGAATGTTGTGAGTGTGCTGCAGAGCACGTGTGAGCGCTAATGCCCGTTGGGGTTCGTGGTTTCTTTCTTCGGGGTAAATATCCTCGAGGAGAATGGCTAGGTCACACAAAGTCTCTATTTTTAACTTTCTGAGGCCCTTCCAGGCTGTTCTCCACAGTGACTGCACCACGGTGAACTCCCACAAAATGTGTGCAAAGGTTCTAGTTCCTTCTTTCCAACGCTTAAGCTTGGTTTTTGTAATAGCCATACTAATAGATACAACGGCGTGCTACTTTTAAAAAATCTGAATGCTTCTGATTTGTGGATTTGAGCTGGTTCAAGGACTTTGGAAGGATAGTTGAGGACTAGCAAATAGTATCTAGCTCATGGGCTTCATGCGAGCATACAGCAAAGCTCCCCACACACGCCTGGAAGTAGCATGTTCTCAGTGCTGGAAGGCGGTATGATTCTCTAATCCTCAGATTAGACATCAGCTGGATGTCCACATTCCCACTACAGATAAGCAAAGGGACACAAAGAAGCATTTTGTTCAAAATCCACAGTCCGCAAGTGGAAGAAAATGGAATAACACCCAGTAACCGCCCAGCACTGCCTTTCTTTAGAAAAAACATGTTTGTTGACCTATAACCCACATGCAGAAAAAGACCCATCTGGGCAGCTCAGTGAATCATCAGCAGGCGGAAACACTCAGGTGACCACTGTCCAGGGCAAGAAGCAGAACATATCCCCGGAGGTCCCTCTCCAGGTCGCTGTTTCCGGGTAACCAGAACCCATCTGCCCACCCTAGACGAGATTGTTGCCTCTGGTCTTCTGCCTTTTAACAACAAAAGACCCACAAGCGTCCATCGTTATCACATTAGTATCAATTCAGGACCTTCGTTGATTTTTACTGCGGATTTTTCTCCACAGTAAAAAATTTCTCCAAAGATTTGCTTTTTAAGGGATTATTCATTTTGATTGTGTTTTTTAAAACTTCAGATGGAGTATGTGTTTGTTCAGGCTGTCAGTAACACAGTACCCAGAGTGAGTGGCTCACACGGCAAGTTAATTTCCTTCTGGTCATGAAGGCGGACAGTGTAAGTTCCAAGTGTCAGCGAGGTCCGTTCTTCTGACGTCTCCTGGTGTCCTCCAAGGGCAGCCTGTGGGTGGATGTGTCTGCCCTAATCTCTTCTTCTAAGGATATCAGTTATTTTTGATTAGGGCCCATCCTAATGACCTCATTTTACCTTAATTACCTCTATAAAGATCCTATCTGCAAACAGCCACATTCTGAGGTCCAGGAGGGATTAGGACTTCAACCCAGGAATTAGCAGAGCACAGCCCAGCCGGTAGACGGCTACAGGCTTCCCAGGGGCTGATGCTTCTGTGATGGGACAGGAACTTGCAACCATTTCCACTAGTGAGTGGCTGGTCCTCACCCAGACCTCACCCACAGCCCCTCAGACACTGACCACTTTCAGCGTGCGTGTGAAAGGTCCTCACGGTCCTCATGGGGAGTTGGGGTGCCGCGGGGGGGGCGCGACATCCACGTCCGCTCTTCCCAGTGCAGCTGGCGGCTTGCGGGCCGGTGGGGAGAATATTCAGGGGCCCCCTTCTGCTGCTCCCCACCCACCCCAGCTATCTGCCTTTGGTGCCTGCCTGGCCTGGTGCAGGGCCAAGTAGCTCACGGGCCTCAGATCCTCCCCGGCTCTGAATTCCTCTGCAGACTGTGGTATTTGGGATCAGAGCTTTCGGGGTGCATGCACCACACACATGCACCTGCACACACACACAAGCACACATACCGCTGCCCACACGTGCACGCACAAGCCCCAGTTCACACCCACACCCGCCGGTGGTTGCACACACCCAGGCACACACCGGCACGGCGCCACTCACGTACAGGAGCACGTGTGTGCCCAAAGGACGCCCTCACACCCCTCCCCACACCCTGCACACACACAGTGCACACGCGTGCAGACGCGCGCCGACGCAGGCCGGCACAGGCTGCAGGCTGCGCACCCCTGCAGAGACCCGAGCGCGCTCTGGCAGCTCCGGGTGGAGGACCGAAGCGCTCTCGCCCCAGCGCAGACCAGACCTGCTGCGGGAAGGCGGGAGGGCGAGGCTGAGGGTGCGCGCCTGTGCACGCGGGCAAATGGCTTCCTCCTTTGTGCTTTGTGCAAGACAGTCGTGTGACTTGCCTCCCCGGTGCCAAAGCGCTGGTGCCCCGCGAGAGGGGGGGCCGCCCGCTCCGGCTGTTCTGCACGCACACAGGCGTCCCCGCGCCCCGCCCGCGCGCGCTGGCGTCCCTGGAGCTGCGCCGGCGCCGCTTACGGGGCCGAGGCTGAGGCTGAGGCCGGGGCCGGCCGGGGCAAGTGAGCTGACAGCTCAGCTCGGGGCGTGCAGGCGGTAGTTCTGGCTCGGGCCGGAGGGCACGTGGAGAAGGCGAGGGGCTGGTGGACGCTGCGGCTCACCCCGTGCTTCCTCCCCAGCACCACGCCAGTCTGGTCATGAGCCAGGACCCCTACAAAGTGGCCACTTTCGAGAAGCCCTACGCCGTGGCCATGCAGTGGCTGTGGCGGGACGCCGGTGTCCGGGCCTGCTACGAACGCCGGCGGGAGTTCCACCTGCTTGACTCGGCCGTGTAGTGAGTCTGGGGTCGTTGGACAGCGGGTGCGGGGGGCGAGGGCTGCGGGTGCAGCGGGTACGGGGCGCAGCGGGGCCAGGATGCCGCCCGAGGTCGTCCAGGCACAGAGGGGGCCCTGGCTGGCTGCTGCCGCTGCAGGCGCTTCCTTCTGGCTCCGTGGCTGCCAGGTGGCCTGGCTCCAGAGAGACGATCTGGGGGTGCCACTGCCTTGGGCTGACAGGACTCCTGTGATGTCACAGCACCAGGGGAGATACTGCCCTGCGCTGACACAGTTCCTGGGGGACAATTGCTCCTGCGTGATGGCCCCAGGGTGACGTGTCCCTGAGCGGACACTGCTCTTGACACTGCTCATCATCATGCCAATGAAACTGGCCTTCTTAAGCTGCGGGGCGTCTGGGGTGACTGATGATTGGGATCCTAGTCCCCGTTCTAGAGGTAGCCAAGGTGATACCCTTCCCCGGTGTGGCTGTTTTTGGGGTCCTGTAGCTCCAAGGGTGACACTGGTTCTCCCCAACACTCCCCAAAATCTCAGGATGGTGAGATTTTGGACCCCAAAGATCCTAGTTCCTCTCTGGGCCTCCTCACCTAGCAGGGTCCTTTCTAGGCTCTGAGGTCTGAGAAGCACAGAGAGGCTGCAAGGCCGGGCCTCAGGGCTCCTTGCTCCACAGCTACCTGTCCCACCTGGAACGCATCACCGCGGAGAACTACATCCCCTCAGCCCAGGATGTGCTCCGCAGCCGCATGCCCACCACCGGCATCAACGAGTACTGCTTCTCTGTGCAGAAAACCAACCTGCGGTAAGCATACAGCGTGGGCCTGGGGAAGGCTCCCTGTAGGAGGGGCAGAGCAGCTGGGGCACTGACGGGTGAGTAGGAGTTTCCCAGTCTCAGTCCTCAACAGGCTTCTTAGAACACTGGCATTAGGAGGCTAAAGAATGAACAGGGGTACAGTAGGGCTGACTTTCAAGGAGCTTCTGGGCAGGAAAAGACAGGCTGTGGTCAGGGCTAGGCCGGAGGGATTGATTCTGGGGCAGCGCACAGGGGGATCCCTCTAATGGCCAGTGGGGACCTGAGGCTGCAGGTTAGGAGCTGCAGGAGGAAGTGGGAGCCATGGTCCGGCAGGATATGTCAGGGAGACCATGGCAGAGGAAATGGGGGATGGTGCAAGATTTGTGTCTGATGTAGATGGGGCCGGAGTAGAAGAGTGTGGGAATCAGAGCAGGAAGTCAAAAATGACTCCCAGGTTTCCCATCAAGGTGACAGGCTGGGTGCTAGCGTTGCCATGGCAGCATCAGGATGAGGGTTGTTAAGACAATGAAGTCAGTTGGGGCAGGTTGGTTCTGAGGAAATTGGGGCATCTAGGAGGTGGCCGGACACCAGACAGAGGGGCAGGTGGCCGGTGCAGCAACGGGTTGTCCAGGCAGAGTGATTGATGGCCAGTGTCAAAGTCCAAGGAGAAGGCAGGAAGCGTACAGGGAGAAAAGCTGGAGCTAAAGGGTCAGTGGTGACCGAGCGAGGCCTGTGCTCGTGGGCTGATGGCAGGGAACTGTGGACAGCTTGGAGGACACCTGGACAGGGGCTTTGTCCAGCTCACCCATGTCGAGTCCCTCGTTTCTCTGAACCCCCACCTCCCAAACATGCTACTGAGTCAGTAGTTCCTTGCAGGAAAGCTCATAATTTAGCCGCTTGCCCTGGGCACCTTCCAGTGGGGGGCAGCCCCAGAGAGCTGGGGACTACGCGCCAGTCTCCTGCTTCCCTAGTGCTCATTGGCATGAGGTCGGTGTGGACGTTAGTACGTGTGGGTACTACACGTACTACTAGTACGTCTGGGAGGGCCGAGGGCGGAGGGAGGGGGAGAGAGGGAGTGGGTGCATGAGTGGGTGGTGCCGGAAGGGGGGTTTGCGGATGGGCAGACAGGTAAGTGGATGGCTGCATAGACGAATCCATGAATGGGTGGGCGGGCAGATGGATGGACAGACGGACAGATGATAGATGGGTCGTAAGAGTTTAGAAGTGAAGGTACAACTTGGGGACGGTCCAAGGAAGCCTGGATCGAGGAGGTGGTTTTCATGTGGGGAGACTTGGGTGTGATCTCAGGCCGAGATTCGGTGTTCATCGTTGGAAGGAGGGTGCAGCGGACACCGAGACTCGGAGCAAGAGGCCTGCGAGGGGCCTAGTGTACCCCACCTCTGTTCCAGTCTTCAGATCCCCGCTCTCAAGCAGTGTACCCCAGTTCCAACTCTGGAAATGGAGGTTTGAAGGTGTCTGAAGCCACCAGAGAGGGGCAGGGCTTGAGCTTGGAGCCGCAGGCCTCAGCCTCACCTCCCCGTGTGCGGCGGGCAAGTCCCTTCTCGCCAGGCTGCCGGCTCTAGCATTTCCTGTCGGCTGCCTGAGTAACGGCTGAGTCTTGGGGAAATGACGCGGACTTGTTATCAGTGACCCATATTCTAGAAGAGAGCAGGAAGGTGGGAAGTTGCAGCTCCCAGGCCAGTCCTGCCCCGGGCCACGCACGGGGGGTGGCGCCTGCTGTCTCCTGGGTGGTTCTCACGCCCACCTACGGGGCAGGCGGACTGTCCCGTGGGGCAGAACACAGCCGCCCCGTCTCACAGGTGGGCAGGCGGCCCAGGAGCCAGCCCACAGTTGCCCACGGGTCACGCAGCCAGAGCCCGCTCCGACATCCCACCCTGCTGCCCTGGGGTAGAAGTCAGGCACCCTCGTGGGGCAGGAGAGCAGGAGAGCAGGAGAGCCCCCTCTCCGCCAGCTCCAGTTTCCTCAGTTGTAAATGGGTGGGAGCGAAATTCACGAACACTCAAGTCAGCAAGAGGAGGTGCCGCCCTCGCTGCCGTTAATATTGGGGCTGCTCGCGCCGGCAGCCCGGGGGCTGGGGCGCCCCGGCATCCTGAGCTCTGAAAGGGGGTGGCTCCCACAGGATCGTGGACGTGGGGGGCCAGAAGTCAGAGCGCAAGAAGTGGATTCACTGCTTCGAGAATGTGATCGCCCTCATCTACCTGGCCTCCCTGAGCGAGTATGACCAGTGCCTGGAAGAGAACAACCAAGAGGTGAGAGGCCAGAGGGGCGGGGCCGCGCGTCCCCAGGCCCGGCCACGGCACAGCGTCCGTGTCACCCGGCGGTCGTGCGGCGCCCCAGGGCCGCCCTCAGTGGGGGAGGCCTTAGCCCTGCTCCACCGTTTCATGGTCAGAACCCTGAGCACTGTGTAGTCAGACACACACACACACACTGCACAAGCACCCCAGAGGGACAGCAAGCCCCCCATCTCCCCGGAAGCACAGCCCCAGCCGTTTCGGAAGAGCAGGTTCCACTGCAGGGCCGGGAAGGCTGTCCCTCACTACACGGACTCTCCCCTAATCGTCACTGGGGCGTGAAGGCCGCGTGAAGGTCAGCGTGTTGTCATGGCCAAGGTATCCGCTTTCCGGGGTTCCGTTTGCACACAGACGGTCTGGGGGACAGGTCAGATGCTGTCATTCTGACTGAGAGGGAGGGAGGGGCGTGCATTGCGGCCACCCTGGCACAGTTCTCGCCGGAACCCCGCCATGCCAGATGACCTGGTTCGCTGGGGCTGCTCTAACCAAGGGCTGCAGGCTGTGGGTTGGGGCCGGCACAGCAGAAACTCATTCTCACGGCTCCGGAGCCTGCGAGTCTGAGTCCAGGGTGGCAGCAGGGATGAAGCTTTGAGGGGGCTTCTGCTCCACGCCCGCCCAGCTGTGGGGGTCACCGGCTGTCGTGGGCCTGGGGATGCATCTTCTATCTCCGCCTCTCCCCACATAGTATCTGTGTCCAGACGTCCCCTTGGGAAGGACACCGGTCATTGGCTTGCTGCCACTAATCCAGTGTGCCCCTTCTCAACTAATGACGCCCTCAAAGGCCCTACTTCTAAACCAGGTCACATTTTTTTTTTTTAAAGATTTATTTATTTGTGCATACAGAACTGGGGTACAGGCCAGAGGCTCAGGGCCGGTGAGAAGCTTCACCAGAGACAGAGTGGGGAACAGAACAGGCAGATCTACGAAGTACACTGCTGAGGGAAGCAGCGGGCGGGTCAGGAGAGGTCTGGCTCGCCATGTGGTCTCCTCCGGGCAGGCGGCAGGCGGGAATCGAACTCATGCGGAAGTGGCTTCAGATTCTCAGTGCTGTGCTTTAACCCGCTGCGCCACCAGGGAGGGCCCCAGGTCACATTTTTAAAGTTCCAGGTGGACCTGAATTTTTTGGGGGGCAAACCAGTGCAAGCACAAAACCCTCCCAGGTACACAGACAGTCTGCTACAGCTCCCTCAGGCCCAGCAGGCAGCAGCCAGGGCCCCCAGCCCTGGAGAGCCGGCCCCAGCCCCATCGCTGCATGGGGCAGGGCTCCTGTCCAGGCCGTGCCTGCCGGCTGGGGCAGTGACCACCTGTCCCACCTCCCAGAACCGAATGAAGGAAAGCCTGGCCCTGTTCGGGACCATTCTGGAGCTTCCCTGGTTCAGAAGCACGTCGGTCATCCTCTTCCTGAACAAAACTGACATCCTGGAGGAGAAGATTCCCACCTCCCACTTGGCGACCTACTTCCCCAGTTTCCAGGGTGAGTGGTTCTAGAACTTCCTATCCCCTCTGCCTTCCCAAAGGAGTGCCCAAGGGGTGCTCATCCAGGGCCTAGCCCACCCCAGACGGAGCAGTTTCAGGATTCAGCAGCTGAGAGCTTCAGAACTTTGCAGGGCCTAGCACGTGGAGTCCCAGCCGCCCTTCTGCAGAATGGGGTGAAATAGCCGCAGCGTTTCTAGCCCCTACAGTTGCTTCTAATTCTGACAACTCACAGACCTTTAGTGTGGGTCTGCCGGATACACGTCACCCTCATAGCCCACACCTGGGAGGCCTCTGCTCGACTTTTGAAGCACATTTTTCTGATCTTTCATAGCCCTCTCTTCTGTACCTAATAAAGAGCTTTTTGTTTTAGGCTAATCTTTCATCCGTGATCGACCTTTCAACACTGCTTACTTCTTCCTAACAGGCCGTTTCGTAGGCACCCCCCCCCCATCCCCGCTTTCTCAGTCTGGGGAGCCACAGGTCTGTGGAGTGTCTTGTTCCAGTGCAGGCTTGTCAGGATGAGACAGGCAGCATAAAGAGGTTGGGCAGGCAGTCCCTTCTTACAAGCCACTCGAGAGCAGCCACTGCCTTGCAGGACTCGAGCCCGGGTCTCCCGGGTCAATGGCCGCTGTCGTGGCCACTGCGCTACCACCAGACCTTCCTGAGAGGACGCTGACAGCCCGTGCTCACCGAGTCCAGCCCTGGCTGCCGAGCTCCCCACGTGACTGTGCTCAGTCCTTTCAATGACCCTGGGTGGCCTGGACTGCGGTCACTTTGCGAGTGACGAAACAGGCTCACGGAGGTTGCACAGGCCAGCACAGTCCCTTAACCAGCAAGGGTCAGAGCCGGAAGGCCTCACCTCACGTCACCGTGAGCTGTCAACACGCGCATGTGCCTGGCCCGGCGCCTCCCATCCGTGCCACCAGCCACGTCTGTCTGTGACCGGGGACTTCTGTCTCCCTAGCTCCAAGCTAAGCCCTGAGGTCCTCTTAAGACAGCTCTGCCCAGGCCCAGAGTGGAGCCCCAGGGTCCATTCCAGCTGGGCGACCCCTGCACCGTGTCCTTGGTGCCCGGGTTGGCTGCGCCCCATGATGTGACCCACTAGACAAGCAAAGACGGTGCCCAGCGCAGCATGGTGGGGGGCCTGGGCCCAGCGTCTCTGATGTGGCCCCTGGCAGCAAGAGGCTGCTAGCTCTCCTTGGTCCCGGGGGGAGCTCACCTGCCCTCTCAGTTGCCACTAACTGCCCCCTCCCCACCCCCAGGCCCCAAGCAGGACGCGGAGGCCGCCAAGAGCTTCATCCTGGACATGTACACGGGCATGTACGCCAGCTGCGCTGACAGCCCCGACGGGGGCAGGAAGGGCGCGCGCTCGCGGCGCCTCTTCAGCCACTACACGTGCGCCACGGACACGCAGAACATCCGCAAGGTCTTCAAGGACGTTCGGGACTCGGTGCTGGCCCGCTACCTGGACGAGATCAACTTGCTGTGACCCCGCCGCCCCTGGCTCAGCGCCTCACCGACTGCGGGCTGGTGGGCGCGGGGTGGCGCTCGCGGGCGCCCTGCTCCCTGGCGCTGCAGGCCCGTCCCAGACGCGGAGGGGCCGCCCCCCCAAAGTGTCCGCCCCCCTTGGGGCTGCAGTCCTCCTCCCGCGCCTCCCCTCGCCCTTCCGACTCCCGGCCTTCCCAGAGAAGTAGCGCAGGGTGAGGGGAAAGGCGAAGAAAGCGGGGCTTGGTGGGTCAGCCCCACCTCCAGGTATGTCCCCTACTGGGTGGGATCAGGGAACCCGGAGGGCGAGGCCGGGGCGGCGACCCGTCGGGGGACCTGGGCTCTGACGCCCCCTGGCGGACAGCAGAGGGCCTCGCCAGCCTGACGTCTGCGGGGACTTCTCTTCTCCGGGAGGGGCCAGGAGACCCCTGAAAAACACTGTCCTTATCAGACCCTCGCGGCTCGGAGTGCGCGCTGGGCTCCAGGCGGGCTAAACCGAGGCCGCCGGCATAACTCCCGCCCCGCGGCGGGGCGCTGGGGGCCCTGTACCTACACTCGTCTGTATTTATTCCCTTACCTAACGCGGGGCCCCTTGTGGGTAGACATTAAAGAAGCCACATTCTGTAGACCTATGTTTATCCTCTCAAGGCCCCTCTCAGGTCACCCGCCCCTGCCGGAAGTAGCAGCTTGGGGGGCATAGTGGGAAAACCAGTTGCACGTGCTCGCCCCTTAGATGGGCAAGACAAGGTGCCCCAGTGGGTTTGGGCCCCTTGGAGCCAGGAGGTGGTTCTGATCTCTCCCCAGGCCCTGGGGGGGTCGAGGGAGGGCGCCCCGCCCTCTGTGGCTCCTCAGAGAAAGGCAACAGCAGGCACCTCCCACTTCTGGTGGAGATGAAGAAGTTGGGTTGCTCCACTGACTCCAGACTGTGGTCCCCCTGCATCCTCAGGGGAGCCCCAAGTCCTGCAGCCCCCCTTTCCAGAGGAGGATACCCCTGGCAGAGAAACTGAGTTATTTGAGTAAGGCCACATGCTAGAGGTGGCAGAGCTAAGATTCTATTCATTCATTCATTCAACACTTTATTTTTTTACCTTTTAAAAAATAAACAATTTTACAGATGTTCTGGGTTTACAAAAAACTTGTGAAGATCATTCGGAGTTGATATATAAAACTGTACCTAACTGCCCGATGAACACCTTGCATTGATTAATGTGTGCACTTGTTTACAATTAACGACACAATTAACACAGTATCGACACAGTAAGTCCATACTTTGTTCAGCTTTGACTAGTTTCCCCCTAATGTCCTTTTCTGTGCCAGGACACCCCTCCCTTAGGTTCCACACAGCATTTATACCTCACCTCTCTTGGTTCTGATGGTTTCTCTGACTTGTCTTGCTTTTATAACAGCTTTGATGGAGTGTTGGTCAAGGATCTTGTTGGTTTCTTGGGTCTTGCATAACAAAGCACATAGAGGGTTAAAACAGAGGG
>NW_004567126.1:29340081-29353268 GCF_000260355.1 Condylura cristata | reverse complement strand
AGAAAATCGTTTTTTTGACACCTGTGTCGGCAGAAAGGTGACTTAAATTCATCTTGAGTTTGTTGTCCATATCGTTGTTACATATTCATGATTACTGTATTCATTTTCTCTTGATTTAAAAAACAAAAACAATCCTGTATAACCCAAAAAGAGTGGTGGGTCCGGGGTGTTGACGGTAAGGTCCTGAGCCCCGTAGCTAACCCCATTATTCCTAAATCAGTCTCAGCCATAAATATCCGTCCATCCTCCCTGTCTTCGTCACTTCTGCAACATGGCCACTTCAGTATCCCCGAGGTCACACCATTTTGACAGTACATACATCAGGGCATCCTTGAGAAAGATAAAGTTTCCTTTGTGAGAGTACAACCCTAATGTCTATGGAACACTGTTGCACCTAAAAAATATTCTTGGCCCTCCCTGGTGGCGCAGCGGGTTAAAGCGCAGCACTGAGAATCTAAAGCCGCTTCCGCATGAGTTCGATTCCCGCCTGCTCCGGAGGTGACCACATGGCATGGCAGACCTCTCCTGGCCTGCCCGCTGCTCCCCTCAGCAGTGTGCTTTGTCGATCTGCTGGTTCTGTTCCCCACTCTGTCTCTGGTGAAGCCTCTCACCGCCCCTGCGCCTCTGGCCTGTGCTCCAGTTCTGTATGCACAAATAAATAAATCTTAAAAAAAAAAAATATTCCCAGCAATTCCTTAGTATTACACAGCCTGTCGATGTTCCGATTTCTCTATTCATCTAACAAATGTCTTTTTGAAGACATCTTTATTTTGCAACAACTTTAGGTGTACAGAAGAAGTGAAGAAATAGTGTAAGTTTACCCATCTTCCTCTGGTGTTAACACCCTACATAACCATACTACACGCCGGGTTGTTGAAGCCAGGAAATTACCATCGACAACAGCCCTACTAACTGGCCTGTGGACTGTATAGAGTTACAGGTGATTTGTGTGAGACAGGACATGGCGTCGCTTGTGATTCTTTTGATCTGTAACCTTCTCCCAGTCCTTTTGCCATTTATTTGCTGCAGAAACCAGGTGATATTTGTCCAGTAGTTTCCCAGCCTCCTGACTGAGTTGCATTCCAGGGGTCAATTCATGTATTCCTCTGTCTGCTGGAAGTCCTGTGAGTCGACCTCTCTAGGAACTTGAGTGGATTTTGCAGGTGGGGTTGTGAGTTTCCAGCAGAAGGTACATAGAATCTAGTTCTCTCTGCCTCCTCGCTTTCCCTCCCTGCCTCTGAGACTTTGTCTCTCTCTCTGTCTCTTGAGTCACTTAACAATATCACGTCTGCTTGGTCCTGTCTCATGTGTAGATTGACCAGTGGGCTCCCCTGTCATCAGGCTCATCCATCCATCATGCATCTCCCCCATGAGCCTCTCTACATCATTGTGGAGTTGCAAAAATAGGGCTTTTAATACTTACATTTCTTTCACATTTGTTGTCTAGAATCATTCTTTAAAAAAAAAAAAAGAAAACCACATTCACCTCCAAGCCATGAGAGCAGGATATTGAGGAGATGTTTGTGCCCCGTGTTTATAGCAGTTTGATTCCCAGTGGCTAAGCCATGAAGCCACTGGAGTGTTCATGGACAGATGGATGGATAAATGCATGCCGTGGAATATTATTCAGCCTTAAAAAGGACACTCTAACACAACCACCGTGTGGATGGACCTTGAGGACACAATGCTCTGTGGAATAAGCCAGACTCAAACAGACCAATCCGGTGTGACCCACTCACAGGAGGGCCCAAAGGAGTCACAGCCACAGGGACAGCAGGTAGCTGGGGCTGCCGGAAGTGGCGGGGGGAGGGAGTCAGTGTTTGATGGGTGGAGTTTCAATTGTGGAAGACACAAAGCTCTGGGGACAGAGGGTGGAGAGGATTGCACAACAGCATGAATGTGCTAAAACAACCAGGCTCTGCGCTTAACCATGGTTGACACGGTAACTTCTATGTACTATATATTTTAGTACACTTGAAAATAATTATTAAAATGTAGAGTGATTTAAAAAAACTCCCCATCAAGCAATTGGTTACCCAGAAATCGAGACTGCAGGAGAGACAGGGCCAGGGCCTGATTCTTACTTTCTATTTGGAGGCTTTCAGAATAAAGAATGAGTTCCCCAATAGCCAACACCGGTGAACAGACTTTTCTGAGTCACTGCGCACTCATTCACATGTGTTGTTGACCAGTGATGTGTGTTCAGAGGTTGCAATTGTCACTCTTCCCACCTGCCCATGTTGCCCGCCTCTGGCTGCTAAGTTGGTTCGTAACCACCCAGGGGCCCTAAGGCTCCTCCTGGCACTGGGGGGTGGTAGGCTTCTCCTCCACTTTCAGCACCCCCCCCCCATCCATCCGTTCCCGCAAGGAGCTCTGCGTCTCTTGAACGGGGATGATCTTGAGAGGCCACAAAATTAGGAAATTCAAATTTTCTTCACTGATCTTTTCATTTTGAAAACATTCGACCCTACAGAAGTTGCAAAACTCTCACCATGATCTCCCATCTTTTGTGGGATGGCGCCCAGGGCTCCCTGCGCTAACCTGCTCCAGCCAGTCAGGATTCCTCAGCTCACAGCGTGCATTTATTTGCATTTCATCCCTGGTGGCTCAGTTGAGAGATTTCTACAGAGACGCTTTTGTTCGAAAAGCTGAAAATATTTCTTTTAGGCCCTTTACAGAAAATAAAACTGCCAAGCTGAACTTTTCCCATAAGCACAACCTAAAAACACAGGATGATTCTATGTAGAACATACAGTCTTATTCTTGATCATAAATCTCCTAAATAACTGGAGATCTTAGGCACTTGGCCTGCAAAACCCTTGTTTCCTACAACAAACCCCTTCCTTTTTCTTTTTTTTTTTTTTAAGATTTATTTATTCATGCATACAGAACTGGGGTACAGGCCAGAGGTGCAGGGGCAGTGAGAGGCTTCACCAGGACAGAGTGGGGAGCAGAACAGGCAGATCGATGAAGTGCACTGCTGAGGGGAGCAGCAGGGAGACAGGCAGGGTCTGCTGCGGCCTGCTAGGAGATTGAACTTGCACTGAGGTGGCTGTGGCCAGCTTGCCCTGCTGCTGTGCCACCAGGGAGGGCCCACACCCCTGGGAGGGCCCACACCCTTTTCCTTTTAATAACCAGTGTGCCCCTGAGTGTGGGCTGGTGACGGCATGGGGTGTCTGCAGCGGGGGGGCTGGTGGATTGGAGCCTCATGCAAGCGCAGCACATGCTTTTGGCAGGAGCAGCGTGGATGGACCGTCCTCCACGGTGGCCTGGTGGTGGCACACCCGGCGATGGAGGGTGGCGCCCTCGGTGTGTGCTACTCAGCAGGCTTCGGCAGTGACTCAGTTTTCTCATTATGGTGAGGAAGCCATCTGCGGGAAGGTGCTCGGGACTGTGTCCATGCTCTGCCCCCAGAGCCCCGGGCCAGTAATTTTTACATCTAGTGATGAGTCTTGTTTCGGTCAGTTCTTGCTGCGATGCTGACAGAGGGTGGTTTTCTAACTGATCAAGCACACTGTGATGCCGAAAGCTAGAATTGTTGGATCGCGTGGCAAGATGATTCTTCCTCCTAATTTTGCACTGTGATACATCACACACAGCACCGCTTTGGGAGGACGGGTCAGCTCTTACCCTGGCTCGCAGTGCCTGCAGCGTCCTGCCCACCCTCTCCAGAACTCTCTCCAGTGCCAGAACTGGAACTTTCCCCCCAGCACTAACTCCCCTCCCCCACCCCAGCCCCTCACACCACCACCTATCTCCTGTCTCTGTGGTTTTTGTTTTGTTTTTTTTTAAGATTTATTTATGCATACAAGGCTGGGGGGGGGTTAGGCCAGAGATGCAGGGGGGAGAGGACTCCCCAGAGACAGAGTGGGGAGCAGAACAGGTGGGTCCACTGAAACACACTGCTGAGGGGAGCAGCGGGGAGACAGGAGGGGGCTGCTGGCCTGTGGGTCGCTCGCTGGCCGGGATGGAGCTGGTGCTGCGGGGGCTGCAGAGAGCCCCATCGTCCTGCGCTTCAACCCTTTGCGCCACAAGGGAGAGACCTGTCTCTGGAAGGTCATCTGTGGTTGGTTTCAAATTATCCCAGGTTGGACCAGCTGCCACGCTGCTGGGTGTGACTAGCAGGTCCTGCTCAGAGCCAGGCTGAGCGACCCCTTCAGCCATTTCTCCCAGGAGCCAGGAATCATTTCTCATCGAGGGGGCAGAGGTGACATCAAGAAGCCCCGGCTGGGAGCTCGCGTGCTGCTGTGGGGCAGTCTCCGTGGTTCGGGCTCCGAACTAGGAAGCAGATACTTGCTTAAATCGCAAGTCCATGGTGACACTCTGAGCTCTGCTCCGCCACAGCCCGGGTCTGGGCCCCCTCTGGGTCCCACATTTCTCTCCTCTCTCCTCCTCCCCCTCCTCGCCGAGGGTCCGGGTTACCAGTCACTGCAATGCCCGGTTACGGGGGTGCTGATGGGGATGCGTCCTGAGAAATGTCTCCTCGGGCAGTTCTGTTCCTGGGTGAACATCGGAGGGTAATGACACTGGTGGGGGTGGGCAGGTGCAGCTGCTGCACCCCCAGGCCCGACGGTGCAGGCTGTGGGTATCTGTGGCCTCTCGTTAACCAAACACCAGTTTGGTTAACTGGTTCCATCACACATGCGAGTTTCAGTATCGCTGCACACTGCACCCCATGGTCATCTAGACGCGGCCCCCAGTTCCTGTCTGCAGCGCGAGTGTGTGTCCAGCCGCTGCATGGGTTGGCTCTTTGCTATTTCTGAGTGGTGCGTGGTGCATCAGTTGATTGCTTGCAGTCAACTTGTTTGGTTTTTCTTCACCTTCACCGCACCCCCCCTCCCCCGGTCTCAGGGAGCTGGGTGTCCTTGTTCAGTCCTCCGTCCCCTTCATGGACTCATCTCCGAGTTTCATTGGAGATTTTTTCACGTGTCTGAGTTCTAGAGTTTATTTTCCGTGAGCTGCCCTTCCTTGTGCTCTGGGCCCTTGATCCTTCCCCCTCCTCCTCAGCTTCAAAAACTAAGGTCTCTTAGTTTCATAAGTATTTCGCCTTGTTAAATTGTCCATGGTGTCAATTTTTTTTTAAGATTTACTTATTTATGCATACAGAGCCAAGGCACAGGCCAGAGGTGCGTCAGAGTGGGGAGCAGAGCAGAGTGACGAACAACACTGCTGAGGGGAGCAGCGGGGAGGCAGGAGAGGTCTGCTGCGCCCTGGGGGTCACCCCCTGGCCGGGATGGAACTCACGCTGAGCAGCTGCGTGGCTTGCAAAGCTGATGTGGCACCTGGGAGGCCCACGGTGTCCGTGTCTAATATTCGCCTTTTGTTCTTTTTTTACGACACACAACTCCCTCCAACTCTTTCCGTTTTACTACGCATGTCAACATGTCATCATTCCTTAGGACTGAACAGGATTTGTGTTGTGGATACTCCACACCTGTGCCCAACAGGGGGCTGCTGGTCATGCAGTGTTTCCATTTTTATTTTTTTTAAAGATTTATTTCTTGATGCACACAGAACTGTGGTACAGGCCAGAGGTGCAGGGGGTGAGGGGATTCACCAGAGACAGAGTGGGGAGCAGAACAGGCAGCCTGACTGAAATACACTGAGGGAGCAGCGGGCAGACAGGAGGGGTCTGCTGTGCCATGCGGGTCACTCCCTGGCCGGGGATCGAACCCAGGTCTCAGCAGCCGCTGACGGGTCATAGCCTGGGACTTAGCCCCACGAGGGGGCCCTGTGAGTTTATTTTGTGCGTGGAGCTAGGAAGTGATCCAATTTCTCTTCCCCAGATGACCATCCCATTTTCCTAGCTCCAATATTTTGTAACTGCAGTTGGCTTTTATATTTATCTCAGACGCAGGGAACGATAGTGTAGTTTAGTAATTATGTGATTCGATTCTGTCTTAAAGCACACATATAAGCCATTTCTTTACTCAGTAAGAACAATTAGGACTTTTGACAAACAATTCAAGACATAAGGTTTTATTTCTGTGTTAGTAGTTGAATAATTACAATCCGGTTTAAAATTTACTTGCTGTGACCCTTCTGAAACTTTGGACTTGCTGCCTTAGAGCTGGTGAATTAATTTAGCTGCAGAGAGGCTGAGCTTGCCTTTCAGCTACTGAAATGGTCACACAGCAAAGCCTAGTGAGCACGCTCTTTGCCACACCGGTGGCTTTATTTCGTTGTGTCTTCTCCCAGCACCATCTGTCAGAGTGGCCGTGGCGCCCCAGCACGAACTCAGGACTGACGTGTCCGTGGCTTTCCTTCTGCTCTCTGGAATTTGTTCTGTTGATCCATATAACTTTTATTCCAGGACCACGTTGCTTGAATTACTGCCGTTTCAACGTATAAATCAGTTAGCTTGGTCCCCATGTCTCTCCTCTTTGCCAGGGTTACTCTCATTAGTTGAGGACTCCCATGGTTCCTTGCTTCCTTTCGCCACCTGGTGCCCGCATCTTAGGCCTCGACCAATTCAGGTTGAGTCAGCTCAGCCGAGTCAGGAGGGACAGGGCAGGGTGGAGCAAGCACCTTCCCTCCAGAGGCCATGAGCCGCCCACCATGGGTGTCCCCGCCAGCCCTTAGCAGTCACCCCGGGAGCAGGAGGGAACCTGGGCGGCGAGGAGAGTCCTGGCCCGAGATGGGTGTCTGCCTGGACAGCTGCCGCCCCCAGCTGCATCCCCTTCTGCAGAGGGCTGGCCGTGACCCCAGCTGGAAGTAAAGGGGGCGCAGCCACACCTTCGGGGCGGTTGCTGGCTGGGGCTCGGGTGTGTGCGTGCAGTCACTTGACAGGATTCACTAAGCACCTACTGTGTGCAGGCAGCTGGGAGCAGCTGGGAGCCAGCCACCAACAGGGAGTGATGTGGGGGGCGGGGTGGCTGCTGGCTGCTGGGGGGGGCGGGCTGGAGGCCCGGGGGTGGAGCCATTTCCCCTCCCTGGGCTCCCCACCCCCTTAGGCTTTCTAGGACAGATGGGGACAGAGAGGGGTGTCTGCAGCAGGGCAACCACAGGGCCCTCACGACCGTTAGGCTGCCCCTCCCCATTCCTGGCTCACCCCCACCCTGGGGATACCTTGAACATAACAGGAAATTTCAAATAACAGGAAACCAGACCAGGCAAGGCGGCGACTCCACCCTGGCTGGGGTGAGCCACCCCGGGGCCTCAGTCTGCCCCGTAGACGGTCATGAATGCCACGGGGTCGCTGGAGGAGGCCCCCGAGTCCTGCCACAGGCTGGCAGCCATTGGCCACAGCCGGCTCATCATCCTGCACTACAACCACTCGGGCCGGCTGGTGGGCCGCGGCGGGCCGGATGAGGCCGGTCTGGGAGCCTGGCGGGGGCTCCTCGTGGCGCTGGGCTGCCTGGTGGTGCTGGAGAACCTCCTGGTGCTAATGGCCATCATGCTCCGCATGCGGTCCCGCCGCTGGGTATACTACTGCCTGGTCAACATCACGCTCAGCGACCTGCTCACCGGGGTGGCCTACCAGGTCAACGTGCTGCTGTCCGGGGCGCACACCTTCCACCTGGCGCCGGCCCACTGGTTCCTGCGGGAGGGCCTGCTCTTCATGGCGCTGGCCGCCTCCACCTTCAGCCTGCTCTTCACTGCGGTCGAGCGGTTCATCACCATGGTGCAGCCCTTGGCCAAGAGCCGGGCCACCAAGGCCAGCTGCGTCTACAGCTGCATCGGGCTGTGCTGGCTGCTGGCCACCCTGCTGGGCCTGCTGCCCCTGCTCGGCTGGAACTGCGTATGCCACTTTGAGAAGTGCTCCAGCCTGCTGCCGCTCTACTCCAAGGGGTACATCTTCTTCTGCGTGCTGCTCTTCGCCGCCATCCTGGTCGCCATCGTGGTGCTCTACGGGGTCATATTCAGGGTGGTGCGGCTCAGCGGGCAGCAGGCCCCGCGCCTCCCTGCCCGCCGCAAGGCCCGCCGGCTGCTCAAGACGGTTCTCATGATCCTGGTGGCTTTTGTGGTGTGCTGGGGGCCCCTCTTCGGGCTGCTGCTGGCTGACTTCTCGGGCTCCAACGTCCGAGCCCAGGAGTACCTGCGGGGCATGGACTGCATCTTGGCCCTGGCGGTGCTCAACTCGGCCGTCAACCCCCTCATCTACTCCCTGCGCAGCCAGGAGGTGCGCCGGGCTGTGCTGGTCTTCCTTTGCTGCAGCTGCCTCCGGCTGGGCCTGCGGGGCCCCGGGGACTGCCTGGTGAAGGCTGCTGAGGCCCACTCTGAGGCCTCCACAACCGACAGTTCGCTGCGGCCCAGGGACAGCTTCCGGGCCTCGCGGTCACTCAGCTTCCGGATGCGGGAGCCCCTGTCCAGCATCTCCAGCGTTCGGAGCATCTGAGCCACGGCTGGAGTCAGGGGTCCAGTTGCAGGGCGCGTGCCTGCCCTGGAGGAGGCCGGGAGCTGTGGGCCCAGGGCCTGGGTCTCACAGCTTTGGGATAGAAGCCTGCACACCGGGACGCAGCCGGGCCTGGCTGGAGCGGAGAGAACGCTGTAGCTGGCCGGGCACCCCAGGGGCCGGGGTCCTTGCCGCAGCCCCTCTGGGCCTGCTGATGCCCAGCCGGTTTGCCATCGTGTCCTCGGGGAAGGAGGAGGCTGCTCACTGGAACGGACGGGGCCACGGAGTGGGGCCGGCGGGCTTGCTGTGTGGGCCCTGGCTCTGGGGGCCCTCGCCCGCGCTGCGTCCCTTTGGACTGTGAAGCTACAAGGGTGAGCTGTCGGTCGGCGTCTGGCAGCTCGGACAGACAACGCTGCCAGGAGGCCTCACAGCGTCCCTCTTCTTCACCTCCTCGGGCCCAAGGCACAGGGCCGTGGGCTCCTGGCGGCATGCAGGGGTGTGCCTGTGCCCCGGGAGGCCCACGGGGCGGAGCTTGGAGGGTAAGTGTGGGGGACAGAGAGGTGTGGGCAGAGCGCCTGCCCTGGAGCTGCTGCCACAGCAGGCCGCCGGCTGGGCCAGGCAGGGTGGGTGGGTGAGCGGGAGTGTGTGACCTGTGCAGCTGCCTGGCCAGGGTGGGGCAGCCAGTGACAGTTGACATCCGCCCCTTCTCGCTCACTTCCCGTTCCCCTGCTTCCCTGCCCCCCTTCTCCCACTGCAGGCCTCTGCCAGGTGTGGGTCCCCAGGCTAGGGCAGCCTCTTGGCCGCCTGCCTGCCTTGGGGAGCTCATTCCTCCAGAGGCATCAGACCCCCACATTAGGCTGCAGCAGAGGCCGAGGGTGCTGTGCTGGCCGTGGCGATGGGGCCTCCACCCCGCCCGTCCCGTGCGGGAATCGTGCGTGGCCACCAAGCCACGAGCGTGGCCAGTGCCTCCGTCTCACTTTGAATCTGTCCGCGTGTACGTAGCCCACGGGACTCTCGGAGACTGCGCTGGGGTGAATCCTCAGGTGGCCCCTTTTGGCCGGGCAGAAAGTCCCAGGGCCAGGGGTGCTGGCTGTACGCCTATCTTGCCTTGTTAGCTCTCGGGGCAGTTCTCTGCCAGCCGCTTGGCCCAGAGCAGCTTTGCTCTCAGGCTCAGTTTCTTCGCGGCATGATCCGGGAGGCCCTGACTGGAAACCGCTCACTCCACTGTCCGCCACGGCAGCCAAAAGCCACATGTGGCTCTCTAAATTAAAATGAATTGAAATTTTAAATTCCAGTTTCTTGGCATATCCGTTTGCTGGGGCTGCCATATCAAAGCACCACACACTGGGGCTGGGTGGTTTAAGGAGCAGAAATACGTCCTCTCTGGGTTTTGGAGGCGGGGAGCCCCAGACTAAGGTGGAGATCGTGGGGGCATCTGTCCCAGATTCTGGGGGTTGTCGGCAATCTTTAGAGGCATCACCCAGTCTCTGCCTCCACCCTCAATGGCTGTCCCTGAGTGTACGTCTGGGCTTTTACAAGGACGCTAGTCTGAGGCTAGGGCCACCCCACTTCAGTGTGACCTCATCTTAGCCAATATATCCTGAAGCGTTGGGAAGTCTGGCACCTGCTTGCCCACCACAGCAGCCAGCCTGGGAGGCACGTACCCTTTCATGCACCTGTTGCTTACCTGGCCTCTGGCTTCGACACCGCCCTTCCAAGAAAGCCTCCCCTGATTCCATCCTCCCCGCCCCCGCCAAGCCTCCTCCAGGCTCCCATAGTGACCCACATCCTCCCTTGGGCCTGATGACCCAGGATCCCACATTCACGGTCTGTGAATTGCAAATCCCGTGTAAGTACAGACTGGCAGTGTCTGGCCATTGCTGGGTCCCCAGTACCCAGCCCCAGGCCCAGCACACAGCAGGTGCTCAAGACCCAAAGGTCTGGAGAACTGGACCTAGAACTTGCTTTCCACCGAGTCTTGGAAACCTCATCCCCTCCTCCTTCTCCTCCTGTCCTCCCTGACAGCGACAGAACCGTACTCAAGAGTCCTGACTTCTGCTTAGTAGCTGGTTCAGGCATCTTGTGACCCATTATTCTTCTCCAGGTCTGCCATGAGCCACAGGACTCAGCTTCTCCATCTGTAAAATGAAGCTACTGATAACTCCTGCTTTCCTGGGTTGTTAATAAAGTGAGTTATATAAAGTTCCTTAACTTATTATGTGTATATTTTCAAATGAACAAGAACAACAAAGCTCTGTGAGTCATTTGGTGCCCAGTATTGTTCTAGTCATCTTTATATTAACTCATCTAATTCTCACCAAATCTCCAAAGGGTGGATACCCATATTAACTCCCTTTCACAGATGCAACAGCTGAGGTCCAGAGCAGTTAGGTAACTGACTCCAGGCCACACAGTTGGGAAGTGACCCAGCTGGGGTCCAAATCCAGACGGTGGCTTCCCATCCCTTTTGTTAGTCTTTGATGAATAAATACTAGTTCCCTCCTTCCTTGGAAAACTCAGGAAGAATGTTCCATTTCATGCCACAGCATCATCTCCACAGAGCAGGATTAGCCATTTTTCAGACAGAAAAACCAAGGCTCAGGAGAGGAGGTGGCAGGGACAGCTCTAGCGTCCAAGCCTTGTTCAGGCCCCTTTCATGGCCCTTCTCTGAGTGAGTGTGGATGGTTTTGTGCATTCATAGTCTGGGCTGAGAGAATGGAGGTGTGGTAGATGCGCCTGCACCCAGTTAGAACAACTCTCCCCAGTTCTGACCTGCCAGTTACTCTTGATGCCCAAAAACTAGGGCTTCCCTGGAGAAGCCTGGGAAGGGCTAGAAGCAGGAAGTACAGCTGGAAAGGGTGGACTGGTGTGTTTGGGGTTTCTGTTACTCATTCATTCATTCACCTAACCACTGTAAGGCTTTATTATGGACAAAGGGGTTCTAAACGACCCAGCGCCTGCTCTCAGAAAGGCCATACAAACACTAAGTGATGCCCAAAATCATTTCAGGAAGTGGCCCATGGTAGACCTTGAAGGATAAAAAGGAAAACCATACAGAAGGGGCTGAGGCCAGAGCTTGGCGGGGCGGGATGAGCGGGGTGGGGGTGGGGCTGTGCCAGCTGGATGAAATTTCCTACCTGTACTTACTGAGCACTTAATGTGTAACTAGGTCCTCCTAAGACAGTTCGTGAGGGTTATCTTATTGAATTCTTATATACCTCTGGGGTGGGGAAGAGCTTTTTATTTGTCATCATATTTGGCAGGTTAGGAGGCCAAGGCCCCGCGAAGTTAGGCACCTTGCCCAAAGTCACATCACTGGGAGAGGGAGAGGTTAGGACTCTCGTTCATGCTGTCTATTGGCACAGATGCCACCTCTCACTAGTGACATGAGCCAGGTCCCAAGTTCTTGGCAAATATACTGGAGACTGAATGTCAATTATAGGAGGAGCTGATGTGTTCTGCACCCTCTGGTCTTAGTCTTCCTATCTGTAGGAGGGGTGTAAGTCACTCTGCTCCTCAAGAGCTCTGGTCCTGAGACAGTGGGTTCTCAGAGTTGCCAGATTAGAGGGCAGAAATTTGGGACACCCACTTAAATTTGAATTTCTGATGAATAAATAACTTGTATTATAACTATGCCCCAGATATGAGTGAGCATAAACATAAATATATCACCAATTACTGCACGGACACCAGATCCCAGACTACAAGGCGCGTGAGCTATTGGTATCCGTCATTTTAAGAACTAGCTGTCAACGATTTCTTCATTTTTCTTTCATTCGTTCACTCATTCATTCATTCACCCACCAAAAAAACGCTAGGGACAAGTCACTGTGTGCAAGGCCTTGAGTACAGTTCTGGGGTGACATCAGTGCACAAGAGCGGCAAAAATCTATGCCCTCGTGG
The DNA here is from genome assembly GCF_000260355.1 of Condylura cristata. NCBI lineage: Eukaryota > Metazoa > Chordata > Mammalia > Eulipotyphla > Talpidae > Condylura > Condylura cristata. The sequence goes on along the minus strand of NW_004567126.1, from coordinate 29,341,030 downwards.
GATTTAATATTAACACCACTCATTAGGACTATTAAGTGATTTTCTCAGACCTGACAGAACGCGATTCCCACGATCCCGTATGCTAGTTCCGTGGGACTCCCATTCCCAGAAGTCCCAGCGCGCCCGGCTGGGCCCGCCTTTTCCTCTCTTCCAACCTCCTTCCGGGTTGTAAGGTCACGTCCTGGTCCACCTCCCGCGTCCCCCCGCGTCCCCCTTCCCACCCGCAAAGCTGGGGCTTCAGTTCCCTCGCAAATAGAGTTTTTGAAAGACTTTATGTTCTTGACTTGAGCGTGAGTGAACTGTCGGCAGCTTTAGTCAGTCCAGCACGGCTGCTGTCAGAGAGGCCGAGGGGGCCTACAGCTCCCAGGTAGCTCCGCCCAGTCCGGGGACTCCAACTCCCGGCGGGCAGTGCGGCGGACGGGCGGCCTGCGCGTTGCCTGCAAGACCCGGAGAGGGCGCGGGCTGCCCGGCGCGGTGCCCGCAGGACCCCGGCGCCTACCCATGCTGAGGTGAGTCCGCGGGAGCCGCCGCCGCTGTCCGGTCACTGCTGCCGCTCCGCGCGGCCTCTCCGCGGCCAGGATGCTGGAGGAAGCGGGCGAGGTGCTGGAGAACATGTTGAAGGCGTCGTGTCTGCCGCTCGGTTTCATCGTCTTCCTGCCCGCGGTGCTGCTGCTCGTGGCGCCGCCGCTGCCCGCCGCCGACGCGGCGCACGAATTCACCGTCTACCGCATGCAGCAGTACGACCTGCAGGGACAGCCCTACGGTGCGTGCACCCTGGCGCCCGGCCGAGCCCTGGCCGGCCTCTCCCCAGCCCGGGGTCCTAATGGGGCCCCCCGCCGGCCTGGCTCGCCTGCTGGCGGTAGACCCAGGCGAAGACGCGCGGGTGACGCCCGTCCGCCGCGCAGTAGGTGATGCGCGGCAGCAGGTAGGCGTGCGCGGGTCTGCGGCC
>NW_004567126.1:29319645-29339981 GCF_000260355.1 Condylura cristata | reverse complement strand
CCCGCCCCGGGCCGTGTCTCTGCTTCGCGGGCTCCGGGTTCCGCCGCCCCAGGCTGCCCTGCGGGGCCCAGCCCCTGGACCCCGCTTGAGCCGCCGCTTAAACCCCAGCCCGGCACTGGCCCGCCGAGCCCCCTGCGCGCTCCCGCACAGCCTCGGCGCCTGGCCCGGCGAGGGGCACTTCACCAGCAGCCGTGGCTGCCACCCGCAGGCGGGTCCCCCTTGCCCCACCCCGGGTCTCTGACTCCCAGGTGGACCCGATTCCTGCCCCCCTGCTCCCTTTCCTGGCCTCCGCCCAGGTCGTGCCCCAGTGCCCGGGCGCCGACCTTTGCCTGCCTAGGTGAGCCTTCCTGCGGGCTCGGCCGGCCTGCAGCCCGCCTGGGTTTCCGGGGTACTCTGCTGTGTCCGCTTTCTGCCCCGCATTGGGGTTCTCAGCGCGCGGAGACCCAGTTTTGGCCTCACTTTAGCGCCTGCTCTCTGCAAGCCTTCCACTCTGGCCCAGCTCACGAGCTGGATCCCTCAGTCCCCCTCCGTCCCAGGTCAGTTTTCTTGCCTTTGGCCCGTGGTGGGTCCCAGCCGCTGCCTCGGCTGCTCTCCCCCCGGCCTTCTGTAGCTCCACAAGCCCCCCACCCCAGGGTGTCCCGGTTGCCTCTGAGCCACCTTGTTTCCCTGGGTTCCCATCCCTGTTGGCACCCCCAGATTCACTGGTCTGGTATCCCATGCACCTCTTTGCCTCTTGCCTGTCAAAGCCCTGGCTCCAGTGCCCACTGTTCTGAACCCCCTTAGTTTCTCCTGACGGTAGCTGTATCTGCTTTCCAGAACTTTCTGGCCTCTGGTTTACCCTTCAGCCTGCTATGTTAGGTCCCTGGAAGTCAAAGCTCAACCCCCCTTGCTCATTTCTTCTCTGACTATGCCCCCCCTTCCCTGCCCCAAGTTGTCTCATTTCCATTCCACGCAGGAACCCAGAATGGGTGCGACCAGGGGTGTTTCACACCCCACAGTACCCAGCACACCCCAATATTAGAAGTGCGGGAGAGGAGACGGCGTTCAGAGGAATGGCTCTGAGCCACAGGGGTGGCAGTGGAAGGCCAGGCTCACCCTTGCCTCCGGCACACTTTATGCATTGTTAGGCATCTCCCCAGGGAAGGTCTTCCCTAGGCCAGAAGTTACGAGGTGGTGGTCTGGTGGTCGGTGGTCTTGGTGGTGGTCGGGATCTGGGTCTCCTCTGCCAGTCATAGGTGGCCACGCGGCACCGGAAGCGTTACTTCCACAATGGCAGGATTGGGCTTCTAGGGCCCTTAATTGTGGCGAGCTGAAATTGCCACCTGAAACATGGCTGCCATCCTGATCTAGATCTTTCTAGAGCTTTTATTGGTTTCCCAGAGGAGTCCGAACACAAAGGCCCAGATCTTAGCACTGGGGATGACCTGCTTCTCGGCTGCTGGCTCACTGCTGCTTCCCTTGGCTGCCGCCCGGGATCCCCCAGCGCCTAGCCCAGAGCCTCCTTTCCAGGCCCTCGCTGGCCCCTTAGCTGCCTGCTGCAGGCCAGCGCCCCTCTGCCCCCTCTGGGGGGACCCTGAGCGGCTCAGGCCCCCATGCTGGGCTCCTTCCCAGGTCTTCTCCAACTTGGGGTCTTCGTCCACGCACTTTCCTCCCTGGCCGCCAGCCTCTGTTGCTCCCAGTGAGAAGCCAGGATGTTGGGGTGTGTGGAGGGGGGAGAAGCCCCTTGTCCACAGCACAGGGAGTCGGACACCTGGGCTCCTTGCAGAGCTCGCCGAGGCCCCTGCCATGCCAGTCATGCCAGCTGGTGTACCTCTCAGAGGAATGTGGGGCCATGGGGGGAGCGGGGAGGTGTTGGCCTTTCGGGTGGGGAGTGGGTCTGAGGCCTTCCTTGTTCCCCAGGTTCTGAAAGGCCGGTTTGAGGGGCGGGGCCCTTATCTCCTGCCTGCTGCCTTCAGCTGGCACTTGGATCGCTGTTGCTCATTCTCCTGGTGACCTGGGCCCCACCTCTGGCGCAACCCTTCCTCTGGGTGCCCCTTTCCCAACTTCCTGTTGGCCTCTTGAGAAACTGCGGAGAAGTGGGCAAGGCTATGGGAAGGAGAGGCCGGTGCTCCGTGCTGGGTGAGAGGCAGCGGGCCCAGGCTTCCACCTTGTCCTTCTGCCAGGTGGACTCTGGTCCTCCCCAGTGACAGCGTGTTTCCACTTACCAGGGCGCTTGCCGTGAGCCGGTGCCGTGAGACTCACTAGACATCCCCGAAGGCCCCCCCACAGTGCTCAGGAAGCCTGGCCCCGCCCCAGGCCAGACGCCTCCACCAGGACTGGCTGCTGCCCAGGGGTGAAGAACGTCCCCTGCACATGCCCCTGCCCGCCCGCCCACATGTGCCTGGGACCGAGGAGATGGGAGAGCCAGTGTGCCGCTCTGGGCCGGGGGCGGCCCTGTCCTGGGGCCCAGCAACTGCTATGCAGGGTCCGGGGGCCGCCTCCAGCCTCTGCCATGCCCACCTTGCTGGTGCACTGAGGCAAGGGTCAGCCTGCTGGCTTCAGCTTGTCAGCAGAGGCGGTCTCGGGCCCTGGCACTCAAGAGTTCCGGGGTGCAGTGGCCTGGCATTCTTCCACCCACCTTCTCTAGCCCTCCTCCAGCTTCATTTCCCTTCTCTTGAAAGTGGGGTCCTGCAGGAGCACCCGGCCAGTAAGAAGATGCACATAGTCGAGGGCTCCGCAGGCAGCCCCCTGACTCCCCCAGAGCCAGGCAGACCTTCTAGGAGCCCCTGAAGATAGGACGCCGGGGACAGATGGCCATCTGGTGTCCTGAGCGCATCAAGGTCACCCTGAAGGTCTTTGCTGCCTCCCCCTGCCAGGGCCGCCTGGGCTCCCCACTGTCCTGCCCAACGCAGAGAAAGGCCCCTGAGTGTCTGGGGCAGAGGCAGGGGGCTGCAGCCTCCTGTGCCCGCCAGCCCTCGGGGTGCTCCTTGGAAGCGAAGCCTCTCCTTCCTCAGGAAGAGGAGACCAGACCTGCACCCTGGCCCTGAGCCCAGCAGAGGCGCCGGGAGTGAGGGCTGGGTCCCTCCGGCTGCGCGGCCTCCGGGAGGCCTGGGCTGCGCGGTGGCTTATGCCCTTCGTGGGCTTCAGACTGCGCCCCACGTGCGTGAGGGTCACCGGCCTGCTTCGAGCCTCCCGGCTGACCGCAGGGCTGAAGTGTCTGGGCCTCTGCTCCCCTGTACTGTTTGAGTGATTTGGCCAAAACTTGGAGTTTCTGCAGCTTGCGGGGGTGGCCCTTAGGCCCCACAGAGTGCGCCTTCCACGTGACCAGACGAGGGGCTCCGCACGGCCCGGCGAGGTGGCTGGCTTGGGACCCCAGATCTGGGAGCCTCTTCTCTGAGGTGGCCCGTGCCTGACTGTACCAGGACTCGGCTCTCCGGGGAAGGGGGGCAACCTGAGGTTACTCCGAGTACATGTCCACTCCAGGGAGCCACCTGCCAGTACCTCCCCCAACCCTTAGGACACCTAGAGGCAGGTGGCAGAAAGGAGCCGTGTGTGTTGCTCACAGGACTTTGAGTGGCCTTTGGTGGGGCGCAAGGGGCAGCATCTCACCTGCTGCTCGGCCCGGGTTCCTGCTGGCCAGGGCAGTGCCCAGCACTGCAGTCTGGCCCTCTGGGACCCAGAGCGGGGTGCAGACTCCGTATTCTCAAAGAGACCGATGGATTCCGTGTTACTGTTTCTGGCACTTGGGGGGCTGTCTCAGCCTCCGCTCCCACCAATGTGGTGGGGGCATATGGCCACCGGGGGCCTCGTGGACTGCATGCCTGTGGGAGCCTGGGGTGTTAGCCCCCCGCCGCCTGCTACACTGAGGGTGGCGTGGCCTTGGGACCCTGTTCTGGCTGGGTCCTCGTGCTGTCCAACAGGACCACGCTGGCCTTAACAAGAACCCTCTGTGCCGTGGCCTCCTGCACCAGCAACCGCTTTGGGGGGGTGGGAGGGGCGGGGCTCGAGGTGCCTATGCCAAGCTTGGCACAGGCAGGTCCCAGCGCCAGCTCCGCCTCTTGCTCCCTCCTCACTCTGCGGGTCCTGACGGTGGAGGAAGGTGTTGGGGTGTAGAGCAGTGCTTGCCCCACACCTGGGCCCAGCTGCCCTCGGGGCTGTGGCTGTCACAGTTGTGTGGGCTCCTGGCATCCAGCAGGGGGCAGGGGTGCTCAGCCCCCCATGTGCTCTTCACACCCCCTCCACACCCCCTCTGGCAGCAGCTCACCGATTGGGGGAAGCTGGCTTGCCTGGTGCTCGGGGAGGGGCGCACTGGGGTCCCGAGGGAGCCGGGCCTGCGTGCCAGGGCGGCGCCTCTGAGTTGGCTGGGATCTGCCATGGCCAGATTGGTGCCCCGGGACAGTGGCTAGGGCGGTGATGCTGCAGACACAGCCGGCCGCTGGGGTGAGGCAGGGCCTGGGCGCTCAGCCCGTGCCGCCCGGCACCGCAGCAGACTGGCGTCTGAGGGTCTGAGAAACGGGGGTGTGCCCGCGGGCTCTCTCCCGGTCTCAGCTCAGAAGTGCCCACCTTGAGTCCTGCGTGAGCTGGGGGTCGGATCAAACCCTCCTTGTTTTTATGAGTAAAGTTTTGCTGGCACGTGGCCACACCTACCCCGCGGACACCGGCAGTGTGGCCTGCTTAGCCAAGAATGTTTGCTGACCCCGGGGGCAGGCAGGCGGGGCAGTGGCCTGGCCTGCAGGCTTGGCTTTGCCCCCTAGCAGAAGGCCCCGCGACTCACTAGTGGACAGGGGCCTGCAGGCCGGCCCTGCCGCACTCTCGCGCCCGTGGGCGGGGCTGGGGACAGGGCGCGGCCCGCTCAGGCTGCCTGTCTCGCAGGCACGCGCAACGCGGTGCTCAACACGGAGGCGCGCACCGTGGACGCGGACGTGCTCAGCCGCCGCTGCGTGCTCATGCGGCTGCTGGACTTCTCCTACGAGCGGTACCAGCGGGCACTGCGGCAGTCGGCGGGCGCCGTGGTCATCATCCTGCCGCGGGCCATGGCCGCCGTGCCCCAGGAGGTCATCCGGGTGAGTCCCTGCCCCGCCTGCGGGGTTCCCTGCGGGGTTCGGAGCTTCCTTGGGGAGGGTGCTGGGCTTGGAGTGGACAAGTCGCTCCACTGCCCCACGCCCCTGACCTGGCCCTCAGGAGGCGGGTGACGCCCGTCCCGGGATCGCCGCCCCAGAGGACACAGGCTGGGGTCTCAGGACGTCGTGTTAGCCACGTTGCGGGCTTGTGCCCAGGGGTGTCGTTCAGCACCGCGAGGTGCCAGGATGGGCCCCCCAGGCCCGCCCTGCCCTGATGTCCAAGGAGAGCGGATGGGGCCAACTCTGAATTCAGGGCTCTCATAGGGCCCCTCAGGGGGACTATCCGAGAAGATGCTGCTGCGGATGAGGAGGGTTGTGGGGGTGGGGGACCCACCCTTCCCAAGGACTGCTCGGAGCAGGTGGTCCACACCCCACTGCCTGCTCGAGCCCCGCCATCAGCCGGAACCAGCACCCCTCACCTACTGGCGCCTTAGGGGGTAGCCAGCCCCCAGCTGCCCCCTCCCCAGCCCTCTCCTGGTCAGCCGACCTCCCACATGTCAGCCCTCGCGTCCTGCGTCACTTGGAGGGGTCCCCAGGGATAGCCACGGGCTCCCCTGTGCCCTCCAACTTGCACGCCAGAAGCCATCAGACCTGTGCCTGGCCCGCAGCGATTCATGGAGACGGAGCCCGAGATGCTGGCCATGGAGACCGTCGTGCCTGTGTATTTCGCGGTGGAGGACGAGGCCCTCCTGTCCATCTACGAGCAGACGCAGGCCGCCTCGGCCTCCCGAGGCTCTGCCTCCGCGGCTGAAGGTGTGCGGGTGGGGCTGCACGTGGCTGCGGCTGCCCTGGGCTGCAGCTCCTGGGGCCCTTCCCCTCCCACGGTGAGGGCCGCTTGCTTGACCACTAATATTTATGTTTTTACATATGTAAAAACCAGAACTGGCCTCAGGAGAATGTAGACTCCCCAGAGTTTTAGGGAGCCCCTGGCCCAGGATGACAGGGTGGCGTGCAGGGTGGGTCCGGTCACGTCTGCACGGCCAGCAGATCACGAAATTTTTCATGCTTCAGGGCCTGGGCTGGAGGGTGGCAGGCCATTGCTGAGAAGCTCCTGTTCCTGGCGTTGCGGCTCGTGGGCCTGCCAGGGTGACCGCCTTGCGCAGCCCCTCGGTGGACAGGTGCCGGCTTGGCCGTTGGGGCCCCAGGTGGTCCCAACCCTTTGCAGTAGGTTCTGCCTGGTCAGGTCACCCCTCTGCTTAAGTCCATTGGTCATATCTGTCCATGCCTTTGCTCAGACCGAGCCCCGAGAGTCTTGGATTTTGGGGTGATGAGGATGCGGCTCAGCCCCAATACCCCGGTTGACCCCCTGCCTGTGTCCTCAGTGCTGCTTCACACCGCCACTGCCAACGGCTTCCAGATGGTGACCAGCGGGGTGCAGAGCAAGGCTGTGAGTGACTGGCTCATCGCCAGCGTGGAGGTGAGTGAGGCCTGGGGCGGGACCCCGCCCATGCCAGCCGCTCCTGGCAAGCAAGCTGTTCCAGCACCAGTTCCTCCACAAGGGAATCTCGGGGAAAGCAGGTCCCGTCCCCTGTCAGAACTTTCCAGGTCTTTCTGGTCAGCGGGGCTCTGCCAGGGCTGGGTTGCCATCACCAGAAGGCCCCGCCCCGTGTCTTGGGGAGGCCCACAGGGACAGCCAGGCTGAGTGGTGGTCGAGTGAGGGGGTGCTGAGGGCAGGGCTCCAGGTGGACTGGCTGTTTGCTGCCCGGATGGAGGCGGCGGGGAGGCAGGCAGCGGGCCCGTGTGGCCCTACTGGGCACCCGGGAGCTGCCGTTGCAGCATCTCAGCTACCAGTAAGGAAGGGGGTGCAGAGGGTCGCGGCCATATGGGCACGGAAGCTGCACTGGCCGGTCCCCCTGCCAAGCTCCCAGCGGCAGGCTGAGCTGCAGGGGCCTGGCTTGCCAAGGGGGAGCACAGACAGCGGGTCTCATGGGCCCGTCTCACTCTTGGGGGTCAGTTCCGACCTGCCAGCCTGCCTGCCTGCCTGTGTTTCTGGAAGCGTCTGCACTGTAGGCTCCCGCTATTCCCAGGGCCTTCCGACCTCTGCCTGCACAGCCAGAGGCGGGATTGGCCCTGCTCCCGGGGAAAGTCGGGCCCGGACCCGGATCTCCGGCAGCTCTGACCCGGGGCAGCCGGCTGAGTGGACAGCTCCGCGTGGTGTGGCCTGTGCCCGGGCAGAGCCTGCGTCTGGTCGGAGACTCGGAAAGGCAGCGCCCTTGGCCGCGCGGAGCTTTCTGGCCCCTGTGCCCCGAGCTGGCGCACACGGTGGGCTGTGCCCGTGCCGGAGGCATAGAGCAGTGCTCCTCTGGTACCTGGTTTAATTTTCGAGGGCGCGTTTATATCCAGTAGGCCCCAGCCTGGGGCTCCACGCTCTCTGGCACCTGCCTGCGCGTACCCCTCCTTCCCATGAACAGAGCTCCCCCGCCAGTGAGGACAGTGGCTTGGAGCACACCCGCTGTGGGGGGCCTGTCCTCGGTGGCAGGAGTGGCCAGTGGGCTCTTTGGTGAGACCGTGACGCGTGCAGCCCTCGGCCTGTCTGCGCTAAGGTTTTGGCACGTGGTCGCCTCTTCATCCACATACTTACTTATAGCTAAAGTCCGGGCCTAAAATGGGTCCCCCCAGCCCCAGGTTTGGGGGACCTCGGCTACCTCTGCTGTCAGACTGCGGTCAGCTAGGCCCCTCACAGATGGTCTCTCTGCAGGGGCGGCTGACAGGGCTGGGCGGAGAAGACCTCCCCACCGTCGTCATCGTGGCCCACTATGATGCTTTCGGCGTCGCCCCGGTATGTACCCCTCAGAGGAGGGAGGTGGGTGCTCCTGCCCTGTTCGAGGGTTACCAGGGGTAGCTGCAGCTCTGTATGTGAGCGCTTTACCGCTGTCCTGAGTCCCCAAGAGGACCGGTGGGTGGTGGCGTCGTGCTGAGACAGACACCTAGCCAGGGGCCCCTGCAGGGGTTCACTGGGGGGACCCCACAGACCCAGCAGATGACCATCTCTATGGCTGTGGTTCGAGAGAGGACAGTAGAGGATCAAAGGGAAAAGTTCATGGGAGCAGGGGACCCAGGGAGGCCAGGTGGAAACTTCCAGAGTCCTCCATTGGGATCACACATAACAGTTCTCAGACACGATGTGCAGGTGAGATGTGCTCCCCAGGAGGCCTGCAGCGGCCCAGGAACCGGGGCGAGCGCGAGCAGGGTGGCCATCACGTATCTGCGATTAGGGTCGGAGAACCCTGTCCATGAGTTAGCAGTGGCCCCCAGAGTCCAGCTTCCGGACGGCGCGGGGGCAGCCGGCTGGGCCACGGTGTGTCTCTGGAGGTGCGCCTGTGTGCAGACCCACTCTGCTGCCTTCCTTGAGGAGGTTTTGCTTTGAGGGAAACATCAGCCACAGCAGATGGTGCTGATGGCAGGGTGGGCCCGCCGGCTGGCATGAACTCCTGGCCGCGCTGGGGGTGAATAATGGCCGTCCTGCTGTCCACGCCGTCTGGAAGGCCAAGACTGTCCTTGAGAATGGCAGGACCAGCTGGGCCTCAGGGGCCAGGCGTGGGCAGTCCGTTGGAACCTGCTGCTTGTTCCTGCAGGGCGCCTGTGGGGCGAGGCCTGGTGTCCTGCCCTCAGCCGCCGCTCCCCGCAGCTGTGTCACGCACTGTGACTTCGGGCGCCCCGCCCTGAGAAGCCAAGGTTATATTCTCTTAGAGAAACTGCCACCCCACTAGGGTCCAGATGAATGGGGGCTCTCGCGGGCCCAGGGAAGCTGGAGGGCCCTGCCCCGCGCCCGGGGCCAGGGATGTGAAGGTGCCCGTGCAGAGGCCAGGTGGAGGCGAGGGGGGCGGGCCGCCCGCAGCTGGGGCTCCAGGAGCTCCCCAGGAGCGGGGCTGGCGGGAGGCTGAGACCGGGAGGGCCTGGGCCTGGCCTGTGACGCCGGGGCGCCCGCCGGGCGGCGCTGGGCCAGGACGGCGCGCCCCAGCCTGCCTGTGCCCGCAGTGGCTGTCTCACGGCGCCGACTCCAACGGCAGCGGCGTCTCTGTGCTGCTGGAGCTCGCCCGGCTCTTCTCCAGGCTCTACACCCGCAAGCGCACTCACGCCGCGTAAGTGACCGCGCCCGGCCCCGCCGCCCCTCGCGCTTGCCTTGCCCGCCCCTGGCCTGGGGGGACAGTGCCGGCGGCGCCCGCTGCGTGCCTCTGAGCCCCCCGGCCTGGTGTCCGCCCGCGGGCTGGGTTCTGGCCTTTTATCTTCTTGGGTCTGTCTCCCGGTTGGTCCATCGTGTCTTTCTTGGTTTTGAGAGCTCAGAGAAGCCGCTAGAAAAGTGGCTCTTACCCGAAGGCGCTCCTGCCGCCTGCGGGCCGCTCAGGACCCCACTCCGGGAGGGCGCCTCGCGGGAAACCCGGTCGCTCCCCTGTCGCAGGCTGACTCCCCGCGCCTTCTGCCTGCCAGGTACAATCTCCTGTTCTTCGCTTCCGGAGGGGGCAAGTTTAATTACCAGGGAACCAAGCGCTGGCTGGAAGATAACCTGGACCACACAGGTAGGTGCCTGGTGGGCAGAGAGGTGGGCGCCAGAAGGGCTGCGGGTCAGGGCTCCAGGGCCACCGTTCTTTCCCACCCCCTCGCCAGCTTTCTCTCTGCACGCGCAGATTCCAGTCTGCTGCAGGACAACGTGGCCTTCGTCCTCTGCCTGGACACAGTGGGCCGGGGGGACAGCTTGCACCTGCATGTGTCCAAGCCGCCCAGGGAGGGGACCCTGCAGCACGTGTTCTTGCGGGAGCTGGAGATGGTAGGTGCCCCGGGGCGAGAGGGGCCCTCAGGCAGCAGGAGGCCAGCAGTGCCCCTCACAGGCAGGCCCAGCCCAGAGGTCACGTAGGTGTCGGGCCAGGCGCCAGCCCCACATTACCAGGCAGGCCCCGGGGCCTTGAGTAAGCTGCAGGCGGGCTGCCCCGTTTTGCAGACTTGGGAGGTTCCAGAGGACTCGGGACCCTCCTGTCTCTCGCGGCCCCTGTGAGCCTCTGCAAGGCGCCGCGGAGGTGTGAGGGGCCACTGCACGGAGACTGGACTCATCACGAGGATTGTGGGGGCGAGGGCAGCGGGGGGGTCACCTGACGGTGCTGCCCAGAGACGTGGGGCCTGAAGGGGGTGAGTGGGCCGCAGGCAGGCGGACCCCACACCGGGGTGGCGGCGGGTCTCCTGAGGGCAGAGATGGACCCCCCGGGGGCGCTGCCCTGACAGCCCCCCGCCCTCAGGTGGCTGCCCACCAGTTCCCGGAGGTGCGGTTCTCCATGGTGCACAAGAAGATCAACCTGGCGGAGGACATGCTGGCCTGGGAGCACGAGCGCTTTGCCATCCGCCGGCTGCCGGCCTTCACCCTGTCCCACCTGGAGAGCCACCGTGACGGCCAGCGCAGCAGCATCATGGACGTGAGGTACGTGCCTCGGGGCTCCTGCGTCCCCTCCCCCACAGCGGCCTCTCCACCTGCTGGGCCCGGGGACCCACCCCCCTTGCAGTGGTCAGCTGCGGAGCCACCAGCAGGTGGGGGTGCCTGGGGCGAAGGGACCATCTGAGGGGCGGGGGGTGGTTGGCATGGGGCGGGTTCGGAGCCCGGCAGTCAGTGCCAGGAGGGGTCAGACGGCCTCCGAGCAGGAAAGGCCATCACTGTCCCTGGCTGCTCTCATCTGGGTCCCAGAGACCCACGTTGCCGTGTGGCACCACCAGGAGCCACGTCCGGGTCCTGTGGCCTGGGTTGTGTCTTTCAGAAACACGTCCCCGGCCTCACGCAGGCCTTCAAGCTCAGTCTGTGGATGTGGCCTCGTTTGAAAGTGGGCTCTTGGCAGATGTAATTAGTTGAGTTAAAATGAGGTCACACTGGATGGGGGCGCAGTCCAGTGGGGTGTGTCCCAGGGAGCGGGAACACACAGGACAAGGCGGCCCCGTGACCGGACCGGAGGCCTGAGGCCGCGCCGAGGACCGGCGTGCGCCATCAGCCCCGGGGGGTGCAGGTTCGCGAGGCCTGTGAGGGCGTGGGGGTCTGTGTGCCTGGCGCGCCCTGGTTGCCTACGAAAGCTCGTTATTAAAGCTGCTGGGTGTTTAGGAGAAGGAAAGAGGACTCTGGGGCGCAGTGGTGCCTCCCCACCACTGGGCTGTCTTCTTACTCTCGTTATCGGGGGATGTCTTGATTGTCGTTGCTGTGATGACTAGGTGTTAACTCCCAATTTATATCTGTTTGTCTTTGACTCTCCCCGCAGGTCTCGAGTTGACTCTAAAACCCTGACCCGGAACACGAGGCTCATCGCAGAGGCCCTGACCCGGGTCATCTACAACCTGACCGAGAAGGTGAGCCGCGGTGCTCGCCGGCCCCGCCCCCCCGGCCACACCGGGCCGGGCTCAGCCCCTCTCCTGTCTCCACAGGGGACGCCCCCGGACATGCCTGTCTTCACAGAGCAGATGGTAACGCTGGGGCCAGCGAGGGCCTGGGGCGGGGGGCTGGGGGAGGTAGGGCCCGGGCGGCCAGGCCCGTGACCACTCCAGGCCCCTGCAGCAGATCCAGCAGGAGCAGCTGGACTCCGTGATGGACTGGCTCACCAAGCAGCCCCGGGCGGCCCAGCTGGTGGGCAAGGACAGCACCTTCCTGAGCACGCTCGAGCACTACCTGGGCCGCTACCTGAAGGAGGTGAAGCAGCATCACATCAAGGCGGACAAGCGGTGAGGCCTCCCCGTAGCGGCTCCTCGGGGCTGCACCGACCCCTGTCCGGGGCCCCGGATTTAGCAAGTGAAAGTGGCAGTGAAATAAAATGGCACGGAAGTGCAGGCGCCACTTAAGTTCCAGCCTCGGGCACTGCTGGGCCACGTGTAGTGTAGCCGTGCCCACGTGGTCTGGCTGTGGCCATCCCGCGCTGCCTGCAGGGCAGGGGCGTGTCGCGGCGCAGGCCGGCGCCCCTGCAGGCCTCTGTCTTCTCCGTGTTCGGCACCCCTGGACCGCAGCTGCGCCACGCCAGTGCCTGGCACCTCGTGGTGGCTTGCGCCTGGCCCCTTGCGTGCTCCCGGGCGCAGAGACCGGAGCGCAGAGTGGCCCTTGGCTTGGCTGGGCCCTGAGGCCGCAGCACACGCGCTTCCCGGCGGCCCTGTTTCTGCCGGCCCCCCACTTCTCCAGTGTGTTTTCAGCCCCCAAACAGCGGGCCGGTGTCCTCAGGAAGGGCCCGTCCTCCCGTGGCTGCGCCCGCTCCGTGCAGCTGGCAGCCCGCTGGGTTGTGCAATGTGGCCCAGCCTCTGGCGGGGGCCCCCTGAGCCCGTGCTCTCTCCCCAGGGATCCCGAGTTTGTCTTCTATGACCAGCTGAAGCAGGTGATGAACGCGTACAGGTGAGCTGCTCCCGTCCAGCCTGTTCCCCGGCCACGGGCCCTGGCCACGAGCCCGCGTCCTGCCCTGACGCCCCGTGCCTGCCCTCCCTCCCTCCCCAGGGTCAAGCCAGCCATTTTCGACCTGCTCCTGGCTGTCTGCATTGGTGCCTACCTTGGGATGGCCTACACGGCGGTGCAGGTGAGCGAGGCGCCGCGGAGGGTGGGCCCGGCGGGCCGGAAGGGGGCCTGCGGCCTCACGCTGCCCTTTGCCCCCAGCATTTCGACCTCCTGTACAGAACAGTTCAGAGGCTGCTCCTGAAAGCCAAGACGCAGTGACAGGCCGCTGCACCTGCCCGCCGCCCCGCGGCGCGTCCGACTTCCAACGCTCGCGGTGCGGCTGTCGAGGCCTGGGGGGTCTTCCTGCTTTGTCCTTTGAACTGCCTTGGAGGAGCATTTGGGAGCGGCCCTGAGGCAGGCCATGGACTTGGACGCAAGCCCTTGGACGAGCTCCAGCCCTGGACCCCAGCTCAAGAAGCCAGGAAGAGGAAACCTGGGACCCGTCCACCCGGCCGCGGCTGCCGCTGCTGCCCGGACGCCACCGTGGACTGTGGCCGGGGCTCCACCCGGCGCTGGCTCCAGCCGGCGCACCCCACCCCCCGTCCGTGACCTGGATGTTCTCCCTTTCCCAAGGCGGCGGCCCAGCCCCTGGCCTCCGGCCCCGCCTCAGAAACCTCGCGTCCTCAGCTGGGGTGGGCCTGGGGGAGCTGTTCAGTGGGCACCCTAGGGCCTGTCTCCCCGGAGCCCCGCTGGGCGCCCAGCAGCCTCCCTCTCCCCACCCAGCTGTCGCTCACCTAGATGAGCTTCTGCCACACCGCCCCTTTCTGCAGCGAGGGGCACTTCAGCATTCCCCTGGCAGCCCCCTGCTTGCGGCGTCCTGGACCCCAGCTGCAGACCCTCGGCCTCGGCCCTCTGGGGACCTGGCTGTCCTCCCGGCGAGAGGCCCTCTGGCTCCTCTGCCAGCTGCCGTCTCCCCGGGCCTCAGCTCGTGTTTGCAAAGGGCTGCGTGCGTCGTGGGCGTGAGTCCAGGCTGGGATCAGAGGAAGCCGGTGGGGCGGAGGGGGGCCTCCCGCATGGGGTTGACCTCAGGGAGACCTGGAGTATCATTCATTAGCAATATAATCAATTAAGTGTTGAGTGGGCAGGCAGGGCCGCGGTGGGAGGAGGACTCGGCTCTGGGCGCCTGTCTCCACCACCAAGGGCAGCCCCTCGCGCTGCAGCACCCTCCGACCCTCCCACGCCAGCCTGTCTGGGCGTGTGCGATGCTCCTCTCGCCCTTTACCACGCCTTCCCCCCTGCGGCCCTGCTGGGGAGGGGCGCTGGGGGCCGAGGCCCTCTTCCTTGTCACCCTCTTCCCTTCCTCTCCTCCCTGCTGGGTCCCCGTCTCCCCAGAGACTGTTTAACTGAGTGCCCGGCATCCTCGGGGACAGCGGGCTCCTGGAGAGGACTCGGCAGTTGTCAAGGTGGGTGTGCTGATGGGACTGCACTCGCCTCCCCAGCCACTCCAGACCGGCTGCCCGCTTAGAGCTCAGGCCGATGGGGGACGCAGTGGGTGACCAGAAAATAAAGCCATATCGAACGATCAGCCTCAAGTCTTACCCACGGAGGTTTTGGGAGTTATGTCTGCATTTTTTTTTTTTTAATGTTTTGCATAGAAGAGCTGAAGGCCAGAGGTGTGGGGGTGAGAGGACTCCCCAGAGGCAGTGGGGAGCAGAGCAGGCAGGTCCACTGAAACCCACTGCCGAGGGGAGCAGCAGGGAGGCAGGAGGTGTCTGCTGTGCCCTGGGGTCCCTCCCTGGCTGGGGATCGAGCTCAGGCCGCAGCAGTGATTGCACTGAGGCTTAACCCCAATCTGCTTTTCAAGCTGTTTCCTCCTCGTGGGGGCCTCCCGCTGCAAGCTGCTCAGCCAGTGAGGTCACAGGGGCTTTGGTGACATCACTGATGGCCCCTTAAAAAATACCCTGGTAGGCAAAGGTGAGGCTGTGGGGGCATCTGTCCCGTGCGTCTGCATTCTGGCACCTGCCAGCATTGGGGTTCCATCCTGCGTGGCTGCTTCCCTCAGCGCCTTCCGTGGGGTTTGGGGTCCATTTCGTCGGGTGCTGCCACATCTAATCGAATACCAGGACCCTCCTTGCAGATAAGGTCACCTACTGGCTGTCACTTGGAGTCCTGCTGGCCGGCCAGGTCTGTCTTGCCACAAATACCGAGGTTCTGTGTGCCAGGCTTGGGTGCTGGGGGGTCTGGGGAGGAGAAAATAAGGTCTGAGCTGTACACAGTGGAGAGAAACTAACCATCGATTCTCAGCCACTTGGCTGAGATCAAATGGAGGAAAAGTAAGCAGCTGGGGAGGCCTGGGCATGTCATTTGGGAAGGGCTCTTTGGGCATCCAAGTAAGTGAGCTGTGGGGTCTTTTCCTGCAGGGATGTGGCCTCCCTGGACAGTGGGCCCAGGAGAGGGTGGCCTGGCCTGGCGCTCACAGGCGCCCTCTTGTGGTCAGGTCTGGGAGGTCAGGTTGTGGGATGCTCGAAGTAGAATCAGGGCTGCTGGTGGGACTCTGAGTAACTTGCAGGGAAGAGTGGCTGGGGAGAGGGGGTGTGGAGTGAGGCACCAGGGTGCAGGGGACTGAGCTGCTCCTGGTACAGGATGGCGTGGACCTGGTAGGGGCAGAGGTGGAGGGGTGGCGGAGTCTGGGTTCCGGGGCTGGAAGTGCTTCTGGATCCAGAGGTCATGATTGCTTAGTTTCTGGGGTGGCTGACTTCTCAGATCACCCACCTGGGGCTAGAAGGTGGCTTTGCCCTCTGCACAGACTCAGGTAAAACTCACTTTGTCTCAAGAGAAAAGCTGTCTTATGTCCATACACGCAGATACTTCCTTCCCTTTTACACAGAAAGTTCCATTGACCATAGCTAGGAAAATGAGAAAGCTGCCAGCTGGCACACAGGTCTTGGCGCTCAGGTGGCTGTCACCCTCGCTTCCCGGCACGTTGGTGTGTAGATCAGTTCACAAAGCCTCACTTGGAAAATCGGATTTGTATATAACTTTGAAAGAATTAAGCTGTGTGGAAATCCACACTGGTGGCCTGAGCAGGCAGGCCCAGCACATGCAAGGGTCCTGGGGCAGGCTGGAGGCTGTGCGGCGTGAGCACAGGAGCCAGGCGTGCAAGCAGAGCCAGGCTGGGCCCCGCGGGTGGGGAGGGGAGGGCTAGACCCACCAGCTTTCAGGGGAGAGATGGGGCAGGATCTGCTCTGTGGAACTGCGCTAGGAATACAGAGTACGAAGTTCCAGTGCCCGTCACGTGTTCTGCAAACGCCAACATTTCTCTGCTCTTCATTTCTCTGCTCTTGGACCAGTTTCTCCCTCTCCTGTCCTGTTTCATTCTCTCTCCTTTCTCTTCTCTCTCTCTCCCTCGCTCTTCCTCTCTGCTCTCTCCCGGCCTCACTCTTGGTCTCCTGGCCTCCCCTCCTTCCCGCCCCCATTCACCCCTGAATCTACGAGTGGACTTCCTACAGCCCAAGCCCGCTGCTCCCACAATAGCGTTGATGAGTTACAGACGGCGCAAACCTGGCCAACATTGTCCTTCACAGTGAAGAGCACTCTTGCGTCTGTCTCCTTTCCCGGGGAGCCCCCAGCCCTGTCCTTGCGCCCACGACCTTGACACCCTCTGGTAGAATGCCCCTCCCTTGGCTTTTGGGGGGGGGGGTTCCAGGTGATTGGGCTCAGCTTATGCATTTGAGAAGCAGCACAGGACTCTCACAGAATGAAGTGAAAGTGGGGTGTCTCATCCTCGGCGTATCATTCCTGGGCGTGAGCCCTGGGCACAGATAAGCCTGACTTGTCCAGTCTGGGGTTGCCTTGCTCCCCTGTGCGGTTCCTAAGCTGATTGAGATGTGCAAATACCTGTTTCCTCACAGGATGACTCGCCCCAGTGGCGATGCTCCGGTGGGGGCGGGGGGCTCGTCTCGGCTCACCCTCTCTCTACATTTCTGTAGGGTCATGAACCTGCTTTTACTTCCAACTTACAGAGCAGAGAGGGAGTTCAGATGGGCCAAGTGTCTTGCCCAGGCTATCTGGTAGAGGTAGAAGGGTGCTTTTTTTTTTTTTTTTTGAAAGAACAACTTTATTGAGCTAGGTTCACATGCCATCGACTTGCCTTCAAAGTCCGCATTTCAGCACATTGACAGTCACCCCTGTCTCCTTCCGGAGCATCTTCCCCAAGGAAGCCGGTCCGGGTAACATCCCCCCTCCCGCCCTGGCAGCCGCAGCGGCAGCTGCATGTTGTCTCTGGATTCACCTGTCCGGATGCGCTGGCACCGGAATCCCACAGCCTGAGAACCCGTGGCGCTGGCTGCACGGTGCTGACTCAGGCTGCTCGTTCAGATAGGAGAATATTCATCTTTCGCATTCTAACCTGCAGCCCCCCAGCTCCCAAATTGTAGGGTGTGGGGAGTCTTGTTTCACAAAAGTCTCTTTTTTCCAAACCCAAATTCCTCACCTGCGTGGTGGCAGGTGTCCACCCCAGGTCCCAGAGGCCAAGCGGCGCCTTGTGGTGGGTGGACAGGGCTACCACCCTTGGGGGCCCCCTTCTTTTCTCTCACCCTTCCCTGCTAGCTGAGGGGTTGGGGTGAGCGTGTTTAGACCACCCCACCCTCTGTAGCTGTCCTGGGAACGAAGAGGGGTTGGCCCCGTGAAGAATCATTCCCCATACCTGAAGCCAAATGGTGAGACCAGGGACCTAGGAGAAGCAAAGACCCCCCGCAGTCTCAGAGGAGGCAGAGGGAGGCTCTTCCCAGTGCAAGGGAAGGAGGTGGCTAGAGTGCTCCCCAGGGCGGCGGGCATCTGGTCAATGGACGAAGCGTGGTGTTTCTGGGGGGCATATCCCAACCCCCTGGGCTGCATAGGGCGCCCTGGAAGGCTTAGGGCCATCTCTGCTTGGTGATAAGACTCCAGGCAGCCCCTGGCCTTGGGTCAGTCTGCATTTTGAGCAGGATGCCCAAGCCCTGTGGTATGGACCACACCCCTGTCCCCAACCAGCCAAGGTAAGTCCACACCAGGGCTCACTTGGGTTATTCTGCCCGCAGGGAACAAAGGGGTATCTGGGGACATCTGTGGTGACCACAACTAGGGGTGTGGCCAGGGAGCAGCCCAACCCCTCTCAGTGCCCAGGATGGAACCCGCAGCAAGGGCCTTACTTGGCATCAGCAGTGCCCTGGGGGAGAAATTGCTGCAATGTGGCTTCTCTTTTACATTTTTTTCTTGACATTTAAAAACAACTGGGAACTATAATTAGAGAAAAGGCAACACAGACCTACAACTGACAGGTAATTATAAGGCATTCACACCTGCAGTCACCCCTCGGCCAAGAAATGGGGTTTGGCCACCCCAGCGGTCTTCAGAGACAATCTCCTCCTCCATCACTGCGCCGGCTTTTACTTTAATCTTGTCCTTTATTTCTTTCATCCCCCTTGTACGCATCTGCCGTCAGAATGGAGCCCCAAAACGCCCACTTCCAATCCCCCATCTGGGAATGTGGAAAAGGGACTTTGCAGAGGGGATGAAGTTGAGGCCTCTGAGGCAGGGGCGGTGTCCTGGATTCTGGAGTTCAGAGTCCGAGCAGCGGGTCCTTGCAGAGGGAGGAGGCGGGTGGAGGCGCGGCTGCTGTGTGGACCAGCCAGGCCTGAGCCAGCATGTTGCCTGGGGAGCTGGGCAGGCGGCGTCTGGAGAGCCAGGCTGCGCCCGCGTTTAGCCCTCCGGCCGCGGACCCGTCGGACTCCTGACCCCGGGCTGTGCCCGACAGCCGGTGTGGCTTTAGACGTGTGCGGGGACTGGACGCAGCTGACTCCGGCGGGTCTGGAACTCGCGACGCGACTACGGGGACCCGCTGTCCCCCGCGGCCCCCTCGGGGGCTGTTGCGCCGTCTCCCCAGCTGGGGGCGGTGTTCCTCCCTTTCTGCGTATTTAGTGCCAAAGAAGGCGCTTGCGGAGCTCACCTGTTTGCCTCCTGTCCCTCCCCCGGCCTGTCCGGGCCTGGCTGCGGGGCTGTCACAGCTCCGGGGGCCCCTGTGTCACGGCCACACCTGGGTCCTGGCCGCTCAGGGGCAGGGGCGAGCCCTTGGGGGACAGGCTGTGACTGGAAAGAAGTTTCTGCAGAGGACCTGTGAATCTGGCGGTGGGGCCCCACTTGGTGGGGGGACGCTTCCCAGGGCCTGGTCTTGGTGGGGGAGTCAGGGGTCCTGGGAGGGAAGCCAGGAGTGTGAAGAAACGTAGCACAGGGAAACAGCAGAGATGATGGGCCCAGGACAGAGGTTCCACCAGGGGAGGGGGTCCCTAGGCATTTCAGAGCAGGGGTCCCATTCCAGGATGACCCAAGGAACACCAATGTATGGGGAGCTTGTGGTTGGGGAGTGCCCCTGGCATTGAGTATGTGGGGGTGAAGGAGGCTGCTCAGCACCCAACTGTGACCAAGATGGCCCCCCAGAGAGAGTGGGCTGGCCTCAAAATCCAGTTTTCCTTTAAGGTCAGGTATTTAAGTAAATGAATTTAAGTAATGCCTTTATGTCATTTTTCAAGAAGCCCTGTTCTGGGACATGAGCATGAAGGCTTTGAGGCAGGTTTAGGAGGACAGGGGTCCTGGGTGGGGCCACTTGCCCCAGCCCCCAAGGCTCTGCCCACCCTCCTTGCTCCCCTGGTAACAGCCCCAAACCTCGGGTCTCCTGCGGTCATGCCAGTCAAGATCACATTCGCTCGGCTACCAATAAATCCGACTGCTGGCCCGGGCACACAGGCCTTCGGCTCTGCTCCCCCACCCTGCCCTGAGGAGGCTGGCGCGTGTGTCCAGAGGCCAGGGAGTAAATCCCAGGTATGAGTGTCAGCAGAAAATGCTGATGTTAAACATGGAAGGCTTCCCCCCACCTTCCCTCGTCCCCAATTTCTTTTGGATGGAAGACTAGGCTGAGAGAAATGTAGCCGTGGCTCACAGGAGGGTTGGTGGGTTTTTATTTTTATTCTGTTTAATGACTCTCCTGGCACATCAGAGGCTCACGGGGCTCTGAGCATCCTGCTTGGGTCTCCATGGAGACAGAGCCTGTCTCCAGCCAGCCAGTTCCACTAGCCCGGCCTGGGGCCCGGTGGTGGGCCAGGGGCTGGCAGGGCCGGGGGACACTGGAAAGGACACTCGCCTCAGCTGGGCTTTGCTCCTCGGCCCACCCTGAGGTCCTGACCATCTGGAGGGGGTGGTAACTGCATCGCAGTGTGACAGTGGGCGTTTGGGAGAGCTAGGGTCTCCCAGGCACTGGGCTGGGCCTCATTCCTTAGCTCATTGAATTCCCAACAGGGCGTTCCCCTAGTCACTGGGTGTGGCCGAAAGATTGACTGGGCTCCACTCCCTTGCTGTGTGGCCTTGCAAAGGGTCCTGGCCTCTGAGTTTCTGTTCCCTGCCTGTGGTATCAGAAGAGTCCTCACCTCTTACAGTGTCACACAGGGTGTGCTGCCGTCAGGGAGAGCAAAGTTTAAGGGGTGCCAAGAAAACTCAGTCGTCAAGAACAAGTATTTTATGACAATCAAAAAGCTCCATAATGAACAAAATGTCAACATCTAAAATAGAACCAGCATCAGCGAGCTTTCCTTTCAGCTTCCCGCACCATTGTTACTGATCCCATCTTTAATTTCAAATAAATAAAAATTTAATTTCAACTAAACAGAAAGAAAATAAGTTAAAAATTAAAATAAGACCCACCCTGGTGGCGCAGCAGGTTAGAGCACAGCACTAAGAAACTAAAGCCACTTCAGCATGAGTTTGATCCCTGCCCGGGAAATGACCCACATGGTCCAGCAGACACCTCCTGACCACCCGCTGCTGCCCTCAGC
>NW_004567126.1:29318616-29319415 GCF_000260355.1 Condylura cristata | reverse complement strand
TATGTGGACGAAGGAACCCTGAAAAAGGAGGGAGGCAGGTGGAGCAATTTTAGATGAGATGGATGGACAAAGGGTTGGGTGGTGGCAAAAGTGACTGTGTACTATCTGGGGGGTGCTTCAGGCAGGGGGGAAGCTTGTTCAAAGACTGTGGGCGAGCAGGCGGAGCAGGCCCAGTGTGCTGGAGGAGCCAGGAGGTCCAGGGGGCTGGATCAGAGTGAGTGAAGGAGAGAGGGAGGTGGTGAGGGCGGAGAGGGATGGTCTGGTGCGTGTGGAGAGGACTTGGGTTTTATTTGCGAACATCTTCGGAGAGTTATAAGCAGGGCGACACTATAGCCATGATGCACTTGGTCCCAATGCATCCGAGTCCTGAAAGTATTTTCAGCAGTGGGTGCTCCAGACAAATGTGATACACAGCATTACTTCCGGCTCGCGCTAGCACTCAGTAAGTAATAATCTTCAAAGTGCTGAGCTCAGTGGACGGCACATAACACTGTGGAATTGGCCCCTCTATTTGCTGGTGCTATTTTTGCTGTTGCTGGTGTTGACGATGAGAGGTCGGTACACCTTAAAGTAGTAACCAGAGTCTGTAAACATCACGCAAGTCCCCTACAGAACCGGGTGCCCCTTCTAATCTTGTTCCCGCGGTGTTACCACTGCGAGGAGCCAGGTCTACCCTGCCCGAGGCCGGGCACCCCCTGAGGGCGGAGGCGACGCCCGCGGGACTCAGTCTCCCGGCTCGGACTGAACGCTGGGCGGGGCTTGCGGGTGCAGGACGCGCGCGGGGAGGCGGCGCGCGGCG
>NW_004567126.1:29312317-29318061 GCF_000260355.1 Condylura cristata | reverse complement strand
AGCCTCCTCTCCTCACCTCCTCCCTCTGCTTGCCTCGGCTTCATTTCGAACCCCCCCTTTCCACCCACCCTTCCTCCCCCCTCTGGGGGTGCAGCGGGTGTATCCGACCTATCCGAGCTGCCCCCCTCCCCCCCTCTCCCTCCCTCCCCACCTTCCGGCATCCTCTCTCTCTCTCTCTCTCTCTCTCTCTCTCTCTCTCTCTCTCCCTCTCTCTCTCTCTCTCTCCCTCTCTCTCTCCCCCCCTCTGTCTTCCTCTTCCTCTCTTTCCTTTTCTCTCCTCTCCCATCTCCCTCTACCTTCCATCCTCTCCCCCCAGAATCCTTCTCTCTCTCTCTCCCCTCCCTCCCTCTCTCCCCCCTTCCCCCCAGATACCCCCTCCCCTCCCCCCCACTCTTTCCAGCTCCGTTCCTGGGGGAGCTACCTGAACACCATCACCCCTTCCTGTCACCCCCTCCCCCATTCATTCGGCCTCCCCAGGCCCCGTCGGGGAAGTTTGCACCTCTGGACTCCATTGCTTTGGTCATTTTCACAAAGCCAGGCTGGCGGGGCAGGTCCAGCTGGCCACGCGGGGGACACGGATGCCCAGGACCTCGGGCTAATCGGTAACTACAAAGAAAGCGTGGGTGGGGGTGAGCAGGCAGCCAAGCCAGGCTGGGGGTGGGTGGGAAGCACCAGCTTCAGATGGCCAGAATGCTACTGTTTGCCTCCCTGACCACCCTCTCATTTTGGGGGGGATCAGCACCCCCCATTTCTCTGTCCTCCCCTCCCTGCCTCCACCTTTGGCTCAAGTTAAAACTGGCTGAGCCTGTTAGCAATGTGTTGCGATCTGAGGCCAAAGCCAGTAGCCTGGACTGTCCGTCTGGCAGAGCCCAGATCCTGGGGTGGAGAGGGAGGCGTGGGCGACCCTGGAGCCCAGTGGGGGAGGCAGGTAGGTGGGGGGCCTGCCTGTCTCCCCACCACCTGATTTTCTCTGGTAGCGTGCTGGGAGGGGGTGGGCCCAGTGTCTGAATCTGGGTGGCTCAGACAGTTTTCCTGTTGGGTGTTGGGGACCAGGATGGGTACAGCAAAGGCTTCGTGCTGGACACCCTTGGCAAGACCCTGGAGGGTGGGCTGGGGCGCCTGACCTATTTCAGATCCCCAGCTCCAGGCCCTGGAAGCGCCAAGACATGTTTGTGGAGTGAATGAATGAACAAACGAGTGAGTGCGTGAATGAATGAAGGAAGGGTCTGGGGAAGCCCACATGGAGAGTCTGGCAGAGGGAGCCCAGGCCTGTCACTTCCACTGGACCCTCCAGCTGCTCCTCGGGGGGAGCGAAGAGCCCCCTCCCCCACATCTTTTCAAATCCAACCATCACCAAAAAGAAGGGGAAAAGGAGCCTGGAAAATTCCCTCCCCGTGTCCTCCCTGTGGAGGGCAGTGGGCCTCACCCTCACTTGTGAGTCAAGCTCAGGGGTCCAGGGCTGTAAGGGGGGCTCTCTCCACATGCCCACACCCCTTGTTGTGTCTGCTGGGCCCGTTTCTATAAAGATTCTAAGGGGACGGAAGCTACAGCATTGAATTGCGGGGCTACTATTAGCTAAGTCTGGTAAACAGATGGCGGGAGGACACCTCAGTGGTCTTTTCCTCCCCTTTTCTGTGCGTGTGATTTTCAGTCTCCCCTGGGAATCCCCCACCCCACCCCCACAGCAAGGGAGAGGGGTGGGAGCCGAGTTTTCACTTCGGCCTGAGCCCCACTGTTCCTGCTGTCAGCAGAGCAGGGCCCCAGGAATGTGGGTTGTTTTTCCCACCAGATGATGTTGGGGTGAGGTCTCCTTGCAGTCTCTTCCCTCTCAGGTCTTCTTTGGTGGCTGGAAATCGGGGAGCAGGATGTCTGTGACACCAGGCCCTGCCTGTCCGTGTGAAGGGAACTCGGAGCCTAGGCGGGCCCGCCGAGGCCCTGCAGCCAGGGCCTCCCCTGCGCTGGCCCTAGCTGGACCCAACCTGGTTTCTACCAGGAGGACTTATGGGAGGGGGTGGGGTGGTCAGCTGGAGGTGGGGGCCTCGACTAAGACTGAGGCCCATGGTTGTGCCTCTGCTGTGTGACCTCTGGCCAGTGGCTTGCCCTCTCTGGGCCTCAGCCAAAGGGATGAAGAACCATGAGTAGGAAATC
Source organism: Condylura cristata (assembly GCF_000260355.1). NCBI lineage: Eukaryota > Metazoa > Chordata > Mammalia > Eulipotyphla > Talpidae > Condylura > Condylura cristata. The sequence continues at coordinate 29,315,913 of NW_004567126.1, read as the reverse complement.
CGTGTTCTTGGAGAGTGAGTGGTGAGTTTCTGCAGGATGAGCTGGGCGGTGGTGGGTGTTAACCCTGGCGTGGGGAGAAATTCTCCAGGAGTCTTCTGAGGCCCTAGATGCTGGAGGTCCCATGAGGGTGGACACCAGGAGAGAGAAAGAGCAGAGGGGTGACGTGCAAACACCCAATGTGGGTTACTATCACCGCAGCACCCAGCAGGGAAAGGCCAGAAGAGCGTTGCCCGCTGCCCACTAACCTCCTCCTTCGTCTCCACTTTCAGGGGTTATGTCAAGGGGCTGCTCTGACCTGGGTTTGGGGGCTTCAGCACATTTTCTGTAGAAGGGAAACTGAGGCCAGGAGGGGCAAATACTGGGTCCCACACTGACCTGGTCTGGGTCCCCCCCAACCTGCCACCTCCTTGCCAGGCCAGGGGATGCAGAACTGTATCTGTGCGCCTGGTCCCTGGCTCCAGGCCCAAGGCGAGCTCCTCCCCACCCAAGTGGTGCTGGGGGTAGTGAGCCCTGACAGCCTCAGCCAAGGATGCAGGGAGACACCCCAGCTCCCAAGGAACTGTGCAGGGGGCACATGCTGAGCCCTAGAGCCAGGCGAGTCCAGACACACATCTGACCTCGGCCGGGCAGGTTGGGGGAAGGGCACAGGCAGGCCCAGTGGCGTGCCGGCTGCTCCGTGTTAGAGAATGGAGTCAGAGATGGAGAGGCAGAGACACGGAGAAGAGAGAGGAGGAAAGGAAGGAAGAGACAGAGGGAGACCCCGCCCCCCACACACAGGGGCGAGGGTGGGAGGCCAGGGAGGCCCCAGATTGGTGCTTCAGCAGAAGGAGGGAGCCTCCCTGGCCAGACACTAGGCCAGGGCCAGGCGTGGGGTGTGCTGGGAGTGGATCTCCCACCCTGCTGTTCAGCGCGGGGGGGCCCTCCACTCCCGGGCAGAGGGCAGACCCCGGCCACCCTCGCCCTCGCCCTCCCTCGCCCTCGCCCTCGTCCTCGCCCTCCCTCACCCGGGCAGGGGCTGGGGTGTGCAGTCTCCCCACCAGGCCCTCTCCTGAGGGCCTGCATCTTAATGCTCACCCTGCCGGGGCTGAGCCTGCAGGGCTTGTGCCTGCTCGGCCCCCACTTATGGTAATGGCATATGCATTTGCATGTTAATGACAATATTTGTCTTAAAGCGGAGGTTGCAGGGGGGCCGGTGCAGGTGGGGGGGCGGGGGCCTGCGGTTTCCATGGGAGCGCCAGCTGCTCGGCTCAGCAGCAGGAGGGAGGCTGGAGCCCGCTGCGCCCCCAGGCGTGAGATCCCCAGTGTGAGTCCCAGCCCAGCCCCGGAGGCTGCAGCCCCGGGCTGCGGGGGGACCCAGGAGGCGCCAGCAGGGCAGGCAGGGGTGAGGCCCAGGGCTGGCGAGGTGACTCTGTGCCAGGCACAGCCCTGCTCTGTGCCTCAGTTTCCCCAGACGTCCAGTTTTCATGGCCTTAATAGCTCAGCTCTGCCCCTTAGGCTGTGTGGGGGGCTTCCACTCAAGCCGCCTTTGGCGGGACTCCCTGCGCCTTTCTAGACCTGGAAAACAGTGTTGGGCAAAACAGACACAACCCCCCTCAGACTCTTCCTGTCCCCAGGTCCCAGGCTGGCGGGGGTGTACTGGGAGGAACCAGGAGGTTGCAAGGCACTGAAGTCGGGGCTGTGGTGCTCAAAATTGGTGTGGACATCCAGTGGGCTTCCTGGAGGAGGTGGTCCTGGTGGCGAGCAGTGACTGCTTGGATGCAGAGGGCCTGTTCCTCGGAAGCCATGCGGATGAGGGCAGGTTTCCTCAGCTGTGCCCGCTGGAGTAGCTCTGGGGTGCCAGCAGGGCACCTCCCAGGGGTGGCAGGTGATGCTCTTGGCACAGGCTGAGTGGAGACCATGTGGTGAGCAGGGCGGGGCAGCTGATGTGACTAGGCTGAGACCCTGAGCTGAGCGTGGGCAGCTCACCTGGGGGGGTGCCTGGTGCTTCTGGCTGAGAAGAGCAGCTTCCCAGAGAACTAACTCCTGGAAGCCTCAGGCAAGGGGAGGGGGGATTGCTTGGCCTGGCGGTTAAGGGGTCTTGGGAGCCCCAGGACCCCCACTGTTGTGGGACTTACCTCACTGGGCTCATCCAAGAGCTTTCACCCCTGATGTTGGCCAGTGAGACTCTGGCCACTGAGGGCACTCAGTAGGAACTCACTCGCTCACTCATTCACTCACTTGCTCACTCACTTGCTCGCAGGCTCGCTCACTCATTCACTCACTTGCTGAACCTTTTGGGGTCTTGCTTATGAAACAAGTGAAGTCTGAGGCTCCTTGAAGAACAGACAGAGCTAGACACTGGCACTTACAGCCAGACTGGGCAGGTGCGGTCGGAGGGAGGGGTGCAGGGTTGAGGAACTAGATAGGGAATTGGAGATTCTGCCTGGGGAGTCTGGCTGCTTGGAGGGAAGGCATTAGAACTGGGGCTTTGAAGGATGAAGGCGCTTGCCAGGTAAAGAAAGCATTTCATTTTTTCATCCTTATGAACACACAAGCACTTATTGTGTTCTGGACCTTATCATGAGGAACAGGTAGCAGCAGCAAGCCAGCTGGACGGGGGCCATTGTCCTTGGGGATATGGGCAAGGAGCGGGTTGGCACTGCTGTGGAGGTGTGCAGGTATGCGGCTGGGGTGGAAGGGAAGTGCGTGAGACGCGGGGAGCGAGGCTGGAGAGTTACCACTGGCAGGGCCTAGCAGAGTCTCTGATGTTGAACTGAGCGTGGGGAGGGTCCTGGGAGCCATGGCAGCGTGTAGAGCAAGAGGACCCCAGGTGGACCTGCGTGGAAAGGGGACTTATGCCCTGCTGGCTGCCATTGCCACCACCAGCCTCTTTCACCCTCCCACCTTATTCAGGTAATGTTCGCATGAATAAAATGGAAGCTTCTCCTCAAGGTGTGGAAAGAATAGGATGCAGAAGACCAGATGTATGTTCAGATTGCAATGGTTCCTCCAGATGCAGCCTATCAGGAGACTGAGGCCCAGAGAAGGGCAGCACGCAACCCCAGCTCACACAGCAGTTTGGCTCATCCAAGGCTGAACCTTGATCTGTGTTAGAAGAGGAATTAAGAGACGTGATTGTGGGCAAGCCATCTGGGGAGGCCGATTGCCTTGGACTCAAGGTGACCAGAGGCAGAGGAAAAGCCTGTGGGCTTGAAAGACACCGGCCTAGTGATGGTCTAGTCGGTCTGGGGTTATAGCGATCATCACAGACACGTCAGCTCTATGAGAGCATTGACAAGATGTGGATGAATGAGGGTGAGAGGGATGAGAGGATAGGAAGCCATGGGAGGGATCAGATGGGGAAGAGGGCTGGCTAAGGGATGAGTAGCTAGATGGATAAGTGATAGCTTGATGTAGGCATGAGTGGATGGATGGATGACAATGACTCAGTGGATACATGAGTGGATGAGAGAGTAGAGGCATCAATGGGTGGATGGATGGATGATGGTTGGATGGGCGGATGGATGGTTGGATGGACGGACGGATGGATGGATGGATGATGGATGGGTGGGTGGGTGGATGGATGGATGATGGATGGATGGATGGATGATGGATGG
>NW_004567126.1:29286445-29312217 GCF_000260355.1 Condylura cristata | reverse complement strand
TGGATGGATGATGGATGGATGGGAGGATGGGTGGGTGGGTGTATGATTACATGGTTGGGTGGATGGATGAATAGATAGGTGGACTGAAGACGGAAGACTGGATGTTTCCCCCCATTGACCACCAACCACTTCACCTAGTGAATGGGGAAGACCAAGAGGCTTGCACTCTAACACTTGATTTCCCTTTCTGGTTTACTTTTTGCCTTTATGTGATCTTGAGAGGCCATTTCATCTTTTTGGAGCTTTAATTCCTACATTTATAGGTGGAAGGAATATTAATAATTATCTTCCAGAGTAGTGATAAAATTTAGAATGAATTTATGTCATATGATTCATATAATTACTCTGAGTAATATCTTGCAAATTGTTGGTGTCCTCAACAAATGGTCAGGCGCACAGGTAGCCAGCAACTAAGTGTCAAGTCTCATGTGCCAGGCACTGAATGAGACTCTGGGCACAAAGAAATGCAGTGGGAGGCGGGACCCACTCTGAGCTAGTAACCAGAGAAGTGATATTTAGATAGGAGTGAGTTCCTATGAAGACAGCAAATGGGGTGTGTATCGGGGAATGGCAGCTTGTCCCAGGTGGTTAAAGATGGGCGGAGGTGACATTTGGGGTGAGACCTGAACGGCCAATGAGCAAGGCGTCACCCTGAAGCCAGGGACGGCATCCTGGAGTAAGGCACAGCATGTGCAAAGGCACTGAGGTCAGAGGGCTTTCGGTGTTGGAGGGCCGAGGGAGTAGGCCCGTGTGGCTGGAGCAGAGCGAGGAGCAGGTGAGGGTGGGGAGGGGGTGGGCTGGGTTGTGCAGTTTCAAGCTCCTTGGAGAAGACTGTAGGTTCCCCCTGGGCCAGGCGGGGGCCAGGAGAGACTGGACACAGGACGGGCAGGCTCCCTTGGGGAGCCCAGCACCCAGCGAACAAGGACCCCCAGCCCCCCATTTTTCAGGTTAGGACAGTAAGGGCACAAACTGCCAGAACACGTCTGGAGCTTTTTGCCCCAAAGGTCTCCCGCGGGTGCTGCAGAGTGGGTGCGTGAGGGCCGGGGGGAGTGGAGCAGCGACGCCGGCTGCAGCCTCTGAGGGCAGGATCCCACATCTGAGCAGTGGAGGGGGCGATACTCATTTCCATCCCAGTCCCAGAGCTCTCCTGAGGTGGGACCAGGCAGAGCACCCCACCAGAGCGAGGGGTCCCTGGAGCCTCTTACACCTGCCGGGAGTTGGAGGCCTGGAAGGGGAGGGGCCTCCCCAGGGAAACACAGCCAGTGGCCACGCAGTGTCTGCACCAGTGGGGATTTGGCGTCCAAGTGGGCGGTGGGGGCTGTAGGGTCACTTCCTCACCCCTCCCCCTCCCACTGGTGAGAAGCCAGACACACTGAGCGCCTACGGGGTGTGTACTGTCCCGAAGGGAGGCGGAGACAGCGGTCACTGCAGTCCTGTATCACCTAACACACCAGTGTGGATACGTGATAGGGTGACACAGGGGTGATACGGCGAGGGTGGGGTAGAGAGGTGTCTTGGGGGCCAGCCTGGGCTGAGTGTGCAGCAAAAGCCGCACAGGAGGAAGGGAAGCACCAGGAGATACCACCTCTCCCCCGGTAGGATGGCCGTTACACGAACAAAGCTGGCTGCAGGGTGTCGGCAAGGCTGGGAGACGCTGACCTGTGTCCTGCTGGAGGGGATGCCAGGAGGCCCAGCCTCTGTGGAAACCAGGACGGAGGCGCCTGAAATAAGTTAGACATAGAATTGTCACATAACCCAGCATTTCCACTTCTGGAATTAAAAGAACCCGATCCAGAAGCATTGAAGTCATGGCTTGAGTAGATATTCGCACCCGTTTCATAGAATCCCTGGACGGATGAATGAATAATGCGGTTGGCCCTCTGCACATGGGCACATTACACAGCCCCCCAAAGGAGATCGGATGCGTGCTAGCACACCCCCAAAGGAGACCCAGAGGATGTGACACCCCAGGAAATGAGCCTGACACGAAGGGACCCGCTCTGTGTGATCCGCTCGCAGGGGGGCCCCAGGGGACCCACAGCACAGCGATGGGGGGGCAGATGCAGTTGCCAGGTGGGGGAGGGGAGGGGGATCGCTATTTAATGGGCAGTGTCTGTTTGGGAAGATGAGAAAGTTCTAGAATGGGCGGGTGGGGATGTCGCCTAGTAGAGTGAAAGCGCTGAATGCCACCGAGCTGTGCACCTAGAAACAGTGATAATGGCAAAGTTACATTATGTGTATTTTGAGAAAAGCAGAGAGATGGGGGTGGGGTGGTTGGAATTCCAGCCAGGCGCCTGGAGGCTGAAGGAGGCCGCCTAGGGAAGTGCAGGTGAGAGGTGAGAGGAGCGCATGTTGACAGAAGCGGCCAGGAGGTGAGGCCAGGGTGCTGAGGAAGGGCCTGGAGCCCACCTTGGCTTGACCCAAGGGCACAGGAGCCCGGCAGGTTTAGACTAGGGAGGCACACGGATCAGAACTGGGCGGGGGAGCCTTTGGTGGCCGGCGCAGAGGGAGGTTAGGGCAGGGTGGGAGGCCACAGGTTGGCAAGGCATCCCGCGGGCCGAGAGGGTGAGCCGAGCATACCTGGGTCAGGTAGCCCCACCCCCACAGCGTGTCTTCCCGGCAGCAGCCACCAGAGGGTGTCGTGAGCAGCCGAGGCGCCGGCTCCCTCCCCAGCCCTCTGACCTCGGGCTCCCATCTCCGGGGTCTCGCCCACGTCCGTGCAGCCCAGAGGCCCCGCGCGGCCTGCCCCGTCTCACGTGGGCTCCTTGCCGACCCTGCACAGCGGCAGGCTGCGTTGCCGGGGCCCTGCCATGGGCTGTGCCCTCTGCTGCTCCTCCCCCAGACCTCTGCGCGGCTCACGCTGGCTCCCCTTGGCGGGGCTGGCATCCCCTTAGCGAAGCCTCCTCTCCCCCAGATACCGGCCTGTCTCCTCCCACATCTCCCTCAAGCTTTACCTTCCCTGCAGACAGATTTACTCCCCACCACTAAAATCCCTTCCCCAAGCTTTCCTTTGTTTTCCTATGAAAGGAAAAATTCCCAGTATGCCTTAGATTTTACTTTTTGTTCTATTTGTTTTTCTCTCCTCCCTGGAGACTGGAAGCCCCTTTAGGATGAATATTTGCCTTTTGTGTTCACTGCTGTGTCCTGTGCCTGGAATGGTGCGTGTGGGGAGGGGGGCTGGGTGGACAGATGGATGGATGGTGGGTGGGTGGACAGGTGAGTGGATGCATTGTTAGGCGGATGGATGAGTGAACAGTGGGTGTAAGGAAGGGAACCACTGTTACTGTGATAGAGACTGAGTCCAGGGAAGATGGCTACAGGTGGGCACCCAGGGTCCAGACAAACCCTCAGCCCCAGTGTGTCAAGCAGGAGCAGCAGCCAGGGAGGCAGGCGGCCATCTGGAGACCACGTCCTCAAGGAAGTGTCCAGGAGTGTGAGTGCTCGGCTGTGCCCTCATGGACAGGAACCAGCGAGCCCCTCAGTGCAGGGAGAGACACCTCATGGGGAGAGGCCTGCCCAGGCTGCTGGTCTCTGCAAAGTGGGGACAGCCTCAGACTGAGAAGGTGGGCGAGGAAGTGGCATGGGCATGTGGTGGCACGGTACCCTTATGTTATAAGGGTGTCTCCTTAATGCGATGCCCATTTGTGGACGAGAAGTGAGACCCAGAGATGCCAGTGGTCACACAGCTGCAGGGTTAGGTCACATCTGTAGCCCCCAAACTGCAGACCTGGGGACCAAGAGTTTGGGGCAGCCCCAGTGCAGCAGGTTTGGAATCCGAAAGATTTGAGGTGTGTGTTCATGGGCTCAGCTTGGTCGGGGTCCTGGCTTGGGGGGCTGGTCGGTGATCAAAGAGAAGATGAGCGTGTCTCCCCAGCATGGCTGGCACAGAGCATGCTCCAGGAGTTAGCGACTGGCTCTGACTTTGCTAAGTGTGGGAAGAGTGAGGATCAGAGTAAAGCAAACGGGGCCTCCCTGGTGGTGAGGGATTAAGCGGAGGGATTAAGCACAGTATTGTGAAGCTGTGCAGACGCTTCAGTGTGAGTTCGATCCCCGGACAGCAGGTGACCCACATGGCGCAGCAGACCCCTCTTGTCTCCCCGCTGCTCCCCTCAGCAGTGTGTTTCAGTCCATCTGCCTGCTCTGCTCCCCACTCTGTCTCTGGGAAGTCCTTTCACTTCCCACATCTCTGGCCTGTACCCCAGTTCTTATATGCGTAAATAAATAAATAAATAAATCCTTAAAAAAGAAAGTAATCAGCAGTGGTAACTGCCCCCAAGGAGGTAGTCTTGCTATTTAGTAGGTCAGTTAGTCAGTCAACAGGCAGTACGGCGCACCTAGTGTGTGCCTCGCAGTACTCAGATCCTTGGGACACAACACTGAACATAACAGGTAAAAGTCCCTGTCCTCGTGAAAGTGATGCTTCTGTGGGGCAGACGGAAGTAATATATATGGCGTGTGAGTGGCGGTAAGAAACGGGGGGTGGGGAGGCGTGCACAGTGGAGGTGCTACAACTGTAAACCGCATGCTCCAACCGCATGAGGCGGCGAGATCTGAGCCACGACCCGAAGGACTGCAGAGTATGAACAGAGATCTGGGGGAAACACATTCCAGGGCAGCATGTGTATAGGTCCTGAGGCAGGACCGAGCTCGGCATGGAGGGCCATGTCGGAGCAGAGTGGCCACGGGCAGAGCGCTGTGCAGATGGGGGGGAGGGGGCAGGGCAGGTTATTCGCCGCCTAGGAGGGGCTTGACCTGCGGCTTGACCTGCGGGATGGGCACCCGGCTGGGATGAGCCCACGCGGTGCTCACAGGTGCCCCCTGGTGGCTGCTGCGGGGTGGGAGTGGAGAGGGGGAAGCCATGGCGATGCTGGGAGGACAGGGAGAGGCCAGGACAGCGGTCAGGTTCTCCCTGGGCACGCGCTGCCTGCCAGATTAGGGGTCTGGACACGTGCCACGGCCACCTCGGGGTCAGGCAGCCACAGCGAGCATGCGCGGGACCGTGAGAGGCGCAGAGGCGCAGAAGGCCGGGGGCTCCACCCTGAGGTTCGTGATCTGGGCGAGAGGAGGCTCCCAGAGGAGGGTGACCGGCTGACAGGAAGGCGAGGAGAAACGGGCCAGACAGGCGAGGGGGTGTGTGGCAGGGGCCGAGGCAGGAGCAAGCGGCGGCGCGGGGCAGAAGTCAGGGTGCGGCAGGGCTCAGGTCAGCGACCCGCAGGGCGGACCCGACTCGCCGCGCTCCTGAGAAGCGGCAAAAGCCCCGGACTTCGTGTGAAAATCAGGAGGAGGGACAGTACAAAGGAAAGCCATTTTTGGGTGCTTTCACTTGTGAGACGTTTGTCATAGGTCAGGGCAAGGGCCTGTGATGACCCGGAGTCCTCAGGGCTCTGGGACTTTCTGAAACCAGCGCTTTGCCCTCCCCAGAAACAGCTTCAAGGGCTGTTTCTGACTTGCTGCGTGGTCTCTACTTCTCCGTGGTGTGTCTAAGAGCCACCTCATGAGACTGCTAGAGCGGAGACGCGTCTGGAGCCGAGTACCCAGGACAGCGGGGGTCGTGTCCAACTTCCCAGTCAACAGTCACCTGGTATTGCTACTGCTGTTATCTTTCCAAGAGGAAGAATTTGTGAGAGCTGAACACAGGCTGGAGTTAGCTGTCCAGGGGTCGAATACCACCTCTGATTTTTGTGGCTGTATGATCTTGGGGAGGCCACTCGTGGCTGGTGCCTCCATTTCTCCATCTGTCAAATGGGGATAATAATAGAAACAATGTTTCCATTCTCTTGGGCTAGCCTGAGAATTCTAGGTATGATGCCTGGTGCTCAGTGGATTTGACTATTATTATTACAACTTTTGCTGATGAAATCCCCAAAGCTCAGATCATGCAGCAGAGCACAGAGAACTCGGATTCTGGATTCTACAGCAGAGAATTTTTCTTCCTAGGGAGTCACTGCTTTCATAAGTCCAGGCACGGGGAGCTCCCTCCCCTACACAAGAGCCACGAGGAGGCAGATCTTGCTACCAGGAACCTCATCTATTGCAGAAATCTCTTGCTTCCCAAGATCCCATCACCGGTCCCTGCTATACCTTTGGGTCTTGAGACATCCATGGATATTGGTCCCCCCCAAGATCAACTCTTGTCCAGGTTTTGGAAATGTGGATGGTTGTCAAGAATCCATAGGATTGTCAAGCCTTGAGTGTTCTTGGAGGAAGGCTGGGCTAGACCAGTGTGGGAAAGGGCTTCTGGAAATTGTGCCCAAGCCCCTTGTCAGCAGGGCTGGTGGGTGAGGGGCATAGTGGCTGTTGCTGGAAGAGATGAGAGAACCCAGTCTTGGCTTTCTCAACCCAATGTGAAGGGATTGTGACTTCCCACAGAGGGCCCCTCAGGGGCTAGTTTGCAGCAAACCAGACCCTGCAAAATTGAGATAACTTCCATGGCTTGTTAATCATTTGCTCTCTACATCTCTCAGAAATGTGGCACTATTTTAAGTTTCCTTTCAGGGAGGAGTGAGGCAGGAACCTGCCAGTACCCCCACCACCACCACCACAGGTCCTGGAGAAATGTTTTGAAGGCCAAATGGCTAGAATACAGTCTGTGGATCCTGTTTAAACCCTGAAGGCTTCACTTCCTTCCTGTGTGGCCTGGGCAAGTCATTTCCCTGCTCTGTGCCCCAGGCCCTTGTCTATAAAATGCACCAGCCATGTTGAGCCAGGGTCCTCCTACTCCACTGTGACTTGCTTTAATTAATTACATCTGCACAATTTTATCCCTAAATCAGGTCACACTCTGAGGTCCTGAGATCTAGGACTTCAACGTATGAATTGTGGGAAGGGGGCAAAAGATCAGCCCTAACAGGAGCCAAAATCAAGGCTATTTATCCAGAAACATAAGATCACACATTTTCCCCACTAGAAAAGAGATGAAGACTCCCAAGGAGATTCTGGGCCTGTAAACAGGGAAGCATTTCAGCACCAGGGACAGCGGCCAATGAGCTGGCTTTTCCTTCTAGCCAAGGCCAGGGACTGCAAAGGGGCTCAGGGCTCAGCCTACCCTCCCGGGCCAGAGCACTCCATGTCCTACACACGGGGCTGCACAGGCAAGAAAGGATGCAAGGAGGAAGGGTTGTCACCTCTAGAACATCTTCCTGCAGCCCCATTTCTTCCCAATCATGCCGAATTTCTCTCAGGCTTTATAACACTGTTTGTTTTAGCACCTTTCCTGTGCCTGAAACTTAAAGTCAGAAAATGGAAACACAAACACATACATACACTCACACAGAGAGTAGAAAGACAAGCCATGAACTGGGAGAGACATTTACTTCACATGTAACCCCAAGTTGATAAGCACGCACAGTTTATAAGGAACTACAAAGCAAAAGTGCCTGATTTTATTAGTAACTTTAGGAATGTACATTACAGTCTCAATGAAATACAACAACACACTCACTATACTGATTAATATTCAAAAGGCTGGCAAAACTAAGGGGTGGTGGCACCCCTGAATAATGGGGTTCTCAGACCCCGTGGTGGGAGTGTACAGTCATATGTCGCTTACCACGTTTCAGTTAATGACAGACCACATACATGGCGGTGGTCCCAGTGAGCTCTGACATGTAGCTGAGGTGTGTGGTCAGCTGTGCCGATACACACAGCCCTCTGTTGAATGTGATTTGAGTAGAAGAATGCAGATTAGAATGCAGATTAGGGTCCTCCTGCTTCACTGTGACTTGCCTTAACTAGCTACATCTGCACAACTTTATCCAGAAGTCAGGCCACATTCTGAAGACTGGAGGTCTAGGACTTCAACATATGAGTTGGGGGAAGAGGGCAACAACAGCCCTAACAGGAACCACAGTCAAGGCTATTTATCCAGAAACCTAAGATCACACAATTTCACGTAGTCAAGAATGTCTATGTGCTACGATCCTGTTTATCTAAGTTCAAAAACAGGAAGCATCAACCGCATTGATTAGTGTCACACAAGGGGACAAAACACTCACACGCTACACACACACACTGATCATGGCTATCATGAGCCAGAGTGGTGGCGACCTCTGGGGGAAGGTTGAAATATCATAAGTGGAGGAAACGCTAGGTTCCTGGTGGCTACCATTTTTCTTTCTTTCTTTTTTTTAAAGATGTATTTATTTACACTACAGAACTGGGTTACAGGCCAGGGGTGCAGGGGCAGCGAGAGGATTCACCAGAGAGAGAGTGGGGAGCAGAACAGGCAGACTGGCAAAGTCCACTGCTGAGGGGGCAGTGGGGACAGGAGAGGGCTGCTGCACCCTGTGGGTCACCCCCTGGCTGGGGGTTGAGCTTGTGCTGAAGAGGCTGCGGCCAGTTTCACAGTGCTGCGCTTTAACCCGTTGTGTAGAGGGCCTCTACCATTTTTATGACTTGACGGAGGAAATGGTTCCTGTCTTTATAATGATTTGTTAACTTGTATATTTACGTGTTCTGCACTTTTTGAGGCACAGTATATTTGCAATATATCTAATTACATCATTTAAAAATATTTATTTATTATGCATACAGAACTGGGGTACAGGCCAGAGGTGCAGGACCTGTGAGAGGATTCACCAGAGACAGAGTGGGGAGCAGGACAGGCCAGCTGACAAAGTACACTGCTGAGGGGAGCAGCGGGCGGGTCAGGAGAGGTCTGCCGCGCCATGTGGGTCACCTCCGGGGCGGGGATTGAACTCATGCGGAAGTGGCTTTAGCTTCTTGATGCTGTGCTCTAACCCGCTGCGCCACCGGGGAGGCCTGGTTACAGCATGTTTTTCCTGGTAAAATGCACACAACGAAGTTCACCATTTGACAACAGGCCGGGTTGAGCTTAGCTTCTAAGTACACTCGCATGCTGCAACCCATCACTGGGACCCGTCCCAGAACCTTCTCATCTCTCCAAACTGAAACTTTGCCCCAGTGAAACACTAGCTCACCCTGCCCGCTCCTGGCACCCACCAGCCTACTTTCTGCCTCTGATTGTGACTTTTCTAGGGACCACAACAGCATGGAGCCACAGAGCACTTGTGCTGTTTTTGTCTGGCTTAATTCACCCAATACATTGTCCTCAAGGTTAATCCAGGTTGCAGCTTGTGTGAGAATTCTCTTCCTTTAAGGCTGACTAGGTCCAGTGGACGGTTGGTTCACATGTTCTTTATCCACTCGCCCGTTGACGTATATCTGGGTTGTTTCCACTCATTGGCGACCGTGGGTAAGGCAGCTGTGAATATCCGGCTCAAACCTCTGCCTGTGCCTGCTAGCGACTCTCTTGGGGGTAAACCCAGAGGGACCTGGGAGCTGCAGTCCAGCAGGATATGACTTTAAGTAGGTGGCAGGCGGCGGCGTGGGCAAGGCAGAGATACCCTCAGGGCGCCTCCGGTGGCTCCCCGGGTGCTGCAGAGTGCTGGGGAGGGGGAACACGGAGCCTCCCAGCACCAGAGCAGACAGCAACGGTCTCAGTCCATAACCAGTGAACTGAGGTGCACGGCGGCTCCCGGCAAAGCCAGGAGTGGGGCCCAGAAACCCGGTCCATCCCAGCGTCCCTGACGCCTGCCTTGAGCCTCCCGTTCTACCAGGGGAAACGTCTTTCAAATAGCTCTGAACACGCCGGTCTTTCTCTGGGGTCTCGCAGCTTCCGCTCTGCGTCTCTGGCTTTCTTGTCTCTGTCCCTTTCGCCCTTCACACCCGCCTCCCACCCCCAAGTGTGACAACCACCCATGCACCCTGGGCCACTCTGGCCTGGGCTGGCCTCTCCCCTCTCCTGGCTGGTCTTATCCTCTGCCACCACACCAGTCTCCTGGGCTGCCCTCTCCGGGGAGAGAAACTGAGGTGAGCTACCAAGCACCCCCCGTCCACTTTCTGTCTCCACAGATTTGACTCTCCATGGGACCCTTGTGGGTGGAATCATGAAGTACTTGCCCTTTTGCGCCTGGGTGTCCCTCAGCCTGATGTCCTAAGAGTTCGTCCATGTGTCAGAATTTCTGTGTCAGAATTTCCTTCCCTTTTAAAGTCACATCATCCCCCCGCCGCCGAACCCCACTGGCTCAGCCAATTGTCTGTCACAGCCACAGGGTTGTTTCCGCTTCTTGACTACGGTGAGTCACGCTGCTGTGAGGTGCACAGACTGCCCCTTAACACGCCTTTCTCTCTCCCCTGCAGGCTGTGCCTTCCTCACCTACTGTGCCAGGGACTCTGCCATCAAAGCTCAGACTGCCCTGCACGAACAGAAGACCTTGCCCGGAGTGAGTCCTGGCGCTGTCTGGGCGGGGCCTGCAGGGGTGGGTGGCGCTCAGCTGGGGGAGAGGCCCAAGCTTCTGGGGTTGACCGTGAAGCCCACATGCCTCTGGACTGAGGAAGAGGCATAGGAGCAGAATGAGCGTCTATTGAGTGCCTGCTGCATACGGTGCCTAAACTTCATGCTAGCGTGGCGTGGGGTGTGCAGGCGGCCTGCTGTCCAGGGGGCTCTGGCCCAGCTGCGGTGGCCTTGGGCGGGGCCTCAAGGCCGAGGTGGCTGGAGCAGGCTGGCAGCACAGCACGCCCTGGGGTTCAGAGGCAGGACCGTGCCTGGCATGTTGGGGGATCGGCAGGGAGGCCCATGTGCCTGGTGCGGAGTGAGGGAGAGGACAGGTGACCGCAGCCTGGGCCTCGGGGAGCAGGGAAGAACCTGCCTTGCTCCTCATAAAGAAGAAAGAAATTTTCCTTTTCTTTTTTTATTTATGCACACAAGAACTGGGGCACAGGCCAGAGGTGCGGAGTGAGAGGATTCCCCAGAGACAGAGTGGGGAGCAGGACAGGTGGATCGCCTAAAACACACTGCTGGGGGAACAGTGGGGAGACAGGAGAGGTCTGCTGCGCCCTGGGGTCCCTCCCTGGCTGTGGGTCGAGCTCAGGCCGCAGCTTGATGGAAACTGAAGGCACCACGGGGAGGCGGTGGCACCCATCTCATAGGTTCTGTGACGGGCACACCCTTCCCTCTGGAATGTTCAGCGTCAGGGGTATGTAAGCCATGAGTAGGGTGCAGCATGGGAAATCTGGGGTGAGCATGGCAGGTCAGGCTGGATGAGACAGCAGAGACCTAGAATCTTTTAGAGTAGGAGCTAGCTACTATGCTAGGCAGTAAAATCTAGAATGTTCTAGACTACGGGGGTGTTCAGTTCCCTTTTTGACCAGCGCAGGTCTAGAATGACTAGGCTAGAGTCAATTATTATATTGGACAGGACTGGTCTAGAACATTCTAGAACTAGGGGGTCAGGTTAGACCTAGAATGTTCTAGACCCTGAACCATCATGCAGTGTCATCATGCTTGAGATTGCATGGCTCAAGTCTTTTTGTACCAGCCCCCAGGGTACAGAGGGGTTGAGTCTCAAGCAAGGTCCGCTTCCCTCTGGGCCTCAGTTTCCTCTGCCTTACACCAGCATCTGGCTACAAATTATCACCGTTGCCCAGCATTGCCCAGCACCTCATTCATGTTGGGGTGGGCAAGGCTGCTGCTACCCCACGTGACAGAGGGAAGACTATGGCTGAGGGACATGAGGGGGCTCCTCAGAGGTCACCAGCAGGGTGGGATCTGTAGCTTGAAACACTAGCTCCTCTGGTTCTGTTTCTGCAAGGACATGAGCACAGATGTTTGAGCCCCAGTACTTTGTACCACCCCCTGTACCCCCCCACCTCAGGCCTGGACAGCACTCCCTGGGGGTTGGAACCTGGCTTTTAGAAATATCTCTTAAAATTTGAAAAATAGAGCCTCCCTGATTGCACAGGGGTTAAAGTCTCAGGGCTATCAAGCTATCACCAACCCCTGCAGCCTGAGTTCGACCCCTGGCCAGGGGATCTCCCACTGCTCCCCTCAGCAGTGTATTTCAGTCCATCTGCCTGTTCTGTGCCCCACTCTGTCTCTGGTGAGTCCTCTCACTCCTCCCCCCACATCTCTGGCCTACACTCCAGTTCTCATATGCATAAATATATAAAATAAATCTTTAAAAGAATAAAATGAAGTTGGAAAAATACTACACATTTACAGCAAAGTTTATGCAACCCAGATAATAATAAAAAGAGCACTCTGTCACCACCAGTTAGTGTCCAGGAAACCACTCCACCCCATGTCCCCAACCCCCTCTCCTGATGTTTAGGGTAACTACCCCCTACTTTTTTCATGGTCTTAGCAATTATAAAGACAATCCTAACTAATCGGTTGACTCTTGTTTATTAACTTTTAGCTTACGTATGGGACCGTACTATATAGTTTTCCAATTTATTTTTACTTCGTGTATCTTTTTCACTTAACGTAATGCTGACTAGATTCAACATCATACACCAGTGGTTTGTGCTTTTTCATTGCTGTGTAATATTCCACCGACAAACACAGCTATGCACGGCTCAGTGATGACCTGTTCCTGAGACTCACGTCTCTGGGCAGTTCTGTCACTGTGCAAACAGCATATATAATGACACAAACCTCGAGCGTCCCACGACTACTCACTCAGGCTCCAAGGCACAGCCTGTCACCTGTAGATTGAAATTTGGTTCAGATTGCAATGCGCCGCAGATTGAAACTTGGTTCAGTGACACGGGACTACATAATTTATGTGTCCAGTCCCCTGTTGGTGGACATTTGTGTTGTTTCTAGCTTTTGTTCTTACAAATAGAGGTTCTTGTCCATGTTTTGTTTTTGAAGGACACATGCTGTCTCCCGCTGGGTGTAGCCCTGGATTCCAGCCCCTGGAATCTGCTTCTGTAGCTCCACACCCAAGTGATGAGCAAAGGGGCTGACTTTCGGGAGTGACCCCCCACCTCAGGCACCCACAGAAACAGAATCAGCCTTTCAGACAAGAGCAGGTGGCTCGTTTGCTGATTGCATGGGGAGGAAATGAGGGTGGCCAGGATGGCAAGCCTGTGCCTATCAGCCAGCAGTGACTGTGCACAGACGTGAGTCCCTCACTGGAAAATGGGGCAGCAGCCGCGGAAGGGTCCCCCAACTCTCCGGGCTGGAGAAGCCCACCCTGCTGGCTCGCCCGCCTCCACATGGCTGTGCACAGTGAGGGGAGTCACGGCTCCAGTGGAGACTATGTCATGTCACCCCAGGAGGGCAGCGACCCCATCGTTTGCTAGTTCTGTGCTCCCCTTCTCCCCATGGCAGAGCTGAGTGCTCCGCACCCCCCACCATGCGCTTTCTGAAGGAGAGCAACACTCCCTTCCCAGTCCCCCCTCCAGGATGACAGCGGCTGGTGTCCATGGGGGATGCGATTTAATCACATCTCAGCATTCTGGAATAGGATCCTAAATTGAATAACAGAATCCCAGAATAGAACCGGGAGTGGACCACAGGACCCAGGAATTCACACTGGGCAGACCCCTTGGATTCCCGCGGAGGCGCTTAACCAGGCCGTCAAACTCCAGGATGCCTGCTGTCCAGGTCCCTGGAGGGGGAAGGGTCCCCAGCGGGCAGCTGGGCAGCAGACCTGGCTCTGTTTCTTACCCTGATTGCTGGGATGAAGGTAGCACCGTCGCTTTCTTTGGGGGGGGGATTATAGTCCTGCTTCTGAGCCCCCAGAAAGGGGGCTTTGCGGGTTGGTGAGTTCCCACACAGCCCTCTCCTGAAAAACCCCGCGGTGCACAGGAGGGTCTCTGAGGTCTCTCCCAGGCCTCACCCCCAGCTGCAAACCCACATCACATTGGTTCAAGGCCAAGCCCAGCCTGAGACGACGGTCGAGTGCTCTGACCCTCCTGGCCTCTCTTTGCCCATCTGCGAAGTGGGACAGCAGTGTTGGGGGGCTCTGAACACAACTGGGGCTTGGCACATAGACACTGAGTGAAGAGGGGCTGGCCCCAGGCAAGCCAAGCTGAGGGACTCTGAGCTTCACCTCAGTTGTCGTTTGTGGGCTCATGCTGGTCCCTTTCTGAAATGGGGGCACCCAAAAGGGAAACTGTGATGTTGGGGGTATGCCAAAATTAAGGCTCAGTCTGAGCAGAGCCGCCAAAGCAGACAGATGTGGAGGAAAGAGCGTGGGGAGCAAGTGGCACTCGAGGGGCCTTGCGGGACGTGAGTGCGGGTTGGTGTGGACGGGGGAGCTGGCCCGCAGCGTCCGGGCGTGGCAGGAATGCCTAACCCAGCGGCAGACGCATCTGTGTAGGAGTTGGCTTTTCACCCCGCGGGTCGGAGCCACCCAGCGCAGGAGCGGGGCCTGGCCAGGGCTCACACTGCAGGCCAGGGAAGGCCCAGGTGGAAGAAGAGGCTGGCGCGGGGGCTGCGCATCCCAGTCACGGGCTCACGGGATTCCTTCCCCACCGCCAAAGCAGCCGAATTGGGGCTTCCTCTGGCCCTGCATCTTCAGAAGGCACAATGTTGAACGCCTGGGGGTCTCTTTGGGGTTCCTGTCTGACCACCAGAGATCCCTCCTGCCACCCCTTCCCCGGCAGCCTGTAAGCTTCCCCACCCGTAATATCTGTGATATAAATAGGTCAGACATAAGGGCTTTGCTTTTCTCAGTAGTGTCTGACTTGGTTGAGTACATCCAGCCATGGGAAGGGGCGGGAAGGAGCCAGGACTGGGTCCCAGCCCCTCACTGCCCACCCAGAGAGCCTTGCAGAGCTCCAGCCCACAGCCTGCAGGAATGTCAGGGTCCCCATCAGCCTGATGACAGATCAGACCTCGGCTTCTTGCGTTCTCCTTTTGACTTGCCCACCAATAAAATGGTGTGTGTGGGGTCATTTCATAAATGTGCTCTAGGTTAAATGTGCCGTGGATGTTGGCATTGCTCCGACATGACAAATTGTCTCTCCTTCCCAACTCCTATTCATACTTCAAAACCCACTGCAGATTTTCCACGGCCAGTGCAGTCCCAGGGCTACCTTTTGGCTGTTCTGTGCTCTAGCTCTCCCAGTCCCAATTCCTCTTTCTGCCTCAACCCTGACCTGTGCCTGGGGGTGTCTGTTTTCCTCTGTCCTTCCCCAGACTAGTGATGTCCCCTCTAGGGTTCGCAGTTACTCGGGATGGGACACAGCAGGAATGGTGATGAATAAAGAAAGGAGGAAAGGAAGAGGCAGGAAGGGAAGCAGCGATGGGGAGCCGGCGAAGGTGGAGGAGGGAGGAGGCCAGTCAGTCGGCAGAGACCTCGGGAGGACAGATGGAGAGAGGGAGCCGGAAGGAGGTGGGCAGAGCCAGATGGGCGGGCAGGGGCGACAGGGGGGTAGGGTGTAGGGAAACCCAGTCCCCCACCTCCCCAGCACGCCTCCTGGCGGGCAGCGTGCAGGGCCTGGCCTCTGGCGGGCTGATCGCGCAGATCGTCAGCGCCTGGCTGGGCTCCGGATCGAGGAGCAGAGCTGGGCTTGCGTGCGCGCCCGAGGCTGGGCGGCGTGCTGTGGCACGTGGATGCTCGCCTGGGCTCACTCGGCAGGCCGGTGGGTAAGGGGGGGCCGCGGGGCCGCGGGGTGCCGAAGGCAGGCCTGTAATCTTCAGCGTTCGAGTTGGGGGTCTGCAGAGGGCTGGCTGCCCACCTGGGTCCGGGCCCAGACCAGGACTTCCTCCCACCCGCGTGGCTGACCTGGGAAGGGAAGGGGCCTCCCTTAGGTGCAAGGTCCCAGGCTGCACAGCATGTGGGGGGAGATGGGGAGCAGGTACCCAGGCCCCAGGAAGAGGGTGGGGGAGCAGGGTGCGGTGATGGGGGCAGGTTCTCTCCTGTGCTCCCCGGTCCCTCACTCCCTCCCTCGGCTCATCCATTTCCAGAAGATTATATTTAAATATCTCTTTTGTGCAAGGCAGGAGCTGGGCTCGCCCCTAAGAGGCGGTTTCCATGGCAACAACAATTGCCAGCTTCCTTGTGTGGTGAATCAGCGTTGCCATAGCAACCCCATCCTCATCTGCCCAAGGTGCTGGGAGGGGGGGAGGAGGTGAGGTCCAGGGAAGGAAAGCCTGGTGGGAGGGGTGGGGTGCAGAGGAATGCCGCCCCTCACCCCCAGTTCCCGTCACCATGTCAGGCTGGTCCCAAACCGGGACACTGGTTCATCTGGTTGAAATAATCTTCCCTTCTGCATAGAACTCCAGCTAGTGGGGTGTGGTGCCCAGGTGGAGGGGGCCTTGTGTGTGTGCTGGGGGAAGGGGAGTGGCTCCATCTTTCCTGGGCAGCAGCAAGGTTGGACTGGTGGAATGGGGGATACTAATGAGCGAGACAGAGGCCCTCTGGGCCTGGGGCTCCCAAGGCTGAGTTCAAGTTGAGGAGGCCCACGTGTGCTTAGAAAGGGGGCGGTGTCGGAAAGAGGTGGGGGTGAGACACAGGGAAAGCACTTAGAAGGGGGGCTCAGCGAGCAGAGGGAAGCTGGAGGAGGGGCTCTCTTCACGGGTGGGGCTCTGGGGAAGGGGAGCAGAGTGAGGGGGAGGCCTCGTGACTGGGTGCAGAGCTGTGTTGAGGTCTGTCGGGGCTTCACATAAAAGGTTCAGAGGCAGACACTTGAGGGGTTCAAAGTTGGGGGGGCTCTATCATGGCAGCTGTGGGAAGGCCCCTGGGTTTGGCGCATCCGCCATGACACTGGATAAGTCTCTCCCAGCCTTGAGACTTTGATGTCTGTAAGATGGGGTGCACATCAGACTTCTCTCCCTGACGCTGGCTGACAACTGCACTGTGCGTGGAAAGGGAGACGTGTCGAGCGCCTTTCTGAACAGGGATCTAACCAGGTCGTCCATGGGTGTGGCCGACGTCTTTCTTTCATTCAGCTCAGCAAACTCCTCTGGTTCTCTCTGTCCTCTGCCCTGGGTGGGGTGATGCTATGGAGGGATCCTGGAGGGAGACAGAGCAAGACGTTGCACTCCAACCCCGGAGCAGAGGGACGATGGAACCCAGAGCTGAAGGAACGCTGGCATGGGGGCCTTTGAACTGGGTTTTGCAGGCTGAGGAGGAGCCTGCTAGGACAGCAAGCTGGCTTCCGTCCAAGGACCTGTGAAGTAGCAAATACCACACCCACCCCACATCCCTCAAGCCTGGTTTCCAGTACCCAGCTTAGTTCATACCCATGGCTGGGTGAGTTTTGAGGAGGCGCTAGGGAAGATTTCTAAACACCATTTTCAATGTGGGGGGGGGGACAATGAGTCCTCTTAGGTCTGACAGTTCCTTCACTCAAGGCTTGTGACCAAGTCCAGACACAAAAGATGGGGGATAGACTGTAGGGATCAGAGAAGTTGGACCATCTTCTCACATGGAGAGAAAAGGAGGCCTCCTGGGAAAGGGGTATTGAAGGTTAAAATAGGAGCTTCCAGGCAGCTGTAAGCGAAGGCCTGAAGGGTGGCACCATGGGTGGTTTGATTTGGCGGGAGTGTTGGGTGCTGCTGGGGCCGGGCAGGCTGCTGAGGCTGGGGCGGAGACTGGGGCCCCTGCAGCGTGCAGGTGACGCCCCCACTACCATCTTTGACCTACCCCTTTCTCCACAGATGGCGCGGCCAATCCAGGTGAAGCCTGCGGACAGCGAAAGCCGCGGAGGTAGTTGTCATCTCTCCGTGGAGGAGTGGGCGGGAACCCCTACACCTCACCCCCAAGGGGCATGCTTGAGGCCTCAGGGCCCGAGGCTGCGTGCCACAGAAGGGCACAGCCGATCTCGCTGGGAGAGGCAGAGGCCTCTGGCTGTGTCCCCCCTTCCTGTCCCCAGTTCTGCGGGCGGGGGCGGCGGGGGAGGCCCCGCAGGGCTGGGGATCGCCTCCTGGGCTGCGCACGCGTCTGTGTGGGGAGCGCGCGTGGGTGCGAGCACACCCACCTGTGCCTGCCCGTGTGCGGATGTCTGCGGCTCGTGCGCGTGGCTGTGCGTGGCTGTGGCCGGCCCGTGGGGTGTGGCCTTGTGTGCGCACTGCTGCAGCCCTGGCGGGTGTATGGGGGTGCGCGCAAGCTCTTCGGGCTGGGTGGGAGGTGTGGGCGGGGCCAGGTAGGTGTCTGAGGGCTGGACCACGGGCAGGTGTGTGTCCAAGTGGCCCACTGCCCTTGGGGTCCGCTGCCCTTGGGGTCCAAGGCCGCTCATTCTCGGAGATGTTGTGGCTTCTCCCCGCGGCGGGCCGAGTAGGAGCTAAGGGGCAGCAGCCAGAGGGGCGTGGGAGCCAGGTGCCTGTGTATGTATGTGGAGGCGCCCAGCAGAGGCCATTTTGCCGGGAGCTGGAGCCGCTGCCATGCTCCACCCAACGCCAGGGATTGCAGAGGTGGGGTCTGCTCCTGCGCTCAGTCTGCCCTCCCCGCCCCTCCCCGCCCCTCCCTCTCCATCTCTCTCCTTCCTTATCTGTATTCTCTCCTTTTGTCTCTGATTCTGTCTGCCCTGTGTACCTCTTTGTCTGTCTGTCTGTCTGTCTGTCTGTCTCTCATCGGTCTCCATCTCCCTTACTCTCAGCCTCTCTGCTCCTGTGTGTCTCCCTCCATCCCACCCCCATGAGTGACATCTGCCAAAGAACAGGTTTCCATAGTAACCCAGCTCCCCATCCCTGGGAGATGGAGCTGGCGAGTTCCTGATTACAGGAAGCAGAGCAGTTTCGGGGGCAGGGCTCTGGGACTGCACTTGGAAGACTGTCCCATGCCACTGCTGGTCTTAGCTTTGGGTAGGTCCCGGCGGAGCCTGCAGCCAGGCCCCCACCCTCAGCCCCACCAGATGGGGGCTCCAGGCTCCTCAGCCAGGTTTTGTGCACGCAGCCATCAGCATTCACCTGGCTGCTGCTGGCCCCAGCGGGGCTCTGGCTGTACCGTGCAGATTCAGGGGCTCCCGGCGCTCACGTTGCTTGGCTGACCTCGATGGCAGTCGGACAGACAGGGCTCAGACCAGGCCAGGCAGTGCCTAATCCTGGTATTACTGTGGGCTTTGGAGTGCACATGAGGGAACAGCCATCTTTGCCTGGAGGGTGGAAGCCGTGGAGCAGAGGCCGGGAAGGAGTGAAGGGAGGACGCCCCAGGCAGGTGGCCCGCGGTGCAGAGATGGGACCTGCAGGCAGGCGGAGGTGGGAGACCCGAGGCCGGGAGGCGGGGGAAGGCGCCGGTGTCCCCCTCGTTGGCCCAAGACGGGGCGGCAGGGTCCGAAATTACCTGCGCCCGGGGACTCGGCTGAGGGGGTGTCTCTGCCCACAGGGGACCGGAAGCTGTTTGTGGGGATGCTGAACAAGCAGCAGTCGGAGGAGGACGTGCTGCGGCTGTTCCAGCCCTTCGGGGTTATTGACGAGTGCACGGTGCTCCGGGGGCCCGACGGCAGCAGCAAAGGTGACGGCGGGGCGCGGGCCTGGGGCGGGGCTGTGGGAGCTGGGCCTGGCTGGGGAGCGGGCTGCGGCCCGAGGGACGACGGTGCTGGAGCCTGGGCGGGAGGGGCTGTGGGCGGCGCGTCGGGGACGGACCGAGGACCCCGCGGTGGGAGCCGGAGCCACGGGGGCGGGGCCACTAGTGGGCGGGGCCAGGGTCTGTTTCTTTGGTTTCCAGTGGGCGGGGCCAGGGGCTGGGTCTGCGGGCACCAGTGGGCGGGGCCAGGGGCTGGGTCTGCGGGCACCAGTGGGCGGGGCCAGGGGCTGGGTCTGCGGGCACCAGTGGGCGGGGCCAGGGGCTGGGTCTGCGGCCACCCGGTGCCCCGCCTGCGGCTGCCGGTTCTCAGCGGACGCTGTCCACGGTCTGTCTCTGTTTGAATTTGCCTGTGTCCTGTGCCTGCGTGTCTGCCTGATGCGAGCCCCCGTCCCAGCGTTTCTGAGTGTGGGGGCCGTCGGGAGTAAGGGGGCCCTCCGAGGACTTGTTTTCCTGCGCGCCCACGTGACTGTAACTGGGGTTCAGACTCCCGTGCCTGCGTCTCAGTCTCTGAGCTTCTGCCGGAGTGTCCAGATGGCTGCTGCTGACTGTCCGTGTACCCGGTTCTACCTGCTTGGGTGCATCTGTCTGGGACTCGGCTAACTTGTCTCTGCTTTGCAGTTTTACCGTTACTAGGACTGAGCGTACCCCATGACCCGACTGTGGATTTGCCTAGCTCTTTCACGCAATGGAGATGGGATTCACATAGAATAAAAATTTTCCGTTTAAAGTGCACAGTGACATGCTTTTCAGTATATTAGCAAAACTGTGTGACTGTAACCACTATCTGGTTCCAGAACATTTTCATTCCCCTCCCCCAATCTGCCTTCCTCTATAGAACTGCGGGGCTGGGGTGGGGTGGAGCTCTCTGTTTGCCTTTGTGGGGGGTCACTGGTTGTCCGCCTCATTCCTCTGGCCTGGCCTGCGAGGTGGCTTTTACCTGCTCCCCAGTTCTGGTCACGTGGCCGTGTTGTGTGGATCTGAGTGTATCCCCGTCTGGGTGTGTCTCTCTGTCTGTGCCTGTCTGATGGCTTGTCACTGCAATTTTGCATATCTGTTTACAACTCAGGATCTCTTGGCGTCCGTCACTGGTGGTGTTTTCTAAGACTTCCCTTGTCCCCACGGGGGATGTGCCTCGACTGCCCCGCTTGGCACTGTCCCTCTGATTGTGCATGTGTCAGACGGTGACATGGCTGGCTGGCTTCTGGAGGGAATGTCCGCCTCTGTGGCTGGCTGGGCATGTGTCTGCCTTATGGCCTGTGGTCAGCTGCCTGAGCAACGATGGCCTGTCTCTGTTGTACGATTGTCTGGCTTCCTGGTTGTCTGTGTCTGATGCGGACTGGCCACACGGGGCTCCAGCCCTCGGCCTGTGGGTCACATGGGAAGAGCCCGTCACCTCTCACTCACTCTCCCTCTCTCGGAGCAGGCTGTGCCTTTGTGAAGTTCTCCTCCCACACGGAGGCTCAGGCGGCCATTCACGCCCTGCACGGTAGCCAGACCATGCCGGTGAGTGGGCGCTCCCGGGCGCAGCGGTGGGCTTGCACAGGGCGGTGAGGGGCCTGTCTTTCCACTCAGCCGCCTGCTTACTCCGTCGCTTGCTCAGAGAGGTCACAGGCGGAGAAGGAGCAGCCCCGGGTGGCAGCCTGTGACTGTGCACGTGTGTACCCACGTGTGTTCGCACATGCATGTGTCTGAGAGAACGTGTGGGCGTGTAAACGTGCTAGTGTGAGTGCACGTGCTCATGAGTGCGTATGCAGTGAGCTGTGTGTGTGTTTGGTGCGCGTGCACTGGTGAGCTGATGCATGTATGTGTGCATGTGAGCGTGTCAGCGTGTGGAGGCATGTGCCAGGGTGATGCGGGGAGCTAGTGCACACGTGTGCATTTGTCAGTGTGTGAAGACACGAGTGTTTGCATGTGTGTGCGAGTGAACCACTCTTGGGGGTCTGTGTGGTCATGTACAGGGGTACACACATGTGGGTGTGCGTGCTGAGGGTGCCATCATGTGTGCACCTGTGTGATTGCGTGCAGGTGAGTGTGTGATGTGCTTTGGGAGTGTGGAGTGCATGGTGGATACATGTGTGTGATTGTCTGTTTGTGAGCATGCATGGTGTGCAGGTTGGTGTGCGTGCTGCGTGTATCAGAGCAAGTGTGGGAACTTACACGGCGCTGTTGTGTGTGAATGCGAGGACATGTGCTAACACGTGCGTGTGAGCAGGCACAGTGTGCACGTGGGTCTGAATGTGGCTGCGAGTGTGTGTGTGAATGTCATGTGTGTGAGCATGCGTGCACGTGTATTGTGTGTGTGTGAATGTATAAGAGGGTGCCCCAGAGGAGGTGAGACCCTAGGAGCAGACTAGGCTTGCTGAGGCCAGCAGGGGTCAGGCCAGGCATGGGCAATGACGGGAATGGCGCTAGTGTCCACTGGGGGGACAGGTCACTCCCGAGGAACAGGGAGATGAGACTGATCCTCATCAGTGGAGGCTAAAACTCTTGGGATTCCTTCTAGGGCAACTGGGAGCCATGGAGGGTTTGGGCAGGGTGGGGATGGGGTCAGACTGGCTGGAAACGTCTCTTTGGGGCCAGAGCAAACTGGAGCCCGGAGCTTGTGGGCTTGCACTGCTGAGAGGCTGGGAAGGCCCACCAGGTACGGGGGTGGCCTGCCCCTTGCACCAGGAAGGAGTCACCATCGCTGTACAGAGAATCCAGACCTGCCACAGAGAACTGGGCCCAGAGAGCCGGCACCCCCGCTGCAGACGTTCTGGGGAATGGTGTGAGCCAGCAGGGCGGTCCGAGCCACCCAGCCCTCGCTCTCTGGGCACTTGGGCATCAGTCTCAGTCCCCAGCAGGGAAGGACTCAGCTTAACACAACATCAGGCTGTTCCAGCGATGGCAGGCGTGGAGGGGGTGAGCTTGCCACCTAAGGGGGCTTGTCTCGAATGCAGCCATTCAACGAGTCTCACCTGTTCTCAGGTGTGGGTGATGGTTGTAGGATCCCATCTGCCCCCAGAAGTTTGATTCTCCATCTGGTTTTGGTATGACTCAGGTAGGGTTTTCCATGCCCCCAGATGGAGCCCTGGGCAGCCACCTGTGCACAGCCGCACCTGTGCACACCTGGCCGCTAGACCCGGGAGTTCGACCTCCCAGATGTTCTTGCTGTGGCCTGTGTCTGTGCACAGAGAGACAGTTGGTGGCCTGTTCCACCCACCCCTCACCCAGCGGGCCTGAGCTGGCATGGTTCCCGGGACCCAGGCTACCTTCCCCCTTTGTTCCCTCCCTGCTCACCTGCTGCCCTGCAGGGGGCCTCCTCCAGCCTGGTGGTCAAGTTCGCAGACACAGACAAGGAGCGAACGCTGCGGCGCATGCAGCAGATGGTGGGCCAGCTGGGCATCCTGACGCCGTCGCTCGCCCTGCCCTTCAGCCCTTACAGTGCCTACGCTCAGGCTGTGAGTGACCCCAGCACGTACACTCTGTCTGCAGCGGGCCCAGTGACCCTCGCGGGTGTCCTGTCTGTCTCGGTCTCTCTCTTTCCATGTGTTCTCTGTGGAGGCTTTTGCCTTTTTGCCTGTTTTTCTTTCTGTTTCGCACCCAATTTCCTGGACCAGGGTCCTAGCCTGGCCACGGCTGGAACCCAGCTCCAGCTGAGCCTCCTATCATGGCCTGAGCTCTGAACTGAACCCCAACCCTAGATTAACACAACCCTGGGCTCAGCTTCAATCCCAAGCTGAGACCAACCAAGAGACCACCCTGAAGTTCAGGTTGAGCCCTGACCCAAGTTGAACCCTCATCTCAAATGAAGACCTACTCTTGTGCCAAGCCCAGATCTTGCTGTGCCCCGAATCTAGATCGCCCCAATTCTGGCTATGCCTCCAAAGTCCAGGCTGACTCCAAACCGAGACCAAATTCAACCCTGGTTGAGTTCAATGTTAACTGATCTGATCGACGACCAAACGCCTAGCTGAGTCCTGATCCTAAACTGAGCCCTGATCCCTGGCTGAGTTCTCATTTCCTAAATGAACTTTGAATCTAGACTGCGCCTTAATGACAGCCGAGTCTTGATCCCACACTGAACCTTGGTCTCAGGTCAAGTGCCATTTCCTAACTGAGCCCTGATCCCAGCCTGAATCAAGATACCCCCCACCCCAGTTTCTTGAGGTTCAGACTTCTCCGCATGAACCGTGACCTAGGGCAGGGATCACCCCTACTGTGTGCTGACTCCCTCTCCACCCCCAGCTCATGCAGCAGCAGACAACGGTCCTGTCCACCTCGGGCAGCTACCTGAGCCCCAGCGTGGCCTTCTCACCGTGCCACATTCAGCAGATTGGCGCCGTCAGCCTTAATGGACTGCCTGCCACACCCATTGCCCCTGCCTCTGGTGAGAGTCCTCCAGGGGCCCAAAGATGGGCGGTCAGGGCTGGGACACAGCCAGGCTCCGCATGATGCTCTTCCACTCCACAGGACTGCACTCGGCCCCGCTGCTTGGCACCGCTACTGTGCCCGGCCTGGTGGCTCCCATCACCAACGGCTTCGCAGGTGTCATGCCCTTCCCTGGTGGGCACCCCACCCTAGAGACTGTATATGCCAATGGCCTCGTGCCCTACCCAGGTAACTCGGGTTGTCTCCCAGGGCCTTGGAGAGTGGTGGGGGCCGGGATGGTTTCTCTAGGACAGTTAGGATGAGTTTCTGTACCATGGGTCCCCTGGAGCAGAGTGGTAGGACAAAGGGAATCTCAAATGACAGATGTGTATGTGAGCGCACAGAAAGAAGGCCCATGGGGTGCTTAAGCAGAGGAGCCTTGCAACAGACTTGGGCTCATGGTCCAGTAACAGTGGCCCCAGATAGTTTCAAGTCTCTGAATCTCAGCTTGCTCATCTGGGAAATTGGGCAGATACCATCAGCCACTTCCTAAGGTTTTGCATATCAATTTTAAACTGCCTAACATGTGACTCAGTACTGAGGACGGCACCACCATCTTAATTATTAGTGGTTACTGTATGGGGAGAGAGATCTGTACTGTATTCACTTGGTACTTGACCAAGCACTGGCTTGGAACTGGTCCTACACCGTGATTTCAGGGCTAACATCTTCCATCACCACCATCACCATGCTGATGTGAATCAAGTCATCTGTGTTTCCCCCACGGAGGAGAATTTGTTTATCTTTATTTTTGAGATAATTGGAGTTGCAAAAAATAAACAATGATTTGTTATTATTTATTACTAGTATTTATTGATTATTTGTTTTACTTATTAGTCATCCCAGTACAGAGTGGTCCCAGCCTCACTGTTTCCCCGTTGTTAACATCTTACATTACCGTAGTACATTGAAAGAACCCAGGGAGCTGATACTGGCACCATACAATGAACACAACTGAAGATGGAAATCTTATTAGTTCAGAGGTCGCTGTTTTATGTATGTGTGCTTGTGTGTGTTTCTGTGCCATCTTATCACAAGGACAGACTCATGGATCAACCACACAAAGTCAGAGATGTGTTCCATTTCCACAGAATGTTTGCTCATGTCATGACAGCCATCACACCCCATCCTCTATCAACCTCTCCCCTTCTGGGAAGAATCTTCCGGCTCATTTTTCCTAGTTGTACTAGCTCTGGTGGCCTGTACAACCAGGTCACAGACACATAGGTGTGGGGAGCCAGAGGGGGAGGCCTGGGATACGGGAGAAGTCAGCATCGAAGAAGGAGCGAAGGGGGTGTGGAGAGAGAGCTGTAGATGACAGAGCTAAATCTCCCTGGAGCCCCAGAAACCTGGATTCAAGTTAGGCTTCTGTCATTTTCGGAGAGCTGGGTCGGTGTTATGAGCCTCAGTCAGTTTCCTCACCTGTAAGGTGGGGATCATACCTCTAGAGGTCTTAGGGCAGAGGTAAAGCTGGGGCGGATATGTGTTGCTCTCCTCTGGCCCTTAAGGATCGGGGGTGGACGGAAACCTCTGCTGCCCCCGCCCCACTCAGCCCCTCCGTCTGCCCAGCAGCTCAGAGCCCGACAGTCGCCGAGACCCTCCACCCCGCCTTCTCCGGAGTCCAGCAGTACACAGGTAGGGAGGCGGCGCGGCCCCGCCCCTCGCGCGGCCCCGCCCACGGCCCGCTTCCGGTCTCCCCCTTGCCTAGCCACCCCCATTCCGGCCCCGTCCCCGGGTTCTTCCGGCGTCCCCCCAGTGCCCGGCCACGCTCCCACTTCTGGCCGTGGAGAAGCCGCAGAGCTAGGCACCCCAATGCTCCTCCTTCCTCCAGCATCCGGCCCCGCCTCTACCAGGGCCCAACCCCCATATCTTGGGGCTCCTTCCCCAGTTCCCCACCTCCCCGGCCCTGCTTCTCAACCCAGGACCCCACTGTCAGGGCAGGTCCCGGCCCGCATCGCTGGTCCGATTGCTTTGGTCCCCTTCTCGGGGCCGGTCCCCGCGTGGCCCCGCCCCCAGCGTGGACCCACCCCTCACTCCGCGGGTTCCCTTGGCCCCGCCCCCAGGCCCGCCCCGTGGCCA
>NW_004567126.1:29252029-29286345 GCF_000260355.1 Condylura cristata | reverse complement strand
CCCGCCCCTCCCGCCACCTGCCGGCCTCACTCCCGCCTCCGCCCTGTGTCTCGCTCCTGGTCTCCGCAGCCATGTACCCCACCGCGGCCATCACGCCCATCGCGCACAGCGTCCCCCAGCCGCCGCCCCTCCTGCAGCAGCAGCAGCAGCGAGAAGGTGAGGGGGCCGCGACTCCCATGGGCGCGAGCCCCGCCCTTTGACTGCCCCCTCCGCCTTCAGGACCCCCCTCGACTCGCAGCCCAGCCAGCCTAGCGCGGAGACCTGCGACCCGCGCAGCCTGGGAGCTGGACGGGCCTGGGTTCAAGTTCTGGCGCACTCACTCGTTCCCCGGCTGCTCACGGACACCTCCGTCTTCCTCTGTTTCCTCCTCCGGAGAATGGGAACCACGCTAGTTGGTCGCAACCCCGCAGAAAATACAGTGACCCCACCTCTCCAGAGCTGGCTGGCTTTCTGAATTCTTGGAGAGAATGTTCCTTTGGAGGCTGGGTGGTGGTCTGCCCGGTAATCCCAAGGCAGGCAGGGAGGGAGGCTTAGACACTGGAGCTGGACACCTGGAATCCGAATGCTCCCAGTTCTGATTAAGAATATCACCAGGAGGCGCTCGCCCTCCCTCCCTCTCCTGGCCTGCCGCCCTGGCGGCCATCTGCGCCCACAGGAATACCAACGGTTTCCCACACACAGTAGGCACTCAGCACCTGGGAATCCAGTCCCTTCCTTTCTTTAATCCCCCTTTGTGAGGGAGGCGTGTGGAGGGGTTGGTTGGGATGAGGGGACCAACCAGAAAAGCCCAAGATCACTCATGGCAAGGGAAGCCCTGCTCTGCTGATGACCTGGCCCTCAGACTGCGTCCTGTGAGACTGCGCAGCCTTGCCCTGGGCCTGTGGAAGGACACTGCCAGAGTGCAAAAGCTCTGTAGGGCGCTTGGCTGAAGGGTCTCTGGCTCTGCCAGCCAGCTGCTGCCCCATCCTCCTGCAGATATCTCGTTTCCAGGGCCAATGCGGTTAAAAGCAGAGACAACACAGGAGTATCATGGACCCAGGCGATTGATCACCTGCATGGCATCACCTATGCTCCCCACCTCCACTGGAGGGAGCGAGTAGGGTCTTTAGACACACCTCAACTGCCCCGGGTGCTGGTTTGTGGATGCTGGCACCTGTGTGTCTGTTCCTGGTGGATCTCCAAACCCACCCTTGATCCAGGCGGAGTAGATAAAGCTAATTCAAGAGTAGCCAGTGCTGCTGTAGTGTGTCTTACGTGTTTCTGGAAAATAGTTCTACAACTTGCAAAACCTTAAAATGTAAAGCTGCAGGATCAGTGAGGAAATAGGATCAGCGTACACAGTTCAGTAACATGTCAAAAAGAGAGAGAAGTAGGATCCGTATAAAAATGAAAATGGTAGCAGTTTTATGCATGTCAGATGGTAAAAAAAGAATATGGATACTGCAATAACTATGGCACTCTATCCTGGAAAAGACCTGAGTTTGCAAGTGGAAGCAGAATCAGAGAAGTTGCAGCTGCAGCTTGTTAGAAGGAGGCTTGTCAGAAGTCAGGGCTTTGTAATCCCAGAGATGCGCACGGCCCTTAATACACCGGGGAAATGGGAGTGTTGGTAGATGCTTGAACTGTACATATATATTTCTTTTTAAAAAGATTTTTTTTTACGCATATAAGAACTGGGGTCTAGGCCAGAGGTGCGGGAGGTAAGAGGGTTCATCAGAGACAAAAGTGGGGAGTATAAAGGCCGGGCAGGAGAGGTCTCCACACCATGTGGGTCACCTCCCTGGCGGGGAATCGAACTCAGGCTGCAGATGGCCTCGTCGTGCTGTGCCCCAACCCAGTGCACCACCAGGGAGGGCCCTGTCCTTTTATCTTTGTATCACCTGAATAACGCACAGTTACCGGAAATTTGAGGAATATATGTAAATTGAGGGTTTGGAATCAGCAACTTATTTATCTTTTCGTCCCCACGACCACCCACAGTTATGCCCTTTCACACCTTCTTCTTCCTCCTCCCTTTTGACATCAGAAAACTCACTTTGTTATAAGCGTCCACTATTGCTATCAGCATTTCGCTGTGTCGAATTGTCCACTCTGCAAATGTCCAATATGTGCTTTTCTGCACATAATTTCCTCCATCTCCTTCCATTTTGCTGTAAATCGCAACATTTCATCTTTACTTGCAGCTGGCTAGTATTTCATTGTTTGGATATACCACTTCTTCTTCTTCAAGATGTATTTATTTATGCATACAGAACTGGGGGACAGGAGCAGTGAGAGGACTCACCAGAGACAGAGTGGGGAGCAGAACAGGCCGACTGATGAAGTACACTGCTGAGGGAGCAGCGGGAAGATAGAAGTCTGCTGTGCCCTGTGGGTCGGCTCCTGGGCCGGGGATCACTCATCTGAGCGGCTGTGGCTGCCTCTTTAACCCATCACACCCAGAGAGTGCCCTCCATTTTCAGTTTTTTAAGTTAAATCCAGCTCTCTTTCCAGAAGAACTACACCAGTTGAGATTCCCACAAGAGACACCAGGGTGCTCTTTCTCCTCTCCCTCCTCAGCCCTGGCTGGGGCTCTTTTTCATGTGTGTCGTTCTCACAGGTGTGAGAAGGTGTCTCACTGTGGTTTCAACCTGATTCTTTTACTGGAAAAGCTGATGAGCATGTTTCTGTATCTAGCGGTCTTCGGGGTATCCTCTTTGGCGAACAGTCTGTTCTACTCTGCTGGCCATTTATTAACTGGGCTATTAGTTTTTCTGTTGTTGAATTCTGTGAGTTTTTTTATATATCTTGAATATTAACCCCTTGACAGTTATGTAGTGGATACATCTTTTTTCCTGTGAAGTAGGATGTCTTTTTAATCAATCTACTTGTATTTTCTCTGGTTGTGCAACAGTTTTTTAATTTGAGATAATCCCAATTGTTTATTTTATCCCAATTGTTTATTTCCCTAGCCAGAGGGGTTGAGTCTTCAAAAAAAAAAATCTTTATCATTGATGCTGTTAAACACATTGCCAATGTTTTCTTTTATATATTTTATTGTTGCAGGTCTTATGTCTAAGTCTTTAATCCACTTTGAACTTATTTTTGTTCATGGAGTGATCCATCGGGATTTGTTGGTCTTATTTTTCTTTTTACGATCATTGGACTTTTAAAAACCGAATGTTTTCTTTTAGAGCTCTTTTTCAACTTACAGTATTATTGCAAAGTTGGCATAGAATTTCTGTAACCTACACCAGGTCATCTGACTTTTAGAAATGACCCAGAGTGTGAGGGCCAGGGATTTTCCCAGGCGGTTGGATTTAGCTGGGATTTGAGGGGTTTATCTTGGTCTGGGGCCCGGGGGTGGGGTGGGGGGCTTGGCTATCTGAGTTTTGTAAATTATGTGGACCATAAAGATGATCCGAGTTTGGATTGTGGCATGAGCTGCACATACAAAGCTCCCGGCTTCTCCTCCCCCCATCCTTGCTCCATCTTTCTGGGTACCAAGGGGCACCCCTCTCCTGGCAGCTGGAGGCACCAGATGTGGGCTCTGGACCCAAACCCCTCCCCTGGGGCTCCACTTCCTCTCCTTGGGGGCTTTACGTCTTTCTCTCCCCACCTGCAGGTCCCGAAGGCTGTAACCTGTTTATCTACCACCTCCCCCAGGAGTTTGGAGACACGGAGCTGAGCCAGATGTTCCTGCCCTTCGGCAATATCATCTCCTCCAAGGTGTTTATGGATCGAGCCACCAACCAGAGCAAATGTTTTGGTGAGTCCCGATGCGGGCGCCCTTCCTGCTTGCTGTCTGTCCAATCCTGGCGTCGTGAAACCGAGTATGAGGGCGTGAGCAGCTGTGAGACAGGTCTGAAGTCATCCGTCCGCTCACTTACTCATTCGGCAACAGGTAGAGGCATTGTGTTCAGGTTGGTGCTGAGCAATGGGCACACAGCAGACAGCAAGCCAACCAACCCCTGCCTGGGGAAGCACATGTCTTACGGTCTTGCCATGCCTTCCCATAGAACTTTCTCTGATGATGGAAATGCTCTGTATCCATCGGCCCCATGGAGGTACCTAGCAACCAAAGACCTGAACTTTTATTTTATTTCATTTGAATGTGTTTACATTTAAATAACCACATGTGACCAGTGTTTTCAAAACAGAGGTTGAGGTAAGGAGAGACCAAGGAGTTACAAATACATGAGAAAAATAAAAAGACTATAGAAAGTGAGCCGAAGGAGGTGAAGTGTCAGCGTAGGCCTGAATGAGAGGGAGCCGGCATGGGGAGTCTGGGGGACAGGTGTTGTAGGCAGAGGTCACAGCATGTGAAAAGGCAGGACCTTGAGAGCAGCCAGGAGGCCATGTGGCTGGAGCACAGGAAGCAAGCGCGGGAGAAGGCGTGAGGACAGGAAGGAGCCAGGGCCAGGGCGTGTAGTGCTTGGGGCTTTGGGGAGGACTCCTTGTTCCCAGAAACAGGAAATTAAGGCTCAGAGGGGCGCTGCAGTTTGTTCAAAGTCATACAGTAGCAAAGAGGCAGAACTTAGATTAGAACCAGTCTGTTTAACTTCAAAATTTGGAATATTAACCACATACTGTCCTTTTCCAAAATCAGCTCTGTGAGTATTTATTAAGCGCCTCCTGTATACAGCCTACAGAGAGGGGTGGAATGGTTAAGCCATGTGCTTGAGGTTACACAGCAAATGGGGGACCCTGGCCGGCGCATGTGCCCCCACTCTGTATCCTGTTTTCAGAAGGAAGGGAGACATGTCTTTAAGGAAACGAATGCACTTTCAACAGTGGGGGGGCCTGTTGCCTTCTCCGAGCCTCGGTTTCCCCATCTATATAATGGGAGTGGCGGCACTAGAGGAAGTAATGGCTTCGAAGACAGCGACCCCTTCCTGCTCCGTGGCTCCCCTGGACCTTAGCAGGACAGTGAGATCGCTCAACCCCAACATCTCGCCTCACAACCCCCAGCCCCAACATTTGGGCCCTTGAGAGCTGGAAGAGGGGGAGGCTGGAGTGTTTCTGATGGTGTGCCGGGAAGGATGGAGGAGGGTGTGGAAAGACTGACAGGGGCAGGAGAGGAAGCTGCAGAGAGAAGAGAGCCAGAGCGAGAGCAGGAAGAGAGCGGAGACAGACCGCTCGCACAGGGAATCGGGTGGACAGAGACCTCCCAGGCCGCGGAGGCCGGGAGGAAGCAGAGAGGTCAGCAAGGTGTGGAGGGAGGCGAGCCTCCTGGGGGAGGGAGACCACGTGGCCCTCCCAGGACCCCAGAGGTCCCGTTCCCGTGCCAGGGGGAAGCCGCAGCAGAGCAGGCCCAGCGAGGGTCCCCAGAGGCAGGCCAGTCCAGGGTCCCAGACCAGGCCGGGGCTGCCACGCGCCCTCCGGCGAGCCCCCGCCTCGCGGCCAGTCTGCCTGTGCAAGCGCACACCCCCCCCCCAGGACCCCGCCAGGGCCGCAGCACTGGAGCGAGCAGAGGACGCCCACGTTGCTCCACCCCGCGGCTCCACCCCGGTCTCCACAGGCTTCGTGAGCTTTGACAACCCGACCAGCGCGCAGACCGCCATTCAAGCCATGAACGGCTTTCAGATTGGCATGAAGAGGCTCAAAGTGCAGCTGAAGAGGCCCAAAGATCCAGGACACCCCTACTGACCTCGCCCACAGCCACCCTGAGGCTGTGGGCTTGGCCCAGGTGAGCCGCCAGGCGGCCCCACCCGCCCCGCCTCGCCCCCCCCCTGTCCAGTCTGCACACCCTCCTGTTCTCCGGCCCCTCCCAGGCACTGTGTGGGGGTGGGGCGACTAAAAGAGGCTCCAGGAGCCCCAGGTTGGGTCGGCAGGGACAGAGCTGGTCAGTGACACCCCCAACCCCTGCGGTCCGGGTGAAATGCGAGGGTGGGGCGGGCGGGCAGGGTGGTTAGGTGCTTCCTGGAAAGGCTGCGAAGCACCAGCAGCAGCTCTCCTGAGAGGCCAGGCGGGGTCGGGTGGGCTGTGGATGCCGGCACAGGGCTCTGGCCTGGCCTGTGACCCCTTCCCCAAGCCACGTCCCCTCCCAGTCCCCGGTTGGTGCCATCACGCCCAGCGGGTAGATGGGATGGTAGAGTGCCGCCCCCCCGCACCCAGTGTGCCAAAATGTCTCCCCAAAGTGAACTCTGCCGTCAGAGCAAACGGCCTCAGCAACAGCTAACCACCCTCTGTGGGGAATGAGCAGGGAGCCCAAGGGGTCCTGAGGAAATTGATGGCCGCGCTCCAGCCTTGACAAGCTTCATCCATTAGAGGTTAAACGGCCCATTTACCCAGAGGCCGCGGGGCCCACCCAGGGCAGCTTGTTGCCCAGCTGGGCCCAGGGCCCCCTCCTGGGAAGTGCTCCATCACTCCTTTCGATTTCAGTGTTGTTCTTTTTCCCTCACCTTCTCCGTCGCCATCACAGGGCTTCGCCTGGGGTCTGGCGTGAAGTAGGTGCGTGTTAGGGGCTGCTCGTGCTTTGCAGACCCTGGTGGGCCAGCATCCACAGGCAGGGGGTGCTCCGGGGGTGCAGCTCAGGTGTGCACATGCAGAAACGCAGCTCCCAGTTGCAGGCCACCCGTGCGCTTTTATCACCCCAGCAGCGAAGCCCGGTGAGCTCTGGCTGTGCGCTGCAGACGGTATTCCAGAGCTCGGGACGCAGCTGCCAATGAACAGAAATGGGGTGGTGTGGGGTGGGGTGAAAGAAACTGTCTTCGTGGAGCTTCAGTGGCAGGGAACAGGGGTGAGAGAAACAAGAAGTGTCTGTCCAGGTTGCAAGGCTGCCAGGTGAGGCCCCGGGCTCGGCAGCCTTGGGTCTGTTTCAAGCCAGGTTTGCGGACCTCCAACCCCCCAAATGGACTCTTTCTCAAAAGACGGGGGTCCTTGGGTTCCCAGCCTGGCCGGAATATGGGGAGGCAGGGTGGGAGGCGACCTCGCCTGCCCGTGCCCCCCCCCATCACCGCGCCCTAACGCCGTCCCTTCTCCGCCAGGTGAGGGGCCTCCCCACCCCAGGAGGGTATCCCGCTTCCAACTGATCCAGGACATTTCCGTAAATTACAACCGAGTTTGGATACCGGCCCTCCCTCTCCTCTCCTGTCCCCTTGCCCTCTCCCCAAAATGTGACTCACTGCTAATGGCCATGTGGAATGGGGAGTGGGACTTCCTGGCTGTCCCTGGGGGCCAGGGTGGGGGTGCTCCTGAGTTGGGGGCACGAGGTTCAGTGCTCCCACCTGGGAGAGTTGCTCGCTCCCTGGCCCCGACACACCACCCTGGTGGCTTCCCCACACGAAATCGCAACTTTTCCTATATATATGTGACTATATATATGGAGAGCTATATACAGTATATATATTTTTTGAGTATAGATCATGGGACCAAACTTTTCCGACTTCCTTCCATCCAAGAGAAGATGACCCTTTACCGGTCACTCAGCAGGGACATAAGAAGGGCTGAGGCTGGTCGGGCCTGGGGAAGCCCAGTCAGTGTCTCCCACTGTCATATCAGGCCAGGGCACTGGAGAAGGGGGGGATTCTTAGCCAACTCGATATACCTCCAGGACTTTCGGCCCCCACCACAATGATTTTTGGGCGCCTTTAGGCTCAGCCAGCTTGGGTGTCCCTGGTCCTAGCTGCAGCTTCCAGAACCCTCCCCCCAAGCCCCCAACTTCGTCCCAGGGCCCTGTCTTCCCCCTCCGTAGGCACAAAGGAGAACCCCTGGCCTGTCCCCACCCCGTCCTCCCACCCCGTCATAGCCTTACTCATGTGACCAATAGCCCTTATCTTTCCGTGGGGGGGGACAAACAGGGCCGGGGGAGCCCCCCACCCCTTGTGCCCCCTCCTAAGGGCAGGCAGCCATCCCCCTGCCTTGGATCACCAGCCTGGAATTCATGGTCTCTGACCAAGATTGCCATGTGCGTTGGGTGACCCCAACCTGCACTGGCCAGCACCCCTTTACCGGAGATACCTCTACAAAGAATTCTTTTTTTCTATTTTGGTCTTTCTGAGCAAGTACAAAGAAGAAAAGAGAAGGAAAAAAAAAAATGGGGAAAAAAATCAAATGACAATGGATTTTTGTTTCCTACTTGGGGCGGGGAGGGAGAATTTGTGGGGTGCCTCTGTACAGCTACCCGAACCGTGAAAACCCACCTTGAAGCACAGAGTCAAGTTCGTTGGGACGTTCAGTCAGGCCTCTCACCAAACGAGTCGCCAGAGAACCTAATAAGCGCAAAAGCAACAGAAAAATTTAAAAAGAAAAAAAAGACATTCCCTTTTGTTTATACCAAAATGTGTTGACCGACCCAGAAAAAAAAAGAAGATAAAAAAAAAAAACACATAGCAAAAAAAAAAAAAAAAAAAAAAAAAAAAAAAAAAAAAAAAAAAAAAAAAAAAAAAAGGAAAAGAAAAAAAATCAAACCAACTTGTTTCGATATTCCAGAGTTTGATAATTGTTCCGAGACACTCTTGCGTGCCTGTTCCCATGCGTCGTGTGTGCAAGCGTGGACTGGGCCGAGGGGTCTCCTCCGAACCCCCGGGGTCCGAGCCCCTCCGGCAGGCCCGCTTGGGAGTGTGTGTGCTGGCGTGTGTGCACCCGTCCTTCTGGTCCATGTTTACTGGCTGTAAATACCATTTTTATACTCCACATCGAAGACCTACGTGATTTGTACGATGTACTTTATTTCTGCTACGAGTAATTTCATGAAGTTTCAACTTGCAAACTGACTTTTGGAGACAAACCGCCCCCCCCCCCACACACACACACAAACACACGGAGAAAAAGGAAAGGACTTAGAGGGGACTTTGGTTTGAGTTTTGTGTCAAAGATTTGCTGTGGCTGGAGAGGTCCTTGTCACTGTGGCGTGTTTCAGGCGAGGCGCTTCAAGCATCACCTTAATGTCCCAAACGCCTCTCTTTGGTCTGGAGAAACTGAAAATTTATTTAATAAAAGTTTTACTTGCTAAAGGACTGGGTCC
The DNA here is from genome assembly GCF_000260355.1 of Condylura cristata. Taxonomy (NCBI): domain Eukaryota; kingdom Metazoa; phylum Chordata; class Mammalia; order Eulipotyphla; family Talpidae; genus Condylura; species Condylura cristata. The sequence goes on along the minus strand of NW_004567126.1, from coordinate 29,277,398 downwards.
CCTGTGTTTTGTCCTTTCTCATCAATAAGCAGCAGGTACATCTGCTTCCCCTGAGTGTCTGAGCTGGCAGGAAACCCAGGTTTAAAGCCAAGGGGTGGGGAAGTCATCCCAGGAAGGCAGGCCTGCCGTTTCTGCAGCCGGGATTCCAGCTGATTCTTCGGAAGTTGAAGACACAGAGATTCTTTCTCAAAAAGGCCAAGTGCTAATACCTGTCGATCCACGTGTTTGTTGGGCCATTTAACAGACCCCTGGTCAAACACCCCCCCCACTCCATGCCTGTCCCTGTGCTGGACAAGGAGTGACCAAGTGGCTCTGCCTTCCGGAAGCAACCTTGGGAGAGAGACACTATGTAATACACACGAGTTTTGTAACATAAAATTCACTGTTTTATAATGACAGTTTAGTGGCATTAAGTACATTCACAAGATAGTATAATCATCACTACTATTTCCAGAATGTTTTTCATCACCTCAGACACCTCCCATCATCAGCTACCCCCACCCCCACCTTTAGTCCCTGGTACCACAGATCCATTTTCTGTCTCTGGCTTTGCCTGTCCTGGACATTCCACAGTGACAAAATCACACTCTCTGGCCTTTTTTGAACTAGGCCTTTCTAGCCTATCTCACTGAGCATAATGTCCTCAATGTTCGTCCATATTATAGCATGTATCCGAATTCCCTTTTCGTGGCTGAATAATATTCCAGCTCACTGATGGACCAGCGTTTGTGTGTCCATCTGCCAGTGGGTGTCTGGGTTGTCACCCCTCTTTTGGCCATGTGGATAGTGCCACTGAACATTCCTGTACAGATTTGTGTTTGAACACGTGATTCACTTCTCAAGGAGATCCTAGGAGCAGAACCGCTGGGCTGGATGGTGACACTATGTTCTCAGGAACCACCAAACCATTTTCCACGGTAACTGCCCCATTTTCCATTCCCACCAGCAGTGCCCAAGGGCTCCATTTTCTCAGCGTCCTTGCCGACACTATAAATAGATTTTGAACTGGAATTTGAGGGAGAAATTACCCACTTGAACCTGGTGCAGGGCAGGACCCAGAAGTCCCCAGGGAGGTGAGACCCAAGAGGTGAGTAGAGGCTTGCTTGGGGAAGGAGGGCAGAGAGACCCAAGAGGGCGCAGTTGCGGCACTGGGGGCGTGGAGGTGGGGACCAAGACCTGAAGCTGGATTCTCGGGGTGGGTGGGGAGAGGCAGCAAGGAGCCAAGGTAGATGATGGTGCCCCCTGCCAGCAGATGCTTGAATGAATGAGTCAGGTAGGGAGATGGACATGAGTTTGACTAAAAAAAAAAAAAAAAAAAAGGAAAATTGCACCCAGCTCCCTGCCCCACTCCAGTGGATGCCTCAAAGCCTGTCTAGGAAGAAAATTCTGATGCCTAGGGTCAGGCACACAGGGCCCCCGGGGGGCATTCATGATCCCCTAGGGTGATCCTACCTTCCCACACTAAGCACAAGGGTTTGCAATCAGTTCTCCGCCTGGCCACTGGTGCTCACCCACAGATCCTAGCCAGGAAGACCCCATCCAAGTTGGCCTATGCTGGTTTCATCCTCAAGCCCGCGCAGTCTAAGAGGGGCGTCCCAGGGTGTGGCGCTCATCTGAGGTAGAGGTGGTGCGGAAAAGCTCTGCTTGGGGGCCCAACTTAGCTGAATTCCAGTCTGGCCCTGGACAACCTGCCCAAGCCTCACTGCAAAGGGGAGGCAGAGGAATACCCATTTTATAAGCTTTTAAAAGATGGCTGGCGAGGCTGTGCTGTTGTGCATAACCCACTGCTCTTTGATCTATAGAGCTTGTGGAGCCTCAGATAGAAAAAGCACAGAACAAATGAGCAACTCGGAACCTTGAAAGGCAGCTCAGCAGCTGAACCTGAAGACGCTCAGATTTCCGAAAATACTGGTTCCCTGCTGATCACCCAGAGTGGCTGAGAAGCCCGCTCTGCTGTCCACCCAGAGTCAGAGTGAGCAGGACCCAAGGGAGAGGGTTTGCCTCTCAGCTGGGTGACAGCAAAGGAGCAGCCGGCTACCAAGTAGCTGAAGCACTAAAGAAAGGGGCCTTCTTCTATTAAAGCAGAAGTCATTCTGTGATCCCCTCTGCAATGCGTCACCACACAGCGAGTTCACCTTCTAGAGCAGTCGACACCTGTTTGGGAGGTATTTTGGAGACGTGCTGCACTTAACACGACGCTTGCTGTGCCTCTGGGCAGCTCTTCTCTCCCTAGCCACACCAGAAGTCCCATGTTTCTTGAGCACCTACTAAGTGCTCTTGTTATGAACCCATGTAACTCCCAACCAACAAGGCGGGGTTCCATTTTTAGTTGCAGTTTGCAGATGAGGAAACCGAGGAGCAGAAAGGTGGAGGAGGTGCCTGTGGTCACACCGCAGTGTGTGGCCAGAGCGGGACTGGAGACGGCCCCAAGCGCCATCTTGCAGCGCCTATGTCTCCGCTGAGCAGGTCACAGCTTCCATCTGGAGGCATTGGCTAAATTAAATGGCAACCAGAATATCAGAAAATCCCAGCAAAAACAAGTCCTAACATTAGTTCTGCTTGGTTAAAATAATTTTTTCTCACCTTGATCCCAATTCTGTCGAATAGTAGAGCAAAGTGTTTTTGTAAACTAAATCTACTTCCAGTTCATTTCCCCTATTTTTGCATAAACTTACAAGACAGAATAAGCAGTAACTTATTTGATTCTGTCGGAATATTCCATATGGGATTAGAATGAGTTCTCCTGTCTGGTCTGTGTAGGCTCAGGGTCAAGGTCACATTATTAGCACATTCCTCTGGGGTTTCCTTTTCTTGAGGTTCACAGGGCGTTTCTCTTGGGGGTTTCCAGTCCTGCCAATGGATGCAAGCTTCCCCACCTTGGTGGGGGGGTCTCTGGATCCCCACAAGCAAAGTGGCAGATTCTCCTTTTCTCGGCTCAGCTCAAATTTGGCATCCAGAAGAATTTCAATCAAAGCCACATAGTGAAACATATTTCCTATTCTCCATTTTTAAAAAATAATATAATAGTTTATTTTTATATCATTTTGTGCCTTTTCCCATCTCAGTTGTAATCCCCCTGGGCTTCCCATCACCAAGTCACCCGTGTGCCATCGCCATCGTCCCGTGCACCTCCACCCCCCTTATTTTTGACCCCATTCCCCACTCCACCCCCATATAATGTCTCTGATATATAGTTGTTCATTATTATTATTATATTCTCCCCTGGTCCTTTATACTCCTGCTATGAGTGAAACCATCCAGTATCCAATTCTCCATTTTAACCAGAGGCAAATAAAATCCCCTTTCGAGGTTATGCAAAAATAGAGACGAGTAATACAAATTATTACCACTTTTACATGTTATGTCATCAAGGAGAGAGAAAATCTAGACACAAGCTGGTCCTGCTCACAAAAATGCAATTTAACATTGCTGCTGATCCTGATCAGCCAAAAGAAGAAAATTTCCCTTGAATCAAAGCAAAACAATGTAACCCCCTCCCCACATACAAAACAAAAAAAAATTTTAAATCATGTTCATTTCCAATATTCCACTCAGTCCTGCATTGAAGATCTGCACTTCTTGCATACCACCAGGTGACTGCAGTTGAAATTCTTTTCCTATTAATCTCTCAAGAAAGAACCTCTGGTAAAGGGGCCTCACTGGAATGTGCCGAAATGAATGGCTGTTTATTGAGCACATACTATGTGCCAGGCCTACTCCCAGTGTTTTATAGGCCTGACTGGCGAACTGACACAGCAAGCCTATAAGGATCTGCTTCACAGAGGGGAAATACAGAGAGGCCCTCTGAACCCCTGCACCACACTAACCTGTAAGACACGAGGCCCAACTATAGATGACGCCAGAAGAGTCAGGGGCACTGCCTGGTGGCACAAGGGGGTAAAGCGCAGCACTGTGAAGCTACCCACAACCACTACAGCACCAGTTTGATCCCCACCAGGGGGTGACCCCAGGGAGCAGCAGGTATCTCCTGACCTGCCCACTGCTCCCCCTGCAGCAGTGTATTTCAGTCAACCCACCTGTTCTGCTGCCCACTCTGTCCCTGGTGAATCTTCTCACCCCCCGCACCGCTGGCCTATACCCCAGTTTTGTATGAATGGATAAATAAATCTTTTTTTAAAAAAGAGCATGTCAGTGTTTTATTACTTTACCTTTTTTTTAAATTGAGCAAAATCCCCAAGAAATTTCCCTGGAAAAATGCATATGTATTTGTTGTTATTTTTAACCCAGGTATAAGGTATTTATGGTTATAAGCAATGAAGAGAACTGAATGCTATTTTTCAGAACCCGACAGATATCTAGCATCTAGATAGAATTTGGTTGTTAAAGAGACTAATGGTTGTGTTGACTTTTGTTTTGTTTTACAAAAGGGATGACATGCCTTATTCTGTTGTTGAGGTTTTTTTAACATGTGCTATTGTAACAAGTATGAGAAGATGTCTTGTTTTGGTTTTGAGCTATATACCTATTGGCTCCTGTATATCTACTGGCCTCTGGATATCCTCTGGTGAATCGTATATTCAGGTCTATCACCCATTTATTAGTTAGATTGTTTGGGTTTTTACTGTCAATAGAATACTTTTTTTTATATCTTAGATATGAACCCTTTGTCAGCTATGTGAGGTGTGAATATTTTCTCCCTCTCAGCAGGATGTCTTTTTTTTTTTTAAGATTTATTTATTTGTGCATACAGAACTGGGGTACAGGCCAGAGGCTCAGGAGTGGTGAGAGGCTTCACCAGAGACAGAGTGGGGAGCCGAACAGGCAGATTGACGAAGTACACTGCTGAGGGGAGCAGCGGGCGGGTCAGGAGAGGTCTGCCACGCCATGTGGTCACCTCCAGGCAGGTGGGAATCAAACTCATGCTGAAGCAGCTCTAGATTCTCAGTACTGTGCTTTAACCCGCTGCGCCACCAGGGAGGGCCCCAGGATGTCTTTTTAATGTACTTTTATTTTCTTTTGTTGTGGAAAAGCTTTTAAATTCGAGTCACAATTGTTCACTTTTGCCTTTTTTTAAAAAAATATTTATGTATGCATACAGAACTGGGGTCCAGGCCAGAGGTACAGGGGTGGTGAGAGGCTTCCCCAGAGACAGAGTGGGGAGCAGAACAGGCCGACTGACAAGCAAACTGCTGAGGGGAGCAGCGGGCGGGTCAGGAGGGGTCTGCCATGTAGTCACTTCCCCGGCAGGTGGGGATCGAACTCATGTGGAAGCGGCTTTAGCTTCTCAGTGCTGTGCTTTACCCGCTGCGCCCCCAGGGAGGGCAGACCCTACTTCTGCTTTTACTTCCCTTGCCATAGTGATCAAGGCCCCTAAAACATTTTTATCACTGATGCTATTAAGCATATTACCAAAGTTTTCTTCTACATATTACATTGTTACAGGTCATATATCTAAATCTCTGCTCCATTTAGAATTTACTTTTGTGCATGGAGTTAAAGAGTGATCCAGCTTCATTCTCTTAACACGTCGTGGTCCAGTTTCCTCGGCACCACTTTTAAAAGAGTCTTCTTTCCCCATTTTGATGGCTGTGGCTCTTTGTTATGAATGAAGTATTGGTACATATGTGGATTTATTTTGCTTTTGTTCCACTGAGCCTTGTGTCTACTTTTATTCCAATGTCATATGTTTTAATAACTGTTGCTTTTAAATAAGATTTACTTATGCATACAAGAATGGGGTGCAGGTTAGGGGACTGCCAGGTGAGAGGATTCACCAGATAAAGAGTGGGGAGCAGAATAGGTAGACTGACTGAAATCCACTGCCGAGGGGAGTAGTGGGGAGGCAGGAGAGGTCTGCTGCGCCCTGGGGGTCAGCTCCCTGGTGGGAATCTTAACTTGGGCTGCAGTTGCTGGTGTGCGTGCTGAGACTTTAACCCCTGTGCAAGCAGGGAGGCCCTAATTACTGTTGCTTTTATAGTTTAGCTTATAGTCAAGTAATGTGGTGCCTCCATTTCTCTCCTTTTTTCCTCAGTATTAGTTTTGCTATTGGACACTTATGGTTCTATGTAAATGTAATCATTTTTGTTCATTATTGGAAGAATATTGTGGGGGTTGCATTTTTGTTTGCTTGGTTTTCTCTTCCCTAGAGCTCAGCAAATAGCCGGTCATTACTTGTCCTAAATGCGTGGAGGTTAAATCTGGAAGCCAACTACCCAGGGTCTTAACCCAGGTTAGCATACTTCTCAGGCCAATGGCCATCTTGCAGGCTCAGCTTCCTGCTTCTGGAAAATGAGGCTAATGGGCCACACGCTTCCGAGTGCTGCCTGGGAATGCACAGGTTAATATTTATAAAGCTCAGAGGAAGCTTTACTGAAATGGCAAAACAATTCCTTTGCAACTTCTCTTCCGGAGGCTTTGCCCCAGGCTGCCAGCAGGGGACAGCAGAGGCTCGCGCCGTCCCGGATTTTGGCGCCTGCGGTTGAAAGGCCGCCAGCGCCCGCTGGGGCCTGAGGTGCGCCGCTCGCTGCGCGCGGGGCCGGGCAGGTGGCGAGGGGCCTGGGGTCCCTCTGGGGACTCCAAAGCTTCAAATTTCTTAGCCCATCCCTCGACGTCTATAGGATCAAGCCTCACATCCCTTCTCTCCTCTCCTCTCTCCAGGTTGGATGCGGTTCCGCTACCAGGCCAACAGCCACTCTCCCTCCACCCCGGAGTCCCTCCACCCCGACTGAGTGGCGACGGGCGAGATCCGAGCACAGGTATCCGCACCGGTCCAGGCGGAGCGGCTGGCATTACCTGGGGCCTCGTGAGGAACAGGAAGCCGTCGCCTGGCTGTCCTCGAGGAGGTGCACAGGGGACGGAAGCAGAGGTTGGGGGGCGGGGGGCTCCTGAGGGGCCCGGGGCACGAGGCCCGCGAGAGGGACGGCCTGGGGCTGCCCGTCACTGCCCCTGGGGCCTCGCAGTGGCCAGCCTGCCCTTGGCAGCGCGCTCCCCGTTCTATCTGTGCAGGAGCTTCCTGAGGGCACGCAGACAACCGGAGCTGTTGCCACACACTGGGGGACGGGACCTCCAGGGCTCCCACCGACTCCGGCAAACACGCAGTGGGCGCCTGCTGGGTGCCACGCGCTGCTGTGTAGGGCTGGAGACACAGGCAGGGAACACAGTGTTCGACATTCCCGGGCCACGCAAAGCCCGGCCCAGTGCTTCGCCCCGCGGCGGGGCTAGCGCTCACTTTACCGCGTCACCCCTCAGGCCCCGCCCCAATCAGGCCCCGCCTCCTCATCGCCCCGCCTCTTCTCTCAGCCAACCGGAGAGAGGTGCTAGTGGGTGTGATCTACATATTCATGAGCCATCAGCCAATTCACAGCCTGAACTCGGGCCTGACATCAGAGGCTGTTCGAGTGTGACGTCAAGCGTGGTGCAACAGGATCTTTAAAGGCGCAGTAACCTCCTATAGGGAGGGAGGCTGGAACCGACCTAGAGGGTTCCATGCCTGCCTCTCTTTGGAAGTCTGTGTAATGCAAGTTGGAGCATGCGAAGCATAGAAACCAATAGCACTGAAACAGCTTTGCTTTTCTGGATGGAGTCTAGGAATAGGCTTAATCCTGTTCGTGTGTCAAAAGAACAGGTGCTTTAAGGGACCCCTACGGTTCCAGGATCTGAACAGGAGTTAGGGTGTGGCGGATGGAGCGGTGTGTAGGGAGTTCTGGAGCAGAAAGGACCCCAGGTCCTTAGCCAACTCGAGGGCCTGCTTTCTTTCCCAGGTGAGTCCTCTCACCTCCCGCACTTCTGGCCTGGTCCCCAGTTCCTGTATGCATTAAAAAAAAATCTTTAATAAAAGAAATGTATAGGTACAGTTCAAACCTCTACCAACTTTCCCCATCAGGACAGCTAACGAACCCATCTCTAGGCTTGGGAGTCCCCCTGAAGTCTCCAGGTGGATATTCCTGGGACGAAGCTGCCCCGAGCCCCAATCCTACTTCTCATGTATGTCCCTGCCTCTACTGATGGCTGCTTCGTCCAGGTGCTGTTCTTCTGCCTTCTTTCTTTCTCACTCGGTACCGCATCCACCAGCAACGCCTGCAGCCTCCGCCCCGGCAAACTTCCGTCCTGAGTCTGCCTCTTCTCACTGCCCTGACTCCGCTTGGCCAGCGCCATCACCGCTCACAGGAATCAGAGCCCCTGAAGGCTCTGCCTTCACCCCCACCCCTACCCCGCACCCCACCCCTCTCCTGCTCTACAGCCTGTCTTCCCCGCCGCAGACCCTAGAGGGCGCCAGTGAGCGCCGGGTCAGGCCACCTCTCCTGTACCCACAGCCCGCCAGGGCTCCCACCGCCCCTGGGGGACCAAAGTCTGCTCCTCCCCACTGCTCACACAGCCCCGCGGGACTTGCTTTTGTCTCCGCCTTGTCCTCACCTCCCCACTCTCTCCTTTTCCCTGGCTCTGCTCCAGACACACCACAGGGGAGGGGGAGAGGGCAAGGAGGTGGCCGGTGCAGATTGTGAAGGGCATGTTTGCCCCCTGGCCACACACAAGTGCCCGCCGCTGACACTCTCAGCGACTGTCCCGCCTCTCTGTGTCCGGCCTCTCCTTCCCCCTCTCACCCCCCACCCCCCAGTGCATCTAAGGAAAGCCGGAGAAGTCACTGATTTTCCTTCTTTTGTTATATAGTGAATTTCACTTCTTTTTTCTTTTGAAGATTTATGTATTTATGCATACAGAACTGGGGTACAGGCCAGAGGTGTGGGGGTGAGAGGATTTACCAGAGACAGAGCGGGGAGCACGACAGGCAGACTGGCGAAGTACACTGCTGAGGGGGACAGCAGGGAGACAGGAGAAGTCTGCCTCACCATGTGGGTCACTTCCTGGCCGGGGATCGAACCCGTGCTGCAGCGGCTGCGGTGGCTTCCTAGTGCTGCGCTTTAACCCGTTGCGTCACCAGGGAGGGCCTCACTTATTTTTTTCAGTGTTCACCTCCCTACGATGATTAAATCTTGGTTGAGTCTTAAGTTGTCCTTTTTCCTTTTTTTTTTTTACTATTAAAGAATAATCAATACACAATAATTTTAGTGTGCAGTTCTCTTTTGACCGACACGTGTGCACGTTACACCCCAGTCAGGAGAGGATAGATCCACCAAGCTCATCCCTCTCATCCCTCTGGTCAGCCCGGCCTCCAACCTCCACCGTAACCAGCCGTCTCCTCTCTGTCCCCACATGTCCTGCAGATGGCATACAGCACGTGATCACCGCGGCTGCCCCTCACCGCAGCATAAAGTGTAGGAGAACCGCCCGCACGCTGCAGGTACTTTGCATAAGTAACAGTTCCGGTTTCTAGGGTCAAATACATACGAATGGAATAACTGCCAAACTGTTTCCTAGCTGAGTCATGTTACATTCCCATGAGTAATGTCTGAGTTCTGATTGCTTTGCATCTTCTCCATCGTTGGTACTGTCCTCTTTATTTATTTATTATTATTTTATTATTATTTTTTTATTTTAAAGATTTATTTATTTGTGTATACAGAACTGGGGTACAGGCCAGAGGCTCAGGGGTGGTGAGAGGCTTCACCAGAGACAGAGTGGGAAGCAGAACAGGCAGATGGACGAAGTACACTGCTGAGGGGAGCAGTGGGCGGTCAGGAGAGGTCTGCCACACCATGTGGTCACCTCCCGGGCAGGCGGGAATCGAACTCATGCGGAAGTGGCTTTAGATTCTCAGTGCTGTGCTTTAACCCGCTGTGCCACCAGGGAGGGCCCGGTGCTGTCCACTTTAAAAAAAAAAAAGATTTGTTTATTTATGCATACAGGAACTGGGGTATGGGGGGGCGGGGAGGAGGCTGAAAGGATTCACCAGAGACAGAGCGGGGAGCAGGACAGGCAGAGTGACTGAAACACACTGCTGAGGGGAGCAGCAGGTAGACAGGAGAGGTCTGCCACACCATGTGGGTCACTCCCTGGCCGGGGATTGAACTTGTGCTGCAGTGACTGTGGATAGTCTCACAGTGCTGCGCCTTAACCCCTTGCACCACCAAGGAGAGCCTGGTACTGTCCACTATTTAATTTAATTTAATTTTAGTCATTCAAGTAGATATGTATTTAACCATTCAAGGGCATGTGACATGTCACTGTGGATTTCATTTGCATTTCCTTAATGACTAATGATGTTGAGTGTCTTTTCATGTAATTATCATACAATTACCTTCTTGATGGAGGAGCTGCTCATATCTTTTACCCACTTTTAAAAATTGGATTGTTTTCGCATAGAATTTTGAGAGTTCTTTAAATAATCTGGATACGAGTTATTTACCTGACAGCCCAATTTATCAAAATTTTTAATGGGTCCTGTTTCCAGTTATTGCAGAAATTTTGCACCTATGAAAGTTCTGTAGTTGGTTTTGCTTTATGTCTGTAATCCATTTAGGGTCACTTTTTTTTTTTTTTTTAAGATTTATTTATGTATGCATACAGAACTGGGGTATAGGCCAGAGGTGTGGGGACCGTGAGAGGATTCACCAGAGACAGAGTGGGGGAGCAGAATAAGCAGATGGACGAAGTACACTGCTGAGGGGAGCAGCGGGGAGACAGGAGAGGTCTGTGCGCCCTGGGGATCACTCCCTGGCTGGGGATCGAACGTGTGCTGCAGGGGCTGCGGACAGCTTCACCGTGTTGTGCTTTGACCCGCTGAGCCGTCAGGGAGGACCTGAAAGTTTATCCTGTACAAGTTCTGGGCCGGAACTGTGCTTCCTGTCTCCTGAGCTACATTACCATTTTTTAATAGTAAGTTTTGGGAGCAGGACTTGTGAAACCTCCACCTTTATTCTTCTTTTCCAAAATTGTTTTCTGCTACTTTATTCCTTTGCGTTTTCATAAAAATTTCAGGATTGTCTTGCTAATAAGCTGCAAAAAAATTCTGCTGGGATTTTCACTGGAGTTACACTGAATCAAGAAAACCATTTGGAAAGAATTGATACCTGTAGCAATGTTGACTGATTTACTTTTGTTCTAGTGTAAGTGATACTGATTTTTATTTCAATTCGAATTGTTCATTGCTTGTATATAGATCCAGGGTGGATTTTTTGTGTAGTGACTCTATCTTGAGTCTTTGCTAAACTCACTTATTAGTTCTAGAATTTTTTTAATTCTCTTTTTTTGCCCGATTACATTGCCTAAACCTCGGGTACAATGTTTATCAGGACCGGAGGGGATGGATTCCTGGTCTTGTTCCTGATCCTTTGGGAAAGCATTAGCCTTTTACCATTAAACACGATGCCAACTGTTAAGTTTTGCGGAAGTTCTTTATCAGATTGAAACTCCTCACTATTCCACTCTATTATAAACAGATATTGGACTTTTCTCAATTACTTTTTCCATAGGTAGTGATGCGGTCACTGATTTTCTTCTTATGTTTATTATACAGTGAGCCACACTGAGTTTTTCAGTGTTGCATCAGTCTCGCCTGTCTAGAACATATAATCATGAGAAATATCGGCATGTGCTTTATTTGTTCAGATTTTTTCTTCAGATTTTCTATATCCTTTCAGATCTTCCTTCCCCATTAATTGTTAATAGAATAAAGTGTCCAAGTAAAATTGCAGGTCAGCCGATTTCTTCTGTAAGCTCTATAGTTTTATCCTTTATGTATTTTGCTTCATGTATGTTGTTAGATTGTTAATTGTATATTGTTAGGTGAGTTGACCCCTTACCAGTATTTGTCCCTTGCTATGGTGTCTGCTTTATCTAACTTTATTTTTAAAGGAGATTTACTTATGCATACAAGAACTGGGGTACAGGCCAGAGATGCAGGGGTAGTGAGAGGATCCACCAGAGACAAAGTGGGGAGCTGAACAGGCAGGGGAGCAGCTACTGAGGGGAGCGGCGGGGAGACAGGCAAGGTCTGCTGCGTCCTGTGGGTCACTCCCTGGCTGGGGATCGAACTTGTGCTGAAGTGGCTGTGGCTGCCTTCGCAGTGCTGTGCTGTAACCCATTGTACCACCAGGGAGGGCCTCATAATTTTATTTATTGACGAAAAAGTCTTTGCTTCTACTTCATTGTAAATAACATTTCACTAGGTATGAATTGTGAGGTTGGCAGTATTTTCTCGGAGCACGCGATAGGAGTCACGCCATCGGCTTCTTAATTTCATAGCTTTGCGTGCGAAGTCTGACGTTATCCTTATCCTTTGTCTTCTGCCTGGAACATGTCCCCCCTTCCTTTCTACCTTTAAGAGTTTTCACTTTGATCTTTAATTTCTGTATTTTTAAAAATTTTTTTTTAATTAAGATTTATTTATTTGTGATTACAGACCTGGGGTATAGGCCAGAGGCTCAGGGGCGGCAAGAGGCTTCACCAGAGACAGAGCGGGGAGCAGAACAGGCAGATCGACGAAGTACACTGCTGAGGGGAGCAGCGGGCGGTCAGGAGAGGTCTGCCACACCATGTGGTCACCTCCGGGGCAGGCGGGAATCGAACTCATGCGGAAGCGGCTTTAGCTTCTCAGTGCTGCGCTTTAGCCCGCTGCGCCACCAGGGAGGGCCAATTTCTGTATTTTTTATGAAAGTTTTTCAGAGCACAATTGACAATTTTGTTTTGTTTTATTAATTTTCTTCATTTTGAATATGCTGCTGCAACTGGGCATGTATCGGGGGTATTTACTTATTTATTTGAGGTTCTTGGATCTGTGACTTGATGTCTTTAATATTGGAAAAATACTGTGCATTTGCTTTCAACATTTTCTTCTGTTCTCTTCTTTTTCTTCTCCTTCCACCTTCTGATTATACAAATGTTAGATCATTTTATCTTTTCCACAGCCTCTGAAGATTCCTAAGCTGTTTGTAACACCTCTCGTTCTTGATTATCTTTTTAACAGAGAGTATGCTTCATTTTTGATCTCTGGTTTTTAGTTGATGAGACCGAAAAAGTTATTTACTACATTTCTAGTTACAGTTGACCTTGCTCTCTGACCACAGGTTGTGATGAATTATACTTTGCGCTTTAAACACATCAAGCCTTTGTACATAAATGGTTTGGTTGAAGGAAGAATGCGGTGTTCTCTGAGTGACAAACAGTGAGAGAAGCTCCCCTCATCTAGGGCAGGTGTGGGAGACAACTGTCTCCTTGCTTTGTCACTGAGGAAACTGAAGCACAGAGTGTGCACAACGACTTGGGGACCTGCCTTTGGCATTGGGGGGTGGGAATTGGGAGAGGGGCTGGGGGAACCCTCAGAGAGATCTCATCTCACCTGCGGCTGGGGGTGTGGGAATGGGGGGGCTGGTCTGTGCCCTTGAATGGAAAACAGGTCTCTCGGGTGGGTGAGAGGCATGAGGGAGCCTGGGTGGGGTCACTTCTTGCTCTCTGACTGGTCCTCTCTGTGTGTCTCTCAGATGCCCCCCTCTCTCCCCGTCTACACCTCTGCTTCTCTGTGTGTCTCTGTGTCTGTGTGCTGGTCTCTCTCTGCGCCTGCTTTTCTGTGGCTCTGTCCCTTCCTGTGTTGTCTCTTTCTTGCCCTGCTCTTCTCTGCTCTTCTCAATCGCCCTCTCTGTTCTCTCTCCAGCCCTTCTCCCCACATGTCTCCTTATCTGTTTCTCTCATTGTAGTCTCTTCCTTTGTCTCTGCCCCTCCGCACACTCTCTCTGTCTCTCCCTGCCCGTTTGAAGGTTGCCTCCCACGTCTGCCTTCCACAAGGCCCGGGCTCTGACCCGCTGTCTGAATGCCTTGCTCCAACCGCACATCTGTGGGGTAATTGTCTCCTACGACCACAAGGTACTGAGGCAAATTATAGTTACGGGGCGGGGGCCTCCATGTGGGCGAACCGCGTCCGCTGGGCTGGGCTCTGCTGGCCTCAGCTGGGCGGAGGTCGCCTAGGAGTGGTCCTGGCCAGGCCCTGGGAGCCCGGCCCTGGCCCTTCCCCCTGCCCCGCCCACCCCTGCTAGCCGACCTGCATCATTTTTGCCAAGATGAAAATGCCTTTTGTGGAAGTCAGCAGGAAATGCCAAAGCTTGCAAGATCCTGACCCATTACTAAGCACCTACTGCATGCCAGGCACTGTCCTGGGCAGGAGGGACAAAGCAGTGAGTAAGAGCCCACCCGGGGCTGATGCCCCCTAGGGGACAAGGCCCAGAGATCAGTGACAGTGATCAAAGTGAAGCTGCCGCGGGACAGGTGCGGGGAGCTATTTTCCACAGGTGAGGGGATCTCCGTTGGCAGGTAACAGATGAGCTGGGGGTGGAGGCCTTGAGGAGGAGGGCCAGGTGGTTATTTGGCTCCTCGCTGTGCGGCTGTATGCTCATGGGCTCCTGACCAAACTTCTCTGAGCCTCAGTTTCTCCGCCTGCAAGAGAAGACCCACTGACACATAGACCTCACGGGGACCCGGTGTTGCTCCTGAGACGGAGCAGATGGTTGCTGTTGGCAGCAATGACTCTGGCTAGTAGGTCTAATCACACGCTCGCCTTGTGTCAGCAATTGTTGGAGACAGTTGTGTGTCTGTCTAAGTCGCTGTCTTACCCTGGAGCAGAAGGGGGGTGGGAAATATTGGGCTGGGTTTTGAGGCATGCATAGAAGTCCCGAGGGAATGAAAGGAGGAAGGGTGTGCCAGGCTAAGGAAGAGTTGGCCAGGCCTATTCCCAGTGGGGGACACTGGACACCAATGGGTGTAAGCAGTGAGTGGTGCCTTAGGAAGAGTCCTCCAGGTGTGGGGGGACAGAGCAGAGGTTGCAAACCTGGTGCAGCTGCGTCCCTCACGGCCCACGCTGCCTTCACTCAGTTCCAGGGATCACCTCGGTCCCATGCCTGCTGCAAACACTCCGTGTCCCCTGTCCACAACCCCCTGCAGGAGCACGTGGGAACAGAGGCTGGCACTCTCCAGCCAGACCCTGTCACTGCCCCTCAGAGGTCATGGGCAGCCCCACCGGGAGTTCTTCCTGCCTGCCACCCCTCCTGCTGCCACGCAGCACCCCCTCCTCTGGCTCGGGCACACATTCGCCGTCCTTGCACACAGTGATTAGATGGCGAAATCAAAGGCAACCTCCTGGCTTGCCTCTGCCTGAGGTCGGAGAAGGGGAAAGCTGGACTCGTGACACGCAGCCCTTGGCGGGCTCTTGCAGCTCTGTCTGGTCCCGCCACCGCCATTCCCCATGGTTGCCCGCCAGTCTCAAGACAGGCGTCCACGTGGGCTCAGAGAGGTACCGCGACTGGTCTGAGGTCACACTGCCCACTCGTGCCCCTGGGTCTGCTCTTTCTAAATTCAGGGCCCCTCTTAGAGCTAACAGAGCCTGGGGTGTGGGGGTGTTCACCATGCCTGCGCAGTCTACCTCTAGGAAGGGGTGGTGGGTGGGGAGGAGGGGCAGAGCTGCCTGCTGTGCACCCCCGGGCCCCCCCACCCCCATGCTTTCCTCCCTGACCGAGCTGATGAGAGACGAACTGGCAGGAGACAGGACCAGCCACACTCCCTCCCGGGCCGGGAAGGGAGGGGAGAGGGGATATTCCCAATCAGTCTCATTCACAAATCCAGGGTTTGCTGTGATGGTGTTGACCGCTGGAATACGCCACACACACGCACACACACACACACACACACACACACACGGCCTACGACAGCCTCCCTGGGCTGTGGGTGGCCACTTACATGCGACTGGCCTGGTGTGTCTCAGATTAACGCATCTCCATCCCTCCTGCCTCCCTCTCTCTCCCTCTCTCTCTCTCTGAAGTCTATGCTCCCCAGCTCTCAGTGGCCCAGGCACCCTCCTGCGACTCCCTCAAAGCGAGCCCCCTCGCACAGGCCATGGGACTCGGCTCTCCGGACCTCCACCTCAGGCGGCTGTCCGCCCCCTCACTTCTATCTGAGTAACGCTGCTTGGGGCCGCTCTGGCCCTCTGCCCCAGAATGGAGGTACCCGGGCCCCCCGTGTCCAGCAAGCCAGGAGAGACCTCAGTCAAATGGCAGCTGTGCTACGACATGACGGCCAAAATGTGGTGGATGGTGAGTGGGGGTGCCGTGGCCCCAGTCGGGGCCCAGCGCCGCTGGGTGGCGGGGGGGATGGCGGGGGCTTCTTAGACTTGTGGGCACTTGAAAGCTCGTGTGGTCGGTAGTGGCGGCGACATGCAGAAAGTCGGTCAGAAAGTGGGGAAACTGAGGCTGGACAATGGGGAGAAAAGCAATTCTGGCAGCTCCCTGGCTGGACGTGATCCGGGTCCAGGTGAGCGGCTGGCCGTGCCGGGCAGCCAGGATGCTCGCAGGGTCGAGGTGGGCTCGCTGGACCTGGAACCCCACGCGACCGGGACTCCTGTTGCCTCGGGGCCTGTGCGGGGGAGTCTGGAGCGAGTGGCGGGGGCTGGGTGAACTGCTCAGGAGGCCGGAGGCTTGGGGTCTGAGCCACTGTGGGCCCCCAGCTTGCCCCTGGCCGGTGCTGCACCCCGGCCACGGATGGAGTGGGCGTCCTGCAGCAACAGCCTCCGGTGCCTGGGGGTGGCGAGAGGGCAGCCACGGTCTGGCTGGCACGAAGCGGGAATGGTGGGAGGTTCCCGACAGGGCAGCAAGTGTCCCCGGCTCTCAGGGCCGGCGTGAGGCCAGGAGCCCGGGCTGCCGCGGTCGGCCCACTGTCTGTCTGGCCGGGCCCATCGGGGGCTGGTCCTGGACCCACAGTGGAGTTCTGGAGCTTTCTAGCAAGCTGGTTCTGCAGCCCAGAGTGAAGTGGGGTGCGCGCCTAACCTGGGACCGGGGCTTGCCATGGCAGGCCCCCAGGGCCCCGTCAGGGACACAAGTGAGGGCCTGAGTGCCGGGGCTCTGGGGCTGGGGCTCCGTGGGCCCCTTGGGGGGCTGGGGACCCTCATAGCTTCTGCCTCTGGGTTCGTCAGACTCAAGCAGGTTGTGGGCAATGGGAGTTGCCCCCCTGAACTTGGGCTAATAAGGGGGTGTCCACTTGGACAGAGTCTTTAGTCCCGGGCAGCTTCACGTTTGGTTTCACTTTTCATGCCTCATTCAATTTATTGAATAGCTACTGCCCCTCTCTTTCTCTCTGTCATGGTCTCAATGCTGTGACTCAGACAAAGATCCCTGCCTACTGGGCAAACTTTCCATTGGGATAGACAGAAAATAAAAATATTAGTGTTCCAAATAGTATGATTCTGGAAGGGGTTAGAAGGGGATAGGGACTTTGAGTTAGACTGGGCAACCTAGGTGGGCTTCACTGAGGAGGTGGTATCCACCCTGAGACCTGGGACATGTCGGCATCCATTAGAAGAGAAGGGGGATGGAGCATTCTATTCAGCGGGGAGCGCGCGTGCAAAGGTCCTGGGGCATTTTAGAGGAGCAGTGAGGACACCATGCAGCCAGAGCAGATGGAGCAGGGTAGGGGGGATTGTGAGGACAGGAAGGGGGTGGTGGCAGTGGTGCTGGGGTTGCAGGTGCAGGAGGGACTTGGGCTTTTACCTTCAGGGAGGTGGGAGCGCTGGAGGGCCTGTTTTACATTTGTGAAATTCCTCTGATTTCTATAGGAAGGATTGATTGTCTGGGACTCACATGGTAGTTGGAGCCCAGGGCAGGCTGGAGCAACATCCAGACCAGAGATGAAGGGGACCCCCTGATGGAGGGAAGTGGGGGGTTTTAGATGAAGAATGTCAGGGTTTGGCGATTAGATTGAAAGCTCAGATAATGGGGTGACTTGTTCAAGCTCATGCAGCAAGCAGAGGGCAGAGCCGGGGTGGGGGTGGGGGTTGTGGAGGGAAGAGGCCTGAGTCAGAAGTCACAGGTCAGGGATGAGGGGAGCAATTCCCCACCCCCTGTCTGTCGCCAGCATCCTGGGCAAATCCAGCAGAACTGGCAGTTTGAGAAAAGGACATTGTTTCTGTGCAGATCTGATGTCTTAGCAATAAAGTTGAAGCCTCAGCAGAGGATGTTATGGATCAACTAATCAGCCAAGGGCGAGTATGAAACTGGGGTGTAGTGAAAAGTGGATGGAGGATGGGGCAGTGTTTGTCAACCTACGGAGAAATATTGGGGAATTAAGGATTTCAGTCCAAAACAGTAATTGACTAAATTCACCACATTCTCCTTGTGAGCCCAGTCCCAAGCCGGCTCACCTCATGTCCGCATAGATCAACCCCAGCCCCCCCAAGAGGAACCCCAAACAGCAGAGCTGAAACAGCTTGATTCAGGACAGCTCTCAAGCCCCAAGGGCTGTCCTGCAGAGCAAGGTGGGGAGTGCACCCAGCCCCAGAGGCAGATCTCCATCGGCTGGGCAGATCAGGCCAGGTGATTCTGGCCAGGTGATGCCCAGAGCATCAAAGGTCCCAAGGGAGGTGAGGGAAACTGGGGTCAGCAATCACAACTGGGGAGCTGGATGGGGGAGAGTGGGGAGAAGGCAGAAGCTTCCAAT
The DNA here is from genome assembly GCF_000260355.1 of Condylura cristata. Taxonomy (NCBI): domain Eukaryota; kingdom Metazoa; phylum Chordata; class Mammalia; order Eulipotyphla; family Talpidae; genus Condylura; species Condylura cristata. The sequence goes on along the minus strand of NW_004567126.1, from coordinate 29,259,071 downwards.
CCCAGTTCCCAAGCCTCAGGCTCAGCGTCCCAGTGCGACCCCCGTGGCCGGAGGCGGCAACTGCCTGGCCCCCCAGAAACCCTGACTCCTTTCCAGTCAGAAGAAAACAGTGAATAGGGGAACAATGACTAGAGAGTAATATCCTCAGCCTGGTTTATATTCATCCTTGTTCCAGCCACAAAAGATCATTTTTAATGATTGATTTGTATGGAGAAAGGCGACTGCTTAGGTCCTTGAAAGTCGTAAAGCAACGACATCCAGTCATTTTTGTTTACTTCCCAAGAGTGAGGTATTTCACCTCTTTATGGCTCATCTCCTCTTCCACGACACTGGGGCGAGGGGGGCAGTGTGGGAGAGCACAATATCCTCCCGGCAGGGTCCGGTGGCGATGACAGGGCGGTGTCTCAGCACTGTTCAGCTCTGTGCCCAGAGCTATGTGGCACCCACACCGCTAAGGCAGGAGAGCTGGTGGTCAGATTCCAGCCAGCCTTCCGTGGTTGTGCCATCTCTTGCTGAACATCCACTATGTGGCCATGGCGAACCAAGGTGACCCATCCCTGCCCTTCCTGGTCTATGGCCCAGGGTGGAGAACTGTAAGAGAAAAGTGAAGAAAAGCATGAAGCAGTTTCAGACCGGGAGGAAGGCTGAGAAGATATTAGAAGAGAGAGACGGGCTTGAGAGGAAGACAGGTAGGCAGGAAAGGTCTCCTGAGCTGCCGCCTGAGCATTGCAAAGGGCCGAATTTCGGGGGCAGGGGCATAGTACGGGCAAATGCCCTGGGGCAGGAAGGTGCCTGGTTACCGGAGGAATAGCGAGGAGGACTGTGTTGCTGGAACAGAGAGGAGGGGAGAGGGGAAGAGGGGCGGCCAGGGCAGGGAGGGCTGTGGGGAGGGGCCAGCGGGAGAGGCTGGCTGGGCAAGGCCATGGGGCTTGGGGAACTTGGGGCTTTCCAAGGGGCTGAGCCCCGGAAGGTGTAAGCAGGGAGGGGCTCCCCCGTCTGCCCAGCTTATCCTCCTGCCCGCTGAGAGCTGCCGCTGTCTGCCCCGCCCCGTACCCAGCGCTGGGGGTCGGGGTGCAGCCTCCCAGCCCCTGGCCCTCGGCCGCCCGACCGCCACCCACTCTGCCCACATCTGAGACACCAAGGAGCCGGACAGTCTGCTGCAAACCACGGAATGTTTCCCGGAGCGCCCGAGCCGGGAATGTCAGCGGTGAAGAGGGGAAGGGCGGGGAGTCCCTGCGCAGAGTCAGGGAGGCACAGAGGCAGGGCGGGGGGGGGGGGGCGGCACACTGGGCGCCACCGTGAGCTGTGGTCGCCCCGACCCGAGAGGGCGGACGCCACCGTGCTCCCCACTTTAGAGATCGGGAGGCTGAAGCCCTGAGCTTCGAGTGGACTTGTCCACGAACCACGGAGAAGCAGCACTGGGGTTCAAATCTAGACCCCTCGGCTGAAGAGCTCGGGGCGTAACCACTAACCAATCTGACGGAGTTAAATGCAGTTCTCTCAGGAGCGGATGAATGGGTCGTGTGAGTAAGTGGAGGGAGGGAGGCCTCCCACCTCAGCCCGACACAGCCCCGAGCCAGGAGGCTGCCCACCAGCCCCCATTCTCAGTTCCCGAAGCTTCTCTCATCTTCTGGAAGTCTGCCCGAGGGTTCCTTTTTTTTTTTTTTAAGATTTATTTATTTGTGCATACAGAACTGGGGTACAGGCCAGAGGCTCAGGGGCGGCAAGAGACTTTACCAGAGACAGACTGAGGAGCAGAACAGGCAGATGGACGAAGCACACTGCTGAGGGGAGCAGGGGGCGGGTCAGGAGAGGTCTGCCGCGCCATGTGGTCACCTCCGGGGCAGGCGGGAATCGAACTCATGTGGAAGCGGCTTTAGATTCTCAGTGCAGTGCTTTAACCCGCTGCGCCACCAGGGAGGGCCCGAGGGTTCCTTTTTTTCTCCAAGACAAACAGAAGCAGGGTGTTCAGACCCACCCCTTGGGCACTCCTGAGGGCTGTCCCCCGGGAGAAGAGGAGGACCAGGCAGCTGCTCATTCTAGAAGTCACAAGAGAGGAAAAAACAGAGAGGGACAGCACATGTCCCAAGGTCACACAGCAAACCGTTGTAACCCGAGGTCCCGAGCTGTCACCAGCCCAGCGTCCCCCAACACATCACACTCAACCCTGCGACAAGTCAGTGACCCCTCCGTTACAGACGGAGCCTCGTGGCCCAGAGTGGAGCGGTTTCCGTAGGAACCTGCGGGAGGGGAGCTGGACCCTAGGGTGGCTCGGGGCAGAGAGGTCGGTCTCCAGCCTGGCCACCAGGGAGGGGACGTGCGTGTCCCGACCCGTGCTGGGCGTCCTGAGCTCCGCGGTGCGGGATTGTGTCCACCTGTGGTCTCGCAAGAGCCTGAGGGCGGAGTGATGGCCAGGTGGGCCACCTGGCCTTTTGACAGCCCCTTAGGCTGGGGAGCTACCCCGCAGGATGGGCACTCCCCGGAGAAGCTGGCCTTGAGCCAGAGCCAGAGGACGCCGATGTTTCAGTAAGAGTGGGCAGGGCCCCCCCTCACAGAGGACTCACGTAGGGGCTGTGCCAGGTGTGATGGCGTTAGATCGGGGGTGGGGGGCCGAGGTAAAGGGGAGAGCAGAGAGGCCATGTGATTCCAGACCGCTGGCCACAGTGGGCCACGCATGGCGCAGAGGCTTTCTCTCCCGGCAGTGGGAGCCATGGCTGGTGCTTGAGCAGGGAGGGGCATGACCCGATAGGGCAGGTGTGGGACTGGGCTGGGGGCCCAGAGGAGAGGGAAGCTGTGACCCAGATGAGGGCAGAGAAGACCCGACAGGGACCATGAGGTGGGTGGGAGAGTGGGCAGGGTGGAGGGGCCTGAGGGGCCAGCAGACCAGGCTGGTGCTCAGAGCCCGCCTCAGGGGCTGGGGGTGGTGGGGCGTTGTCCTGAGAAGGGGCTTGGGCAGCAGGGGGCGCGGGGTGCCCGCAGACTGAGGATGAGGCTGTGTCAGGAAATCCGGGGTGTATTCTGAGGGGACTCTGGGTGGGGGGACGAGACTCCAGGGCCTGAAATAGTCCCTGGGGTGTCTTAGGTGATCAGTCAGCTTGCCAATGGGAAAGAAAATGGGTGGGTGGACAGACAGATGGATGGGCGGGCAGGTGTGTGGGTAGGTGGAACCTGAAGACAAAGCTGTCCTGAGCGGGAAAGGCAAAGGGCCCAGCACAGCCCTAAGAAAGCTCACTTTAGGGCCGGGGAGGGGACCCAGAACCTTGCCGGTTGCCCCCATAACTACCTCTCAGCGAGGCCTCCTCACCCAGGTCTTTTTCTCTGCCCTCACTCTCCATAAATGACTTTGCGACGATGTTCCCCACACACACATGGCTCAGCTCTGGGGGGCCCACCGCAGACAAATCAGTGGAAAATTAAAATAGTGCCTGTGTGCTGGTTATCGGCCTCAGCTGGGCCACTTAATGACCCCTTTCTGGGGATTGTTACCAGCTGGAGGTGGCTGGGGGAGGGGCCAGAGCCATGCCACCCAATCTGAAGGGAAGGGGGGGTCCCCAACAGGACAGGGCCGTGCAGTGGGAGGAAGAGTCCGTGGTGGCTGTGCTGGGGAGAAGCGGCCTGGCTGCGGGAGGGACCCACCCGCCGGGCACCCTGGGCTCGTCCCTCAAGTCCTCAGCCATGCAGCAACTCTTGCCAGAGGTGCTCTCCTCCAAGGTGGCTGAGTTTCAGCCGCTCCCTTACTGTCCGCAGCAAGCCCGCTCCTGCGGGAAGCCCTCCCTGAACTGGAGCAGCTCCTGCAGTCACTCTCTCCCAGAGGCCTCTGCCCTCCCGTTTCCACAGATTACCCTCCTGCAGATGCAGGGTTAAGAGCGAGGCCTCCACTTTGCCCCTCACTGACTGTGCCTCCTTGGGCAAATCACTTGGCCTCTCTGGGCCTCGTTTTCCTCACCTGTGGAACTGGGATTAGCTGAGCATTTACTACGTGCCAGTCTCAGAGGAGTGACTTTGGTCCCCAAACGCTTCCAATTCCATTTTAATAACAGTATGGTGGAAGTCCCCAGAAGTTAGACAAATTGATCTGATAAATCCTTAAGCAATAACCCCTTCTCCTGGCCTGCACCCCACATTCTGTTCTCCCCACAGCAGCCAGCAGAGGAATCCTGTGAGCTCCTGAGTCAGGCCCCAGCCTCCTTCAGCCAACAGCCCTCTGGGCTACCCCCTCCCTCAGGGTGAAGCCCAAATCCTCCCCAGGCGTCCAAAGCCCTGCACTATGTGCCCCCCCATTTCTTCCTGCCCTCACCCACTGCTCCCCTCAGCAGTGTGTTTCAGTGGATCTGCCTGTTCTGCTCCTACTGTCTCTGGCGAATCCTTTCACTGCTGCACCTCTGGCCTGCACCCCAGCTCTTGGATGCAAAAATAAATCTTTAAAAAAGAAAGAGATGAAAACATAAAAGTACTAGAAGAAAATATGGCAAAAATGGCTTAGAGAATCAAAATGGGAAAAACTTTCTAAACAAGGACAAAGCCCCAATGACCCTAAAAAGGAAAGAGGAGTGTCTTTATCAAGGATTAAGATCTTCTGCATGGAAAAAAAAGGCCAAAACTCACAACTGATGGGAGGGGTATATTTGCAGTCTATTTGCAAAAGATTTTTACTAGGCAAAAAAATACACTCAAAGTGTCTACAACCAATAAAACCAACTGAAATAGTATGCAAATAACAGAAAGGAGTCACCACAGAAAAGACCTGACAGAAATAGCGGATTTAAATTCCATGAAAAGAATTTCAACATTATTCATAGGAAGAGAGGGTCCCATGAAGACTGCAACATACTTGAATGTGCTATTCAGCTTGCTAAAGACTGTGCTTCCTGGCATGTGGACAGGGCCGAGAACCCTGTGCCCTGGTGCTCAACAGGAGGGACTCCTCCTCCAGGGGGTGATGTCTGGAGACATTTCCGTGGCATCCAGTGAGAGGAGCTCAGAGAGGCTGTTCAAACCCCCCCCCCACAGGACAACCCCCACCCCAACAAAGAATGATTCAGGGAAGGAGGTAGGTCCTTTTGGGCTTCTTCTGTGAGAATGTGCAGCTTTTAGAGGTAATTTGGTAGCTGCCCAAATGCACAATGCAAATATATTTAAAAGCAGTTGCAGTTCTTGTAATACATCCTGCAGGTTTGCAAAGACATGGGCCGGAGGACCTTCAGCACAATCTCATTAGTGGTAGTCCAAGAATGACTGCAAATAACAAAAAAGAGGACACTAATTTACAGAAACCACAGTCTATACTGAAAAGGCTGGTGGGTCCTAAACAACATTTTAATAGAATTAGCGTGTGACCCAGTCATTCCACTGCTGGGTGTGCACCCCCCAAAAGCAAATACAAGACCCCCAACAGACACTGGCACACCGATTTTCACAGCATTTTCATAGTCGCTGCAGAGGGGAAGCCCCAAGTGGCCATCGCAGTGTGAACACACGTGGTGGACCTGGAGGACGGTACTCCGCGAGACCAGCCAGGCACCGCAGGACAGCGTCATCCACTGGGCGGAGGTCCCGAGAGGAGGCACACACATCCCGGACAGAGGCAGGGGATGGTGGCGCGGGAACTGGAGGGGACAGCTTCAGTTTGGGGAGATGAGAAAGTTCTGAGAGGGAGGGTGGAGATGTGAATGTTCTTAAAACCACTGACCTGTGCACTTAAACGTAGACCATATGGTAAATGTTAGGTTACATATAATTTAAACCACAATTTAAAACGAAAGGCTGTTCTGCGCCTTGAGGCCGTGATCAGCGCCGCGGCGCGGGAGCTCCGCTAGGGGGCAGCACACGACCGGGTGACCTGCCCCGAGCATCGCGGCGGCTCCTCCATGCTGGGTTTGAGCTCCCTGGCCTGCAGTCTTTCCCTCCAGCCCCCTTTCCTTCCCTCCAAGGGAAACTATCTCAGCTGTTCAAGGTGTGCCTTTTTTTTTTTTTTTATTCCTATGCGACTTTGAGAAATGTATCTACTGTAGTTTGCACATACACCATATACTTGGAAAAGTTTGACGTTTTCGTTTCGCGTGTTCTTCACTCTACTTGCGATTTCTGTGCCTGCGTTTCCATAGACTTTCAACCTGCACACAGGGGACTTATGTAAACATGCAGTTGAGGTAGTCATAACCCAACACCTACTAGCATCACGTAACCAGCCCCCAGGTCAAGGATTATAGCATTTCTGCTCCCCCTTCTCCCCAGACACGCTGGTTCTCCTTTCTAGCCTCCCACTCTTCTAAGGGTAAAGCACCAGTCTGGTTCCTCTGGCCACAAACTGGTTTTGTTGTGTGTGCAAATGAAACATCTCGCTTGTGACGCCCACCTGCTAATTCCGTAGGTGTGGGTTGGCAAAACTTTTCTGTGAAAGGTCAGAGAGTAAACATTTTAGTCTTTGCAGGTCATACCCTGTCCATCACAACCACCCAACTCCGTGTCACCACAGACAATAAATCACGGAGCCCGTGTGACCGTCTTCCGATGAAACTTTACTTAACAAAAGCAGGTGATGGGCCATGAATCTGTCAGAATTCCCCAGAGAAGCAGAATCAATGTAGGTGTGGATGCATAGATAAATAGATATATAAATATATGTCAGCAAAGGTACTTCTTCCAAGGAGCTGTCCCGTGCAGTATGGGGTTGACAAGTACAAAATCTGTAGAAGAGGCTGGCGTGCTGGGAACTCAGGGGAGTGGGTGTTTCCGTCTCGAGTGTGAAGTTTATAGGCCAAACAGACTGTACATGCAAGCAGGACATCTAGGCTCTCTCCTTAAGGTAGGAGGCCTTTGTCACCAGGAAGTCTCAGCTCTTGCTCCTTGGTCCTTCAGCTGATTGAGGCTCCCCTCGGCCCAGAGGACCATCTGGAGTCTCTGCTGTACTAATAGGCATCCAACTGTAACTCTGAATGTGAATCACACCCCTATAAAACACCTATGCAGAAACATCTAGATCAGTGTTTGACCAAGCAGCTGGCACTAGAACCTAGCCAAGTAGGTATATATATATATATAT
>NW_004567126.1:29236545-29251632 GCF_000260355.1 Condylura cristata | reverse complement strand
CACCAAAGACAGAGCGGGGCATGGAACAGGCAGATTCATGAAGGACACTGCTAAAGGGAGCAGCGGGCAGGTCAGGAGAGGTCTGCTGTGCCCTGTAGGTCACTCCCTGGCCAGGGATCGAACTCGTGCTGCGGTAGCTGCGCCCGGCTTCATGACTCGCGCTGCACTTTAACCCATTGTGCCACCAGGGAGGGCCCAAGTGGACACTATTTAACCAACTGGAGCTGGAGCTGATTTGCGGGCCACAGCTTGCCAACTTGTGTGTGTTAGTTTCCTGGGCCTGCTAGGAAGACAAAGTACCATAAACTGGGTGGCTTTAACAATAGAAATTTATTGTCATGCAGTTGCAGAGGCTAAAAGTCCAAAGTCAAGTTTTCTTCTGCAGGGTAGTTTCCTTTGGAGGGTGTAGGAGACCTGCCCAACCCTCGGGCCTTGGCTTGCAGATGGCTACCATCACGCCCTTCTTATATGGGCACAGTCATACTGGGGCTGGGGGTCAGGGCCACTCGGCTTCAACCTAATGACCTTGTTTTGAACTTTATCACCTCCCTAAAGACACAGTGAGGTGCTGCTCTGAGGCACTAGGGGTCAAGACTTCAGTGTAAATATTTTGGGGACATAATTCAACTTGGAGCACCCAGTTATAGCTGCAGAAATGCCTTTCCCCGCCATGGACCATTCCCCTGTATCCAAGTGCTCCTGCCTCACTCAGCGATCAAGCGCTCTCTGAGGAATGCACGCTTAGCGTGCATTTGGTGGTGTGTGAATGCCACAGAGCACGATGGCACACACCTCGAGGGGGCAGCCTGCGGGCACCCAGGCCCTGGCACCACTGTCGGCGTGCGGCCAGATGTTTAGTGGCCCCTGACCACCTGCCCACAGGGTCGCTTTTTGCCCACTCTAATGTGGATGAGCGTGTAGGTCATTTGTTATAAATGAAGCAACTGCGACGTGCCTGCCTTCTGGTGGATGGGCATGGCACCTCTGGGGACGTGACACTTACCCGTGTCACCTAGTGGGGGACTGCTTCCCAGAGGAGCCGCCGTCATCCTGACTTGCTCTCTCTCTTGTACCCCCGGTTGGTGTGAAGTGACCCCTCACTGCTGTACTACTTTGTGCTGCTTCTGTTTCACGGAGTTGAGCATCATTTCTTCTCCGGCCTGGTGCTCAGCCCTCCCCTGAACATGGCCTGTCGGTGCATGTCGTTCATTTTGCTCCAAGGGCGCCGTGTTTTTTAGTGCTTTTGATGACCCTCCAAAGCAAACATTCTCTTTGAGACTTGTGGACTCGATTAGACTAGAGCGAGAATGACTACCTTGCATTGTGCAGCACAGCTGTGTAGTATGAACAGTGGAGAAAATTGAGCAAGTACTCATGGGAGCTGACACAGGAATGAAATGGGATGGAGGGAAGGGCAGATTCAGCGTTGAAAGGAAGTAGGAAGTCTCCCTGCTCAACAAGCCCACTGGTGGTAGGAAACCCTCCTGCCCACTTCCGTTTATACTTTCTCTGGTTCTGTGCCAGTCATGGATAGAGGTCCCCAGAGGAAGCTGCCTGGTGGATTCAGATACGTCCAGAGGGCTGTGGGTTCTGAAGGCGGGAACAGGTGGCAGAGATGGGACCATTTGGGTGGGCGTGTGGAAAACACAGCGTTACCTGAGGGACAATCTGGTGCGTATCTGGGGTTAGGGAACCTCTACCTTTTCCTGCCTCTGAGGACACCAAACACGTGCAAGGGGCAGTGGATGGCCAGCCCCAGTACTCGGGGGAGTGGGAATTACGGACACTCCCTCATCCAGGCCAGCTACTGCTGCAGGCCAAGGCTATGCGTGACCTTCCTCCCAGACCCTGGGGCTGAGTAATCGTTGCTAGAAAGTAAGACGCTAACTGGGGGCCACAGCACATCCTCGGGAGGGCAGGGGCAGGCGCCCAGCCTGGCTACTGGGGACCAGGGTACCACGCCACGAGGTGTGACTACCAAGGCTCCTCCTCTCTATCACTGCTCCCACACTTTCCCAACAGGGAGGACCCTGAAGGGACAGTCTCACTCCCCCAAACCGACAAAGCCTGTGGGTGGGAGAAGAAAATGACCAGACGTCCCAACGCTCCCTCAAGCTGGCACCAAAAACACCTCTGTCCAGGGGGCCCAGTCGCCACTCGGCCGGGGCCGTGGACGTCAAGCAGGGCTGAGTGTCAGTGTCAGCTCTGTGCTATTTTTGCAAGGTGTCCTTAGAAAGCAGGTGTCGGCCCTCCCTGGTGGCGCAGCGGGTTAAAGCACAGCACTGAGAATCTAAAGCCGCTTCAGCATGAGTTCGATTCCCGCTTGCCCCGGAGGTGACCACATGGCGCGGCAGACCTCTCCTGACCCGCCCGCTGCTCCCCTCAGCAGTGTACTTCACCCATCTGCCTGTTCTGCTCCCCACTCTGTCTCTGGTGAAGCCTCTCACCATCCCTGCACCTCTGGCCTGCACCCCAGTTCTGTATTCATAAATAAATAAAATCTTTTATAAAAAAAAAAAAAGAAAGAAAGCAGGTGTCTCCCCCCTTCTGAGCCTTGGTTTCCTCCTCTGGAAAGTGGGAGCAATAAAACACCCCCACTTCCTGGTTTTGTGAAGCTCAAAGGCTGCACCGCGACGGCTGCACAGGAACGCTCAGACACCTGCCCCACACCTGGGCCGGCGTCGCCTGCATGCCTGCTGCTCTAGACACTCGGACACAGCAGTCCACAAAGCCGGGATGCCCGGCCTGTGCGGCTGCGCTCGGACGGAGCCGGGCAGCAGTGCCTGGTGTCGGGGAATGAGGAGCCCGTGAGAAAACGACCCCCACCGACGGTCAGATTTTCTCAGGTTGTGGGTGTTGCTGACACCCAGTAGGGGTGTGGCCCGCATTCCAAGGGGGGCGGCTGCGTAGCCCAGGTGGACCAGGTGGGCAAGTGTTTAGCGCCAGCTGTGGACCCGGCAACTATTTAGCACTGACTGTGTGCCATGCTCTGAACCCAGAGGAGAAAGTGCGGTATCCGTGTCACAGTCTGTTGTGCAGGGGGGCCTGGGAGAGCTGCCGGGGGTGGGGGGCTGCTCCCTGGACCCTGCGCCACCCCCCGGGCAGGCCGAGACCCTTCCCTAAGGGGTGGGGGGAGGACTGAGCTTTAGGAGGAGGCGTCAGGGCAGGTACTTCAGCAGGACAAAGTGAGACTGGGGTGTCCACCCCACCCCCACAGCTGCTTGGGAAACACCAGCGCCTAATCCTAGCTTGAGAGGACACATTGTACTGGAGATTATATAAACCGACCTCTCCCTTTGTTTGTTTAATTCTTTCTGGCTTTCCCCTCATCTGTCACTCTTTAATCACGGAGCTGACACTGACGGGGCGGGGCCTCCAGGCCGCGCGTCCTCAAGGAGGGGTCTGTAGCCCAGCCTCGGCCTCCTTCCTGCCCCCTTCTCCCCTTCCCTGGCCAGGATCCGGGTGGAGGCCTCTGACACCCCAAGCCGGGCTGAGCGGGCTTGGCTGGTGGAGCGCGGTGGCAGGCAGGGAGCAGGGCCGAGAGCCAGGGCCTGAGCCTGCCGTGGCCCCAGCGTGTCCTTCTCCATGGGCCTCAGTTTCCTCCTCCAGCCAAGGGGGGCCGAGGACTCTGACCTCCAGGTGGTGGAGAACGAGGCCACGCAAGGAGAAAGCGTAGCCCGTGGTAAGTGCTCAGGTAATTCAGGTTATTACTGTGAGCCCAGACAGGTGCCAGTACTCACCCCCCCCCAAGGAACACCAGGGTGCCTCTGTGAGCCCCAGGGCTGGCCGGGATGCCGTGGCCTTGATGCTCCCTACGGAGACAGGGTGTTTCCAACTGTGCAGCAGGAAGGCCCACACAGACCTCCTCATCCGATCCCCGGGTGCGTCTCCGGAACTGGGGTTCACACCCCAGCTCCTCCTCTGCCTGCTCTGTGCCCCACTCCACCATCTGTAAACTGGGATCCTAACTGTCCCCTCCTCCTTCAGGGTCCCTAAAGGGATAGGTGCACTCGTCCTCATAGCGGGCCCTGGCGCCGTGGTCTGTAAGTGTCTGTTAGACAGAAGAAGCCGAGAACTCCACAGCCGGCGAGTCAGAGGTCTGCTGCGAGGCGGCCACACAGGCGAGGCCGGCTCACCAGGCACGTCCGGCGGGGTGGCCTGGCCGGCAGCCTCAGTGGGGCAGCTGCGGGAGAAGCTGCCCAGTGAGCCCAGACTCACGCCCCTCAGGGTGGCCCCTACTTTGAGGCCCCGTTTCCTCCCCTGTCAGACAGGACAGGGTGGGCAGGTGGGCAGCGCTGTCCGTTGCCCCCCGACCCCACCGTGGCACCCTGCCCCTTTTACATAACCAGGCAGCGGGCCGGAAATCACAGTGCCGCTGCGTCTCTGTAACTGACTTCCTGCCGTTACCCACCCTCCCTGGGTACCAGCTGCCTGCTCCCTGCCCATGGGGGCTGAGGGTGTCCAATCCCCCACCCTGGCTTCCTCCCCGAGGAAGGTGCCCCCCACCAGGTGTGTCCTGGGCGGCCCTGGGCTCCCTCTTGCCCCTTGGCTCACTGAGGTTGCTTCTGCCGGCCCCCATTCATCACTGGGGGGTCGGAAGGCAAAGGGAGGCCACGGAGCCCCCTTTTTTCAGATTGAGAGAAGGGGTTGCCTCCTGGCTTGCGGAAGGAAGCAGACCAACCTTCAGTTCCGGCGCTTTTTCAGGCAGGGGGCCGGGGCTGTCCACGTGGGGCTGCAGAGACCCCAGCTCTGATCTGCCCTGGAGCGGAAGGTGGGGCCATGAGAAAGTTCTCTGGGGACACTTCTCCAGCCAGCAGGACAGCGGACAAATACTGACAGCCACGGTCATGTGATGGCTCCCCGTTTTACAGAAGGAGAAACTGAGGCCCAGGGAAGAACAGGAATGTCCCAGGGCTCTGTGTCCCCAGGCAGCCAGCGGCCCAGACCTGTGCAGCGCCGGGGAGACCATGGTGGGCCCCAACCCCGTGCTGGGCAGTCGCTGCGGATTTCTACCAAGCTGAGGTCCCCAGCCTTACCCGCCCTGGCCCCAGGAGGCCGGTCCTGTAGCCCTCGCATCAAGTGGGACTAGGGAGACGCGAGGCCGCACTTCCCGGGTATGGAGCTCTGCAGAGCAGCAGACATACCCAGCTCTTCTCCCTCTGGACACACTTCCCACCCTTGGACGTGGAGCAGTGATGACCCTCGGAAGGCGGGCGCTGGCCTGGAACACGCTGCCCCTTCCTCGTGGGCAGTCTGGGGTTCTGGTTTCTCCACTCGCTAGCAGGTGCCTTTGGGAAGAGGTGCAGAGCCGGGACGGGTCCAGGTAGCCCCGCAGATGTCCGGGGTGGCCGGAGACCGTGGGACGTGGCGGCCAGAGTGAAGCCCAGGCCTCCTCAGCGGCAGCAGCCCGTCCTCCATTCAGCCGGCCTGGCCGGGCGCCCTGGTGTGGGCGCAGGCCCCGCCCGGATCCCAGCCTGCCCACACACGCCCGGCCGGGCGGGCCAGGCCTCCAAGTCGCGCCTCTCTGGCATCTCTCCCTTCAGAGGGAGAAACTGAGGCCTTCTGTGGCTAGGGCCAGAGGTGGGGGAGCCCCGAAAGATCCCAGGTGTGGGAACCTATTGTCCCCAATTGCACTCAACTCACTGATTTCCAGGGTGAGCATCTTCCACTGTCCCTTGAAAACCCCTGTTTCCCGGGCCTCAGTGTCTCCATCGGTCCCACGCGCCTGCCGGGCCTCCAGAGCTGTGCACACTGACCATACCTCGGTGCCGCGTGCAGTTTCCAGAGCCGGCCCAGGCCTCACCCCCGACCTCCCCAGGGCCCTGGCCAGCAGCCTGGGAGGGGCAGCGTTCTTCCCCAGGTCTGCTGCACACAGCGTGCGCCCTGGGGCGGTGGCTCTGTGCTCTGCGCCTCGGTTTCCCCATCTGGCGATGGGCCCTGTCATCTGATGCTCGTGGCTGTTGGCTGCACTGCTGACAGCTTGGAGGGTCCCGGTACTGAGTGTGTAAAGGATTTAGCACCACTCTGGCGCTCCGCTCCTAGGGTCACGTCAGTATTAGCTATCGGCTCCCCTGTTGTGCTGCAAGTGAGTCTGTCTACACTGCATCACGGTGCCACCCAAAGGGTTTCGCAATTACCCGAGCCCAGACTGACTGCCCAGGTGGGTACCGCTGTGCACGGGGGCCTGGCCCCTGGGTGGGTGAACAGGCGAGCGGAGGGGGGCAGGATGACAGCAGCACCCACCCGGGACACCCCCGGCCGCCGGGGCAGCAGGTGCAGTGGCGACAGCCAGTCAGGGAGGGGGCGGAGGGATCCTGAGCTGTGGCCTCGAGCTCAGTGAGTCTCTCTGGGTCTCAGTTTGCCCCTCTGTGAAACGGTGTGAGGGAAAATGGTGTCAGGGGGTGTGAGATGAACTATGGAGGGAGGGCCAGCAGGGGCTGGCACAGAGTGGCCTCACAGTCCCTGTCAAGCCGGCTGTGTTCCCCCAGAGCTGTCATAGGGATAAGTGAAAGTTGCCCCCAAGCCAGTAAACACTACAGAGTGAGGAAGAATCACACAGCTCCTTCCTTGCACAAACATCTTCAGTTCCCAACATGACAAACCTCCACACCCACCAACTCGATGCCGGGAGCACCCCAAGTCACGACAGGTGTCCCCCACATGGCCCACTGTTGCCAGGGTGCAGAAGTGCCCCCTTGAGGGCCCGCTGCAACTGTCCAAGTTCCCCCCTTGCAGGAGAGCAGGGAGGCTCTTGCCAAGGGCTAGCCTCGGGCTCACAGCGCCAGGCGGGGCTACCTGCTGTGCAACCATAACCTCGGGCACCCGCACTGCCTGGTGCTGGACCCGCCCAGGGTGGGGTGGCAGCCAGCACCCCTCGCCAGGCCGGGGATCCAGAAACTGACAGAAGGAGCCCAGGGCATGCCACAGTTGCGAGATTTGAGGGCAGCACGGTGCATGCCTGGGCAGTGCCCGTACCTTGGGCCCCTCGGGCACTGCCAGGGAAGAAAAAGCAATTCAAAACTGGGCACCAGGACAAACGGTGGAATCCCGGGCGTGGCGTGGCAGCGGGACATGAATGACCCAATTAGAGACTGCACCGTGCTGCCTGGCCAATCAGGAGGCGGCTGGGCCCGTCCTGGCGAATGGGGCTGCCGCTGAGTCAGGGCCCCCGCCCAGGCAAAGCCGCTGGTCCAGCGAACAGCTTAGGCTGGTGCCCTCAGTCCCCGGAACGCAGCATCTGATCCCTTGAGCTGCCCCTCAGCTAGTACTTTCTCCCGGCCCGCCTGCCTGCCTGCCTGCCTACCTTCTTTCCTGCCTACCTTCCTTTTTATTTCATTTTTTAGAACTCCGTAATATGTGCCCCTGGGCTATTATCACCTAGTCAGAGATAGGATTATTCTTTTTTTTTTTTTCTCTTGAAAGATTTCTTTACTTATGCATACAAAACTGGGGTACAGGCCAGAGGTGCCGGGGCAATGAGAGGACTCACCAGAGGCAGAGGCAGAACCAGGAGCAGAACAGGCAGACGGACAAAGTGCACTGCTGAGGGGAGCAGCGGGTGGGTCAGGAGAGGCCTGCCGTGCCCTGTGGGTCACCTCCAGGCGGGGATCGAGCTGGTGCTGAAGTGGCTGCGGCCAGCTTTGCAGCAGTGAGCCTTAACCCACTGGCCCACCAGGGAGGGTCCAGAGATAATATGATTCTTCAAAGTCCAGTCAGTCATTCACTAAACATTGAACACCTACCACATGCTAGACACTGAGCATGTGAAAACGAACAAGGCAGAAGTAGAAGAAAACCCATGTCGAGGGAGACGGGTCCAGGCGGTGGGCGTAGCATGTGCAAAAGTCCTGGGGTCCCTGGTATGAGGGAGGAGCCATGAGGAGGCCCATGTGGCTGGTGCAGTGAAGGGCGGATGTAGAGGCCGGGAAGAGACAGGGCCGGTTGTACAGGGCCTGGTGGCCGCAGGAAGGACTGCGTCAGCTTGAGGGCTGGGGGGTCATGGAGTACTTCGCACACTGGGAAGACAGGCGGTATGACGCCACCTGAGGGGGTTGAGGGAAGAGCAAGGTCTTTTCCCTCTCCACATCCATAAAATGGGGGCGTGACAACGCCCACCCCAGAGCTGACGTGACGATAAAGGAGGTCTCCGGCCAGGGGACTGGCACAGAGGTGCCCAGTCCACCAAGCTGGCCCGCCAGCTCCCGTGCTTGCCCCCCGCCCACAGCGTTGTGCTCCTCAGCACGGCGTCTCTTCTGCCCACGGCACGTTCGGCTTCCGGCTCCTCTTGCTGGGGCGAAGCCCATGTGCTCCCCCAGGCCTGCGCCACCGGCACAGCCCCTCCCTGCCCCTCCTCCCTGCGCTGTTCCTTATTTCTCCAGCAGCCCGGGGAGTCCGCCCCAGGGCCTTTGCACATGCCGCACCCTCCGCCTCAGTCTTCCCCATGCCACCACAGGGCTCCTCCTTCCCTTCCTTCAAGTGTCCGTCTTCAGTTGCACCCCAGTGTGACCCCACGTTCCCTCTCCTAGGCTGACTTTTCTCGGTAAAACTTAACCCCGCTCCACATAGTAAACGCCTTTGTCTTGCTCGCTGTCTGTGTCCCCCGGGGGGTCACTGGTTCCACGAGGAAAGGCCTTTTGACTTTTTGGTTCCCTGCTGTATTCTCAGTGCCCGGAACAGCACCTGGGCTAGAACCAGAGCTCAGCTTGTGGCGAGTGAATCAAGTGAAAGGGGGAGCTTCGTTATCTTTGTTCTTCCCCCAGTTCCAGCTCTACCTTCCCACAGCCTCCCTCACCCCACCCCACTGCTGCCCTGGGGTTGCCCAGAGATTCCCTGGGCTGAGAGGGGGCAGCAGGTAAGGCAAGGAGAACCAGCCGGGGCTCCCCAGTATCTGGCAGTCAGGGCCACCCCTGCACCAGCAAGAACCCCCCCCCCCACTACCACCACCAGTGCCAGCGGCCTCTGTGGCAGGCTCAGTGCTTCTGCATCAGAACACCTTTCCTGCTGGATGAGGAGATGGGTGAAGGCGGCAGTGTTGCGCTGCGTTGGGGTGGGGGATGCGGTGTGGCCTGTGAGCCTTGGCTGACGCCTTTGTTGGCCCCCATCCTAGCTGGGTCTGGAAGCTCTCAGGCCTGGCTCCTGGGGGGACAGAGGGGACGGGTTCCTGGGGGCGAGCAGTCGTGCAGACGGCTCTCAGTTCTCACTGCCCCTGCAGCCCAGGAGCCCAGCTTGGGCCGTCAGGAGGGAGCTGAGCCAGGTTAAGTCCGCCCGCCTCCATTTCTGGCCCAGGGTCCCTGCCTGAAGTCCCAGAAGCTGCCAAGGAAACTCCAGTGCTGAGGTTTCAATGATGAACAGATGGTCTCAGGCCTAGAGGGGTGGGGTGCAAGCTGAGCCCTGGAGGAGGCCAGGGTCCCTGGCGCAGCCTCATTGCCCCCCAGGGGGGGTCCCCTGTGTCTCAGTACCCAGGGTGGGGGGACAGGTGCCCTCCTTGGAGGGGTCCCCTGGCTTGGCCACAGTGCACTTGGCAGAGCCCAGCAAGGGGGAGGGTTGCCCTGGGCCAGCTGCCATGTCAAATTCCTGTTGGCAGTGGGGGTGGGAGGTGGGTTCCAGCAGAATCAAAAGGAGGAGCTGGAGCTGCTGGCAGGAAGAAGGGGCTGGAGCCAGTGAGGCCAGGCTCGCCCTGGAAAGTCACACTCCTGGCAGCTGCCAGGAAAGGAAGTTGGAGATTCTGATCTTCCACCTGCATCTCTGCCCGCCCCCCCATTTTGTGTCCCTCAATAAGCATCAGGCCCTCAGTTCAGCCCCGGGCACCTGGTTTGTGGCAGGCCCTGTCCAGGGGAAGATACAAAGCAAGGAGCGTGAAGGTTGGAAGCCTGCACCCACGCCCCCCAACCCCGTCCTGGAGGCAGGCAGTGGGCAGGCAAGAGCAGCAGGCAGGAGCAAAGATGGGGGGCCCCACACCCTCTGGTCCCTGACATGGCGAGGCTGGGAGTTGACTCCATGCTCCAGGAAGTCATGCCCCCGAGAGCTCAGGACAGCCTGGCCGCCCAGCTGGCCCCGGAGCCCAGCCCCGGGAACTGGTCGCCCCAGCTTGGCCCCTGTGTGATCCTGGGCACCTCACTTAGCTGGCCCCAGCCCCAGGTCTCTCCTATCAGAAGTTAATGAGGGTTCTCCTGCCTGCCTCTGGCTGTTAGCACACCAAATGGCCTAACAGCCGGAAACAGCTGCCTACACAGTAAGCTGTTATTAGGGCTTCGGGGCCACCCATGGGCCTCAATTTCCTCGTCTATAAAATGGGCATAATGAGACCTGCTATGCTAACCTCCCGGGGCTCCCTAGGATTCAAGGTGGTGAAAGTTCTACCCAGGCCGATGGGGGCTTCTGGGGAAGTCTGGCGAAGGTCAGTTACGGGAAATCCACACGCCCATTCACACCTAGCTGCTTTCAAGCCAAAGGCAGAACTGTGGATATGACAGAGACCATCTGGCCTGAAAAGCTGGAAATATTTATACTCGCTTCCTTACAGGACTAGTTGGCACCCCGAGTTACTCTGAGCAGCACTGGGCCCCGAGGAGCGCGCTTGGTGGAGCTGTGCTTGCTGCACGTGAGCTCATGCAAAGGCTGTGTGCTATTGTTTCTTCCTGCACACGTCTGGAGGCTTGGGAGCCTGCCTTCCCCCCATCCTGTGGTCCATCAGCCATCCCCGACTGCTCCGAGTTGCTAAGGCAGAGCTGCGGCGAACAGTCACAGGCTTCTCCAGCATAGCAAGTTGAGCACTAGGTCCTGTTCTAGCACTTCGCAAGTAGCTTCTTGAATCTTGGCTGTGCCAGCTGTGACCCCTCTCCCCCCATTTCACACATGGGTAAACTGAAGCTCAGCATATTGAGGGGAGAGGCCCAGGGTCTCACTGCCCAGATGTGAACTCAGCCGGGGGAGCCCCTGCTGGCCCTCGCCTCGTGCCCAGAAGCTGGGTAGCCTACCGAAAGGAGACAAGGATGCACACTCCAGCCACCTCCTGGCAAACTGTCCCCAGACACACTTGGAGGTCACCTAGGGTCGAAGTATGGACAGAAACCCACTAGGTCAACTTCCCAACGGGCTGCAGGTGCCCTGGTTAGAACCTCCAAGCAGTGGCCCTGCCCACAGCCTACAGTTGGTGCTTTCTCCGGAACCTGGGAGCTGGGCCAGCCCCCCAGATGACCCCTCCCCTTACCTCATGCACCCCCTCCCCTTCTGCATCTGAATGGCACTCTCCCCTCCCTCATCCACCCAACGGAGTCAAAGCTTCTGCTCCACTATCCAGTCTCTGCCACCCGAGTGGAGCAACTGCAACTGCTTTCCTGGTGTGTCCAAGGTGCAACCACTTTGAAACATAGCTTGGCAGGTTCTTGGAAGTTAATTAAGCTCGCACTACCAGCGAGAGATCCGTTGTCCTCACAGGCCCATGCCTAAGAGGAATGAATGGAAGTCCACGGTCAAGCACAGACTTTGACATAAATCTCTTTGCTCCTGGCCCACTCCATTCCCAGGCTTTATCTAAATGCAATGAATATAGATGTTCCCGGGAAGGCTGGTTCTCGCTGGGCTATAGCACCTTTATTTGTAACCATCCCCAACTGGGGACAATCCAAAGTCCATCAGCAGGTGAATGAGTCAACAGACTGCGCTGTACCCGGACAACGGGGCGCTAAGCCAGAATAGAGACAGAAACTACTGTGCATGTGGCCACCGGGATGACCCTCAGAGGGCTGGTGTCACTGGCACACATTCACCTACTGTTCGCTTCGTCTGTGGCTGCTTCTTGCTGACAGGGTGCAGGGGTGTCGCAGGTCACTTGATGAATAGACACGTTCTGCGAAATTAGGCTCTGCCATCATTTTGGGAACATGATAGCGTATAAATGGCACAAACCTAAGCATCGTACCTAGACGTACCTGCTGGGACCCCGACATCCACACGGCCAGGTGTTGACCAGTTGAACGAGAGGTCTGTTGGTACCTCTGGGGCTCCGTCGGCACCCTGCAAAATGGACTGGGCACTGCCTCCCTCCCAGGCGGGGCGCCTCCGGTGGGCAGCTTTGCTTATGTTCTTCTGATGTAAATGTCAGAAGCATGTTTTCATCTCCCAGAGGTTTGGTTTCCTGCTATATAAGAAAGCATTTTGGAGATTAGTTCACATTTCTGCTGTGATTTAGGAACACTGATGTGTGATTCTTGTAATACTATTAAATACACATTTTATTTATATATATAGAATACAGAGAAATAAATTTACATATCAGGATATATCATGAAATTATTATACATGTAATATGTAAAACTATATATTTAATAGATGTATATATAATAGGCAATGCTTTTTAAGACATGCAATTATGTAATATATAACACATATCCATTTATATGATGCATCTATACATGTATATAATACATGTGCTTATGATATGTAGCACATATAGGTAACATATGTATTTACTCCTGCAAAAAAAGTTGTTTCATTTTATTACTCTCATTTCATAAACAGGGTATCCTGGCGTGTGTGATTTCTATAGACTTCGTGTCCCACTCAATGTCATTTACCAAGTTCATCCGTATTGTTTGCCTGGGGCTAGGAATATCACCAGTGTTGATTGATATGACACTGGATACATGTCCCATAATACATTTCTCCATTCTCTCAGAGTTGGGCATTTGGGTTTTCTGGGTTTTCACTTTCTACAGAGAGCAATGACAAAGACTCTAAGACATGCTTCCTGAGGTTTCTTGAGATTATGTAGGTCACGGTGGAAAGGCTATATTATGCGGCACATTAATGTGCAATGTGGTTTTACCCTCAGTGTGTTTTCAGAATGGTTGGGTATAGACAAGCCTTGCGTATCCGCAATCACTCCAGCACTTGGTATTGTTGGACACTTTAAATTTGGGGCAATCCTATGTAAGAACAGTGGTGCTCACTGTGGTCCCACAGTATATCTCCTTGATCCCTAAAGATGCGGGACATCTCTTCATGTACTTGTTAGTCACCATGCTTCATTGTTCGCAATACACCTGCTCATTCTTTTTGCATATTTTCTTTTTGAGTGAGGGGTTTTCTTTTTGAAACTTCATTCTTTCTTTAAGACTATATTATGCTCCATCAGAAGGCTGTACCATTATTTATAGCTTGCATTTTCAACAGGAAAATATGGTTCTTGGAAGGTGTGACAGAAATCCCCTTTTAGTGTACAAAACACAGATGTACAAACAGTATATAAACAAATATGCAATATATCTGTGGCATTAAAGCTTCATGTCAGGTGATTAAAAAAATAATGTCTAAAATAGCTCTAGGGGAGTGATAATTTTAAAATACTGAGAAACACTGATTGATAGCAAGTTTCATAAGAATATGAAAATGATTATCTTTCAGGACATATAAATGTCTTCCCATATTCAGGACAGAATCCCAGAAGTTAGACCATGACGTCTGAACTTGTCTTAGGTCTCTGCTATGCAGGCCAAACTGTTTTCCCAATTCAAACACACATTCACCTCTAAGCAATTTATGGAAATGCCTGTTTCACCACATCCTCACCAGAATCAGGTTTTATCAATTTAAAAATCTTTACCCTTTTTGATGAGTGCCAGAGTATGGTATGTTCTTATGGTTTGTTTTCCTTTCTTTGGTCTCTGTCAGACCAAACATTTTTTATACATTTTCTAATCAGTCTGTCTCCTGGAAATGTTCTAGACATCTGGAGGAAAGAAGATCCTTGTTATATAGTGACAAAACTTAGTTGTGCCCCCCAGTTATGTGGAAAGCAGGATTTACAAGTGATGAACCCAAGTGTGAGTACATCCGGGTTTCTTACTGCTGTTTGTAATAAAGTATGAGTGGAAAGATAGATTGAGGGAAGAATTAGACTTGATGCGTTGGGAAATCTGTCTATTCAGATTGCAATAAAAGTTAAAATTAGGAGATTCATTGTCAGGAAAGCATTCGCTGGACCATTGTCACTTACCAGCTGGGTGACCTTGGGCAAGTGTCTATGCCTCTATCTAAGCCGTGAAGTGAGGGTACTAGCAGGAGTAATAGGAGGAGGCTTCTAGAAGGCATTTAACACTATGTCCACTGTCTAGGGTTGGCCTAGTGGAAAAACTTTTGAGGGGTAGGGGATGCCTCTGTGCCCCCCCCTGCCCTTTGGACCCTAATCCCTTCCTAGCTGCTGCCAGCCATCTCTCCCCTTCCCTCCCCCAGATGCTTAATTCTCTGAGGTCAGGAGGGGCTGGGGATTAACACAGATTAGAAGTGACCTAAAAGAGGGGGGGTTTCTCTATTTCCTTAACCCTTCCTTCACCAGAGCCAGAGTCCAGGTACCCACCCTGCTGCCTTTAAGGGGTTCAGGTGTGTGAAAGTGTGGACCACCTCCAGAAAATCCCTGTCCCACCAATCAAGCACCTGGGAGAAAGTCTTGGGATAACAGTCCTGGGCTGAGTTGTTGCTTAACTGCAACGATGAGTTCCCCTCTCTGGGCCTCACTTTTCTAGGGGGGGGAAAAAAAGTGGAGAAGAATATGCAGGTGAAAGGGACAAACTGCAGAGCCAAAGCTCCTGGGATGGCTGAGAGTGGCTACCTGTGGCCTCCTCTCACTGAGCATCTACCAGGTGGCCACCACTCTCCCAGCGGGGCCCCCCCAACCCCCAGGGCCTAGCACACACAGAGAACCCTAGAATCAACTTCCAGAGGCCCCAGCCTGTCAAGTCTCCAGAGGGGCTGTTCAGGGTCTCCTTCTCTTCCCGGGTGCCTTCAGCCCCTACCCTAAACCCAGCATCCTCCCTAGGAGTGTCGGCAGCCGCTTTCCCAAAGGGGCCCCTGAATTCGTGGAGCCTCGGTGGTGGGACGCGAGGTTCCAGGCAGAGGAACCAGCAGGACAGAGCAGAACCTGCTCCATCCCACCAGGCCAGGACTCGACCCTTCCAGCCTCCCCCAGCTGCTCCAGACGCAAAGCCCAGAGAGGTGGGGTCGGGGGAGGAGAGAGGGTGGCGCCTAGTCTGCGGCTGCCGGAGGAGGGGGGACTGCGGGAGAGCTCTGGAGGGGGGGGGGCGCTGCGGC
>NW_004567126.1:29235065-29235512 GCF_000260355.1 Condylura cristata | reverse complement strand
CCCGCCGCCTCCGCCCCCCCTCGCCGGGGACCGAGAGCGCTCGCTCCGGCGCCGGCCTCGCCTCCTCTCAGCAGCGCCATGGTACGTCGCCGCCCCCACTTTCGTTTTTGCCCGGGGAGTTTTTGGGGTGGTCCGTGGGCTCAGGGCGAAAGTTGCAAGGTCTGGGGGGACAGGGGACTGGGGCCGCCCGAAGGAGGGGCTGGATGTGAGGACCCCACAACCCCGCCCGCTGCCGTGGGACCCCCGCCCGCTAATCCCCCCCCCTCACGGCTGGGGGCGGAGCTGGCGCGCGGGGCGCAGCTGGGGACCCCAAGTGGGGGGCCCTTCGCGGGTGCTGCGGAGTTAGTGGGGAGGGCGGGGCTCTCAGGAAAGTGTGCCCCCTCCCAGGCCCGGCCCCCGCCCCCTCCCTGGCTGCGCGGGAGGCAGGAGGCGGGAGGGCGCGGCTCG
>NW_004567126.1:29231196-29233794 GCF_000260355.1 Condylura cristata | reverse complement strand
CCCCCCCAATTCGGGAGCAGCACCCCCTGCAGGGCTGCCTGGATGCACTTGCCCCTGACCTGGCCAGAAGGCAGGACACAAAGTGTTGTCTTCTCCCCTCCAGGGGAATCCCCGCTGCACACCACCCCCACCTCTGGGCGCTTTATATAATTTTCTAAATATAAAAGGCCCAAGGCCAAGCCAGAGCCTCTGTTTTTTAACTTTTAGCCTGCGTTCCACTTGGGGGTGGTTGTTTGAGAAGAGGAAAAAGCGGTGTCCCACATGGAAGCACGCACACAGGGCAGGGTCTTGTACTTGGCTAAGCTCCCACAGCTCCGCGCCCCTCGGTGCTCTCCTCCCCTCTCCCCTCCGCGGGCGGCCAGCTGGGAGACACAACATCCTCCCAGCCTGCTCCTGGACAGCAGACACACCTGCTCCGCCCTCTGCAGCGCTGGCCTCTGTCCCAGTTGTCACCTGGTGCACAGTGGGACACATTCACAGGCACACACCCGTGACACACCCTGATGGCGGACCCAGTAACACAGCAGGTGTGCATAACTCCACATGCACACAGGTGCACACCTAGACCCAGATACAGATACACATGCTCACACAGACTGGCACCTGCGCTGTGGGGTCCCACCCTGCTTTCCCACCTCGTGCTCCGGCCACGTAGCTACAGGGCCTGGCGAGCACAGAGCTCAGCTTTCTGGGGAGTGCATGGGCTGGCCACGGGGCAGTGTGTGTGTGCCTGGGAGGGGCTCTGCTGGGGCCATGCGTGGATGCTGCGCGCGTAACTTGTGTTGGTGTGTGTGTAGCTGTGCACGAGGACGCTTTGTAATCGGGGTTGTCTGCACACATGTGTGGGGCTGTGTGACTGCGTGTATACCACTCATTGGGATTCTGTGTGTGTGCGCGTGCACACATGGCCAGCCCTCTCGTGCCCCACACATGCTCCTCATGACCAGGGACTTCTCTTCCCTTCCCAAAGCCACTGTTCACCCTCCGTAAAGTGGGGACACAGTAGCAGCCCCTCACGTACAGGAGGGTGGTTCTGTCACAGCCGGGCTTTCGCTCAGTCTGCACAATGCCGGCCTGGTGCTGTGTGCATTCTCTGTGCGTGGAAGCCCTGGGGCCCCCTCGTGGGCTCCCATGACCTCTGTCTGAACCCCCGTTCTCTGTGAATCCCATTTACCTTTGAAAGTTTGCCTTTTAGTTTGCACACACCATTCTTGAACATGTAGAGGATGCAAAATATTGGGGAGGAAGGTAGAGCCTTCCTCATCACTCCCGAACCAGGTGGGACCCCACTCCAGAGAAGACCCTATTTTCATCCAGGGTTGAGACCAAAAATTGGTCTCAGCAATTGATAGTAACAGATAGTCTTATAAAGCAGTTCACATGCAACAGATACTTTCTTATAAAGCAATTCATGTGTAATATCTACTTCTTACAAAGCATACGTGTGTGTATTTATAAGGGATACATACAGTATTCTTTTATAAATACCTCAAATGAGACCCAGAGCCTACTAGCTGAGTCTGGAGCAGGATTCTCAGCCCCAGGCGGCTCTGCCTCAGGGGACACTGGGCAGTGTGGGCATTTGTAGTTGTGACACTGTGGTGTTCCTGGCAAGAAATGCATGGAACTGCACAGTGCCCAGGATGACTCCCCTACTCCCCCCCAACCCCTGACAAAAACTACCCTACTGCCAAGGAGGGAGACTTGATTCCCCTGCATGGCTTTGGAGACACCTCCAGATGGAGCTTTTATGGCGCTGTATAGTATTCCAGCACGGGCCTTTGCCTGTATTGCCAAACTGACCCCCCCGCCCACAGATGGGCCTTGAGAGAGGCAGTCTGTGTTCCCCAAGCCTTAACCTCAAAAGGAACCTAAAGTGCTTGTGCAAGTTGCAGATGGTACAGGGTAGGGGAAATGTGGGGCTCTATGCCCAAGAACCGTCAGGTGGCAGTTAAATGTCTGGAGTTGGGGGTTCTGCCCTATGTATGCCTGAGGCATTTTTGAGACTAAAAATTGCTGTGTTCTGTTGGCATTTGGATTCTTAGCCACCCCACCTCCCCATCCATCCTGGCACGCAGTGCCCCTCAGAGGCGCAGGCAAGGGGGCCGTGTTAAACATTTGTGGAGTGTTCGTGATGTGCTAAGCAAGGTCTGAACACCAACCATCACCCATAGCAGTGGGAAGCCTGGGGGCCCCAGGAATCTGTGCTCCCTTCGGACCCTGCTCCCGCCTAGTTCAGCCCTGGCGTGTGGCTTCCATTCTGCAGTCCTCCGTTTCCCCACAGGCTTGCTGGCATTTTCCATGGCCCTGGAGACGGGGCAGGTGCCCCAAATGGTGAGAGGTTATCTTGGTCTTCGGGATGCCTGGCGACGTGAATCAAAATGACCGAGCTTTGCTTTCTAAAAGTGTCTTTGAAGTTCCCTGGTGGTCTAGTGGTTAGGATTCGGTTGCTTGCGTGCTCCTCTCTCTCTCTCTCTCTCTCTCTCTCTCTCTCTCTCTCTCTCTCAAAGTGTCTTGGGGTTCTTGGCACAGAGGGTCAAGGTTGTGTCATCCTTATGCAGATGAACCCCAGGGGGTGGTTCCTGGTGGACCACTTCA
>NW_004567126.1:29198951-29231017 GCF_000260355.1 Condylura cristata | reverse complement strand
CATGGGGGTCCTGGGGCCTCAGCGGGAAGAGCAGGCCTGTGCTGATATTCTAGAGGGAATGAGCGAGCTTTAAGAATGTGGGCTGCGGGGCCAGGTGGCCTGGCTCCAGACTACTCAGTGTGCCTCAGCGTCTGGGTCCATAAAATGGGGAGCTTTGCTGGGGCCAGCGGGAATTACTGAGCCCCCAGGAAGAAGCTAGATGGATGTATAGGGCCAACCTAAGGTTCTGCCTGGATACCTTCTCTCTGGGGTGCCGAGAGACCTTTGGGGGTGGCCAGAGCACCTGGCTCATTTCCCCTGGGTTGCTGGCAGAGGAGTGGAGGCTGGGGGAGAGTCGGTGGGCCTCAGATTGAGGAGCAGCAGGTCAGCCAAGCCCCTCTCCTCCAGACTCGCACCCCTGTCTGGCCCTGGGAGGAGCCAGCGGACAGGGTGCGTGAGGCACCCCGCCCCTGCAGCCCAGGTCGTACATCTTTAAGGGGAAAGACGCGCGGCCAGGCTCTGCACACGTCACTGCTTCATTCTTTCCCTCCCCCACCCCTTGGCTCCTGTCTCCAACTTCCCGGCCAGCTGGGGCGGCTGGGATGGGGGGGTCTCAAAAATCCACCTCTGGGCCCTAAATGTCCAGCATTAGCCAGAGCCCCCACCCCTCTTGAGCGGGTGGGCGTTCCCGCGGGCCGCAGTTTCGGTTTTGGGGTGTCGGGTGCTTGGGGCCAAGGCGCCTGGAAATTTGTAATAATAGCGACGACGACGACGACGACGGGGTTCACGGGCTTGGAGCTTGGGGGGGTGGCTTTCCTTCTCTCGCGCTCTTTTTTTCCCTCGTTTCTTTGAAAGTTGGATCTTGAGAAGTGGGAGGGGAGAAATTGGGGGGCGGTTGCCAGAGGGAGGAGAGGCAGAGACACGGCGAGAGACAGAGATGGAGGAGGAGAGAGGGAGATAGATGGGGGAGACAGGAGAGAGAGGCGGAGAGAAAGAGAGAAAGAGGGAGAGAGAGGGAGAGAGAGAGGAGGCGGCGAGGAGCGACGGCCCGCGGCCGCCGCGGGAGGGGGGGTGGGGGGGCGGGGGGGGCGGTTTGGAAAAATGACTCAGTAAGTTGAGCGCGCCCGCTCCGCCGGCCCTGCGCCTCCCGCCGCGCCCGGGATGTATTCGTCCCCGCTCTGCCTGACCCAGGTATGTCCCCCGCCTGGCCCCCGCCCGCATCCCCGCACCCCAGCCCCGCGACTCAGCACCCCGAAGTTTGGAAGCTGGAGGAGCCTGGACGTAAAAGGCGCGCGATTCCTTCCCGCCACCCCGGCCGGGATGCCTCTCCCACCCGCCAGGGTCCAGTGGAGGATGGACTGGGGTCCCCGACCCTCAGCCTGGACCTTCACCCCAGGCTCCCGCCCGCCTCCCCCACCCCGTGCCCAGCTCCTCTCCTCTCCCCAGACCCGGGGCTCAGTCTGCTGACTGGCCCGCGACCCCGGCCAACGCAGGACGGGCTAACGCGGGAGCGTCTGGAAGGGGGCTCCCTTCCAGAAGGCAAAGGCAGGGCTCTGCGGGAAATTCCCCCGGGAGGACCCGCGGTGGCCACTAAGTGGAACCCAGGGGCTCCTGGGTAGACCCTGGCTTCCCCCAACACGCTTGAGATGAGGACCCCCCTGGGGGTCTGCGGACCGTCCTCACCAACCAGGGTTGGGGGCCAGCAGCCCTGGGCCGCCTTTCCCCCCATTATTGGCCCACGTGTGCGTGGAGGGGGAGGGGACACTCCAAGTTAGAGGAGCCAGAAGTGGGGGGAGGGGGTGCTCCGAGGTACCGGTTCCGGCTCCCGCTTCCCCCACCCCTCAATGCAGTGCCCATATTTTCGCCTGGATTCTGGCTTCTGGAGCCGCAGCTGCCGGCTGGTCTCCGGGAGGAGCCCCGAGCCGGCCTTGCCGGCCTTGCGGGGTCTGGCGGGCCCTGCGGCCAGGGCACCTGCCCCTGCCCCCTCCCATAGCCTCTCACCCCTGGCTGTGCTCCCAGACTGCTCCAGGCTGAGCCCTTGTGCAATGACCGAGGAAGGGGGTGTGTGGGGAGAGGGCAACTTCCCTGCCCCAGGGCCACCAGGGGTTCCTCCCCACTCCCTGCTCCCTCTGGGCCCCCAGGACCCCCAGTCTACCTTCCTGTGAGCCTTTCCTGTCCTTGTGTCTTTAGGTCAAAGGGGTTCCCATCACAGCGTCTCCTGAGGTGACAAGGTGGGGGCCCAGGCGGATCTGGCCGTGAGCTGCTGGGCGTCCCCTCAATGATTAATGCCCAACTTGGGCCTCGGGGCTGCTAATCTCTGCCAGTCCCCCTGCTTTTGTGAGTAGGGTTCCCTTATTCATGTTAGGGTTTTCTTAATGGCCCCGCCAGGTGCCCCACAGGAGCTTGGGTGGGCTGCTCAGGGGTCTTGGGCTTGTCCTGTCCACGGTGGCCTGGGGAACAGTGACCTTGGCAAGTCCCTGCTCTTCTCCAGGCCTGTGTTCCCCCTCTGAGTAACTTTGGGGGGGTGTCCCTGAGATTCCATTACTGGCTCTCCTCTGCCATACAGTCCCCCTGCAGCACCCAAGAACAATTAGCATTCCAGTTGGGGTTACCCTGTGACCTTGGGCATCCCAGCCTCTGGACGTAGAGGGTGGCCTACGTGCCCCCGAGGCCCCCCCAGCCCTTCCACGCTGCTCACTCGCTGGCTGGCTGGCAGAGCTCACAGGGGGCTGAGCGAGAGAGACTATTCCAGGCGATGAGGTTGGAAGGACGCCTTTTGTCACTGCGCCCTGGAATTCCCCGTCAGGACTCCTCGGGAAACGGGCCTCCATCCACGTTGCCCAGAGAACCTCGCTCTGGCGCCGGACAGCGCGTGCCCTGGGCCGGGCAGGCCCTCTGTAGGAATGAGAGTCTGGGGCTGCCGCCTCTGTGCTGCCTGTGTGCAGGAGTCAGGGCGGCAGAGAGGCCCAGAGAGGCCAGAGGGCCCCGTGGCCGTGGGCTGGGGGGGGCCCACCGTGGGGGCTGCCTGTCCTCTGTTAACCTGCACCGAGAGCCCTGTGCTCCTCCCTCGGGCTCCCTCCCTGCAGCCTGTGCAGGCTGGGCTGGGGCCTCAGGGGGACCCTGACCCCCTAGGCAGGACACCCCACTCTTGGATGATGCCTCCTGCGCCCCTCAGCCCTGACTGCCTCATGCCTCCCCCTTGTCCCTGGCCTCCCCTGCTTCTCCCCTCCCCTGTCACTCGCCCTGTGTCATCTCTGCCCCTGCGTCTCTCTCCTGTCTCCCATCTCTCTCCCACCTCTCTTTGTCTCTGTGTGTCTCTTCTCACCCCGACTGTCTTCCCCTGCCTCCATCTCCTGGCTCTACCCGACTAATTTTACAACCTGAGCCCATCCTAAAATAGCTCACTTTTAGCTGATCCGACCCGGATCCTTCTCGGAGCTGAGGCCGGGTGTGGGGGGGGGGTGACTCTGGTGCCAGCCCGCCCTGTGCCCCCCTCCTGCCCTGCCCACTGAGGGGGGTAGCCCTGGAGGATTCTGGGAACTCGTCCCTGTTTCAATGGTGACTCAAGTGCTTTTTCACTTTTACTCTTAAGAGGAACTGTGTGGAGCAGCCGTTACTTCCATAAATCCTGCCGGCGGGAAGCCGGCCTCCCCATGCTTGCCCCACTCTGGGCCTCCCCCTGCCTCCCTCCCCGCCCGCCACCGCCACGTTAGTTATTCCGGGTTTGGGGCCAAATCCCTCTTGGCTGCAGTGTCCAGGATTCCCCAGGGCCAGGGCTGAGGGCTGGGCCTTGGCTGAGGCCATGGCCACTCCAGCTGCCAGAGCCCCCCTCCCCTGTTCATTCTTTCCTTCCTTCTGCACCCCCATTACATCTCAGGGCTCCCCTCTTTTTCCTGCCAGCTCTTCTGTGGGGAGAGAGGCTGGGAGAGGGCCCCAACCTGTGTCTGACGTAACAGAGCTTCCTTAAGCGCCTCCTATGGGCCAGGTTTGGGGGAGATGCAATGTACCAGGTCCAGGCCGTGTGGGCTCTGCAGTTGGGAGGGGGGCGGTGAGGGGTCCCCCGAGGGCTGGGAGAGAGGCCAAGACCCACACAGTGGGGCTGAGGGCTGGCTGTGGGACCACCTCCCACCTGACTGGCCAGGCCCAGGCCGGGCACCCCTGTGCCTTCCCAGTGCTGGTCTGGGGCCGACCCGCTTCTGTGACAGGCACAACCTCTCCCTCCCTCGCTCCCTCCCTGTCTCCCTTCTCTGCAGTGAGGTGCCTCTGCTGGCCAGGGCCAGGCGCCTTGTAAATCACGGAGCTGGGATTCTGGCCGAGTCAGCGTTCTCTCTCTCTCTCTCTCACCCCCACCTCTCTGCCCTCCCTCCGCTGTCTGTCTCTCCCTCTCCTTCAGTCTCTCAGTGCTGGCTCTGCTCTCTCCCTCTCCCTTCTCTGCCTTGTGTCTCTTCTGTCTCTGTCTCTCGCTCCTCTCTTCACCCTGCCTCTTTCCGCCCCTCTGTCTCTCTGCATGGCCGCCCTCCCGCCCAGCCTCACCGGTTAAATGGGCACACTGCCCCCTAGACTCCCACGCACGCACGCTCTCTCCCCTGCACCTGGCGCATGCTGACCGGGGCGGGCAGTGCGGGGCTCTGCCGGCCTGAGCCACCCACCCGCGCACACCACAAACCTCCCGCCTACGAGGCTGCAGCCTGGGCTTCGCGCCTCTGGGCTACAACCCCAGACGTGCTGTAGTGGGCAGAGGGGCCCCGGGCTGGCCTCAGGTATGTTCAGGGCACTCAGAAGTGAGTTGTGTTCTTTCCCACGCGTGAGGCTCTGGACAAGCCCCCGAGCCTTCCTGTGTCCCCGGGCCCCCCTGAAATGAAGCTAATGGTGATCCTCAAATCCTCAGCTGCCTGAAGATTCAGGGAGGCAGGATGTTTCTGAGGGGCTCGGCCCAGGGGTGGCATTCAGTGGGTGCTGAAACAGTATTTGTTGTGAAAACGAACGAATGAGTGAATGAATACAGGCCGAGCGAAGGAATTTGAGCCACTCTGGGCCCCGATCTCTCCCATTAAAAATGGAAAACATAAGTGTGCTTTCCTGGGATGCTTTGCCCTGAGCACAGCGCCTGGTATACAGTAGGTGCCAAATACGTGCTGCAGGGATTGTGGCTGTTGCTAAACTAATAACTGGGTTAAACATCCCATGTGCATTTTCCTGCTTATCCTCCTTGCCTCGTGTCGTATCAGTATACAGTAGGTGCCAAATATGCGCTGCAGGGATTGTGGCTGTTGCTAAACTAATAAGTGGGTTAAACATCCCATGTGCATTTTCCTGCTTATCCTCCCTGCCTCGTGTCGTATCAGCTCAGCATGAGGCAGGCCCTGGGCTTTGAAGGATGCATAGGAGTCTGGGAAAAGTGCTGAGGAGGTGGACAGTACTGAGGCGCAGTGACAATGCACCACCCGGACCCTGAACTCCATGGGCTTCTGGGCTGGCTTTTCCTTCCTGCCCAGCCCTGTCCAGGGTCCCACTGAGTTTTGCCAGACCCCAGAGGGTACCTGCACCCTTTGCCCCTGAGGTGCATGTGGTGCGTCAGACGAGCTTGCGCCCTGATCTGTGCAGCAGCCCAGCAATGAATAAAACAGACAAATCTGCGCCCTTAGGCCGTGGCAGGAAAGGCAATAACAGGGCAGGACTCAGGTCTGGCTGGATCAAGCCTCCCTCAGCGGAAGGGGGCAAGGGCATGGGAGAAGGGCGCATGACCGGGCAGGAGGAAGGGGGGCGCTTTCGGAGAGAAGGCGGGGTGCAGAGGCCTGTATCTGTGGGGCCAGGCCGTGTGCTCGGGGGGCCTGGCGCTGGGGCCGAGGAGTCGGGAGGCTCCTGGCCAGAGGGTTCAGGAGCTGCGCGCGGCTCCTTCCTGGCTCCTGCCTGCACACTGGCTTCCGTGCCCAATTTCCCCCTCCAGGCAGCGGGCGCAACAACAGATCCCATCTCTCAGAGTTGATAGCTCACTCAGGGCTTGGCCTCTGCAAACTTGTCCCAAATTGCTGTCTCTGCCCGCTACCGTGGGCTGTGATTCGGCCGCCCTCGTCCTCTTGGGACAACGGGACACAGAGAGGGAAGTCCGCAGCTTCAGTGCTCCCACTTTGCTCGCTGTGGCAGGGAGTATCAACCTTGGACTCAGTTTACCCAAGCTCCTCCCTGTGCCGCACAGGCCCCCACAGCCGGCCTCTTCCCTCACTGCCTCTGCTTTCCGGCTCTTGTTCACTCAGTCCCAGCCTCCTCTCTGTTCTTCTAATACAGAGTATATCCTGCCCAGGACCTTTCAGGGGCTGATTACCCACCTAGAAAGGTCCTACCCTGAACTGTCACCTTTTGGGTCTTCTTTCCAAGTGTCCATGTCTACAACACACCTTCCCTGTCCACCCCTGATTGAAAAAACAGAAACTCTGCAGGGACTCCCAGTCAGACGCCTTTCAATTGTCGATAACATTTCGTTCAACCTGACATTCTGTTATCTATCTGTCAGCTTTATCTATCTATCAGCATAACATCCATCCCTATCCAGAGCTGCTAAGAGATTGGGGAGGAATTACTCAAGGTTTGAAACCCTAACTCAGGGGCCATATCAGCCGGGGTTCAAATATGAGCTCTGCCTTCTGCCAGCCATTTGACCACAGGCAAGTTATTTAAGCTGGAGAAGGGGACATTGGAACCAGGGCTCTGAAGGATGCATAGGAGTTTGGGAAAAGCACTTAGGAGGTAGATAAGATAGAGTCTCAATAATGTTTGTTAGATCACTGAGTAAATGAAAGGAAGGAAGAGAATCCTTGCCAGAAAATGTCTGTTTAGGCTTTGAAAGTTCATCTCCTGGTTTGCCGCCTTAGATTGTCAGAGTGGGGACCCTCCCTGGTGGTGCAACGGGTTAGGACTCAGTACTGCAAGCCAGCTACAGCCGCTTCAGTGCGAGTTCGATCCCCGGCCCCAGAGCTGACCCACAGGGCGCGGCAGACCTCTCCTGACCCGCCCGCTGCTCCCCTCAGCAGTGCACTTCATCAGTCGGCCTGTTCTGCTCCCCACTCTGTCTCTGGTGAAGCCTCTCACCGCCCCTGCACCTCTGGCCTGTACCCCAGTTGTATATGCATAAATAAATCAATCTTTAAAAAAATAAAAAAAGATTGTCGGGGTGGGAGGGCTGCCGGGAGGTGCAGTGTGCCGCAGCGGGGCCCAGCGAGGGCCAGATGACCAATGTCCGCCTCCCAGCCGCTGCCCCCTCTCTGGCCAGGAAGTCCCAGAGGGCCAAATGGGGTTTCTGGGAAAGACCTGGCCTCGCTCCCCCACCCCCACCCCCCAGATCTGTCAGGCTGCAAGGGCCCTCTCTGCCCGCGGTAATGACTAAGAAAGCTGAGGCCCAGATTGCAGCGGTGATTTGGGTCGCACGGGTCAAAATGGAGGCCAGCGTCACCAGCTCTTTCCCTCTCCAGGTGTGTCTGGTGACAGAGGGTCCTGGCGGGTAGTCCACGGGTCTGGGAGAACAGGAAGGACGACCTGAAGGGAGGGACACTGAGACAAGGCTGTGAGGGCTGTGCAGGAGTTTGGGAGGCGTGTGAGCATTCACTGGCCTCCTCTCCTTTGCCCGGTCAGCTGAGGGGCGGGGTGCTGGCGGGGAGCACTGGGGCTCAGTTGTCGCCTGCGCTGTGGTACACCGGGAGTGACCCGCCTATCGCTGAGAACCTGGGTGACCTCCCAGGGAGGACGAGGGAGGCCGGGGAAGAAGGTCCGTGACCCAGTTATGAACTGTTTGTCTTCTTCCTCCGGGAGCAGCTGGGGTCATGGGTGACGCGGGCTCCTGCCCTTGTCCCCATCCCCGACAGTTGTCCCCAGAGAGGACCCAGAGGGGGGTAGGGCTCAGAAAGGGGGTACCTGCACCCAGAAAAGGAACTTGGGGTGGGGTCTCAGGTGGGTGGCGACTCAGGAGAGGCGGTCCAAGAAGGCCACCCCCCGCTGGCTGACTCCAGGCAGCCCGGGAGGGCCCGGGCGCTGGTCTCGCCCGCCCTGGCACCACTGTGGTGGCAGCCACTGCAGATGCCTCTCCTGGCCTCCCGCCACCTTGGCGTCGGCTGGGGTGGGCGGCAGTGGCCTGTGCCTCTGTTGATTTCCTACCCCTGGCGTCTCTGATCTGGCTCTGACCCTGCTCTGCTGGCGGCGGTGTGACCCCGTGCTGGTGACTCCCCATCTCTGAGTCGAGCGTGTCAAGCGGCACAGACAGGAAACGCAGCTGTGAGGCTGAGCAGGGACTGGCGCGAGAGGCCTTCCTCCCTCTGCTGCACGGGTCAGCTGGGGCAGGGAGGTGGGCAGGAGAAAAGGGCCCTGAGGCCCAGTGCTCAGCACAGCTGTTACGGTGACTCCTGCTGGGGGGACGCTGGAGTGGAGCGTTACGACTGGCACAAGCTGGGCCCACCCTGCCCCCGCCCCTCCCCCGGGGTTGCAGGCTATTTTCAGAGCCTCTGTAATAGGTGAAATCTGATGTTGTCCCTCTCCCCCCAGCACCCCATGACCAGAGGTGCCCAAGGGGAGACAGAGCCCAGCTCAGGAAGGGTGCACCAGGCAGAGGGTCTGTGAGTGTCCAGGCCTGCACTGCGCCCGGCCGCACCCATCTGGAAAGCCATGCAGGTCTAGAGCAGCTGTTAGCACTCTCCCCGAGGCCCCAGCCTCACGGAGCGCAGGGGACAGTGGCCTGGGCAGTGTTGGGACCCTGGGGTCCCGTCGTCGTAGGACTTGAGAGTGGCCAGGTGCGCGCCCCTCTCTGAGCCAAGTGGGTAGTACACAGAGGGCCGTTCCTGCACCTGGGAGAGAAAATCACTGTAACAGTGTCAAGAGTAATAACAACAGTGACATATGCGGCCTTTCCAGAGCCGGGCGGACAGTGGGATTAGTGCCCCAGACAGAGATCCGGCCGCTGGCGAAGCCCAGGCAAGAGCAGGCAGGTGGGACCCAAGGTTTCCTTTTTCTTTCTCCTTGCATTCCTCTCCCAAGCCGAGAAACCATGACCAATGAGCCAGCGTTCTGCTGCTGTTTTCCTCCAGCAAAGGACGTTCTTTCAGGACTAGGCCCCCTGTTGTGCGCTGTCAGATATGCCACCAGCCCCACCGAGCAAGGCTGATGTGGGGCAGGGGAGCACGCAGGCCCAGCCCGGCTCTGGCCAGGTCTCGAAGCCTCCAGCGACCTGGTGTCCCGTCTGTGGCATGGGTCTGTGGCCTGAGGGCAGGTGCCTCGGCCCCTCTGCAGCCCTGACTGTCCGCCCCCTGCCCAGTCTCTGGTGCACTGTAGTCTCTTGAGCTCTCTAGGCCCCAGCAGAGAGGCCAGCGAGGAGCAGCGAGGAGCAGCGAGGAGCCCTCCCACCCTCCACCCGCCCTTGACCTCCAGATGGCCCTAGTCTTAGCTGTGACCTGCAGCCAGGTCTCTCTATCTGCCCTACAAGGATGGCACCGCTGTGCTCTCTGGCTTCATCGGTGCCAAGGGCCAGCAGAGGCAGCCTCAGAGTCCCCGTCTGATGCCCGCTCTCGCTGCTGGCCAGGGGATCCAAGAAATGAGCCCCACGCACCACCCCGGCGCCTGCTTTGTCCGGCATCCTTGAGCACCCCGCGTCCACCCTGCTCGAGTCACTACACCTCACGCTTGTTCAAGGGTGTGCAAACTCCAGCCTCCGGGCACTGCTTTTGTCATTGGGGCAGCACTTGCCTGTCACCCCCCTCCTGTGTGGCTCACTTCGCACATGAGGACAACATGCACCATATTTAGGTGCGACTGAAATATTCACTAGCTGGCTCCGTACAGTAAGTTTGCGAGCCCCAATTCTGGTAGGCAGAGAGCAGTCAGGGGCATCAGCATTCTCTGGCTTCTGTCCCCCCATCGCTGCAAGCCCCCCACCCGCCCCTCCCTGGAGTGCTCAGCGTGCCCTATCCCATCTGTCCATGGGGGTCTGTGAGCTCAGTATTAGCCGTCACCTCCCACATAATCCAGCCTCAATTTCTAGATCTGAGTGAGGCGTTCTCACGGCCCCGAGACCTGCTTCTGGTCCTGTTTGGGGGGGGGGGGAGGCAGGTCTGCCCTAGCCCCCGTGCACATTGGCCTGTCACTCCCCCACTGATGGGGCTGGGGGGCCGCCAGGGCCTCGGTCTGGGGGCCCGGGGTGGGGGTGGGGTGCGGTCACCGGCACCTCTGACCTCGGCCTCTCCTGCAGGATGAGTTCCACCCGTTCATCGAGGCGCTGCTGCCTCACGTGCGCGCCTTCGCCTACACCTGGTTCAACCTGCAGGCACGGAAGCGCAAGTACTTCAAGAAGCACGAGAAGCGCATGTCGAAGGACGAGGAGCGCGCGGTGAAGGACGAGCTGCTGGGCGAGAAGGCCGAGGTGAAGCAGAAGTGGGCGTCGCGGCTTCTGGCCAAGCTGCGCAAGGACATCCGGCCCGAGTGCCGCGAGGACTTCGTGCTGGCCATCACCGGCAAGAAGGCGCCGGGCTGCGTGCTCTCCAACCCCGACCAGAAGGGCAAGATGCGCCGCATCGACTGCCTGCGCCAGGCCGACAAGGTGTGGCGGCTGGACCTGGTCATGG
Source organism: Condylura cristata (assembly GCF_000260355.1). NCBI lineage: Eukaryota > Metazoa > Chordata > Mammalia > Eulipotyphla > Talpidae > Condylura > Condylura cristata. The sequence continues at coordinate 29,220,440 of NW_004567126.1, read as the reverse complement.
TCATCCTCTTCAAGGGCATCCCGCTGGAGAGCACGGACGGCGAGCGCCTGGTGAAGGCCGCACAGTGCGGCCACCCAGTGCTCTGCGTGCAGCCGCACCACATCGGGGTCGCCGTCAAGGAGCTTGACCTGTACCTGGCCTACTTCGTGCGGGAGCGAGGTGAGTGGGGCGCCAGGGGGCGGCTTCGGGGAAGCCGGCCAGCCCGCGGCATTCAGGGGGCGGGGCGCCGACTGGCACCCGCCGAGGCAGGGGCCCACGTTGAGGTCCGAGGGAGCAGCCACGTTCTATTCCAGCTCTAAGGGCCAGAGGCCACTGGAGCATGGGAGGGGGCAGGCAGTTGCCTGGGGGTCTGAAGGTGGAGGCAGCCCCTGCCCCTGACCTTGGCTTCGGAGGGAGCTGACAGACCCCTGAGGGCTCAGGAGACCTTGGCCCAGAAGGTCTGAGGGGCACCTGGTGGCCAGGTGAAGAGCAGGGGTCCTGGAGAGTGACAAACGGAGGGACAGACAGTGGTGTCCCCGCAAGGCAAGGGTCTGGGCAGCTCTGGTGAACACTGGCTGGGCTCCCGCAGAGGCCTAGTTGGGCATGGCTGTGAGTGGGCAAGTGGCCACTGCATGGCTTTGGCTAGGTGACCACCATCTCTGGTTCTCAGTGTTCCCCTTTCAGGCCTTCCGGCTGGGCCTCTGCTGGGTCCAGGGTCAGATGCTCGGCAGTGAGGCCAGCAGGCTTTGTGCAGGGTAAGGAAATCACGGTGGCTTCCTGGAAGAGGAGGTGCTGCTGAGCTGAGCCTGGATTGTAACGGGAGTGGGGGCATCCCAGGGGTCAGTAGCATGGGGGGAGTGTGCATCCAGCCTCTTGAGATCAGCAGGTCCTGGTGGCCATGGGCAGGGCCTGACTGGGTGGGCGGTGAGATTCAGTGCTTCTGTTTCTGTCTGTGTGTTAAAGTTGGGCCTGTTTCCTCATGTGTCCAGTAGAGATTATCAAAGTCCCTAGATTGATTGGGCTGAGGTGTGAGGGGGATTCAAAAGCTCAGCCTGTAGAATGTCTCGTGCCCGGTATGACAGCTGTGCTGACCTCCGGAGGGCAGAGTCAGGAGCGCGTGGAACCGACGGGCACACGCCCCCGGCCCTCCCAGGCCTCCCAGGCGGGGTCTGGCACACGCACGGGTGCAAGCCAGGGGCTGCCTGAGCATGTCGGGTGGGTGCACACGGGTGAAAACCCAGTCCCAGCCCAGGTGGTCCCCCATAAGCACAGGGGATCTCTGGAAGCAAGCTGGGGAGACGAGCTGGACCCCCCCGATTCCAAAGGCCACCCTGCCCTTTGCAGACTGTGTGACTTTGCACACTGTTCTGTGCCCTAATTTCGACCTCTGTCCACCGGGTGACAAGCCAGGTCAACTCCAAGAAGTGATGGAAGGATTAGAGGAGGTTGTGGGGATTCGGGGCTGGGCGGGGCTGTGTGGGAGGCAGAGCCGAGAGTTTCCTGGCCTTGACCTTGACTTTAGCAGCTGCTCTCCCCTGCCCCACCCTTGGCCTCAACCACCCCCCCCTCGAACCCCCCCCCCCCAGCATGGATGAAGTGATGCTGGGAGCGCAGAGGCCGGCACCGGACAAGGTGACTGTGGTGCAGGGGCAGGGGCGGCCGGGGACTGCGGTGATATCACCACGCAGCACACCATCCTCCGGCCTGGCCCCGCCTCCACCTCCGCTGCGCTGAGCTGATAAAATTTTGAAGCGAGTTTTCTGCCCGTGTCAGCACAATCGCTAGGCGCCTCCCCTCCCCCAGACCGACCCCTCCCCCACTGTGCAGCAGGCAGACCCGGCCTCCAGGCCTCCCCAGACACTGTCAAGTGGGCTGCCAAGCCTTCGCCCCCGTGTCTGGTCCGCAACCCACGTGAGGGCAGGGATGGGGGTGTCAAGGCTGCGCCCTCCTCTGCTTCCTGCTGCTGTCACCCCCAGAGGACTCCCTGCTCAAACTGGCCCCAGCTGACCCAGCCCCAGGAGTGAGTCAGACCTGCAGAGCCGGGTCTGGATTCTAGCCCCAGCATGGCCACTGGGCCACCCAGGGGGAGTTGCTTAACCTCTCTGGGCTTCATGTGCACATGTGTAAACCGGACACCTGGAAGGAAGAGTAGGTGCTCGTGTTAAGTGCTAACAAACTACCCCCCCAGGGTCCTGACGGCCAGCGCCAGGCACAAGACCGGGGCCGCGTGGGTGGGCACTGTTGCCAGCATGGCCCGCTTCATCATGCTTTCACTTTCCACCTCCTGGCCTTGCCCAGCCTGCCCGCCCTGCCTGGAGTCCCTCCCCTATGGAACTCCTGCTTATGCCTCACAGCTCTTCACTCCCAGCGCCTCCTTCTATCTGCGAGCCATTTTCCCTAAGGCTTTAGCAATTCTTTCCATGCTCACTGCGGCCTGACAGGTCACGATTGGACCCATTTTGCAGATGAGGAAACAGAGGCCCTGAGAAAGTAACTGCCCTGCTCAAGGTCACACGGTCACAAGAGGGCAGAGGTGGGGTTTAGGCACAGATCACTGGCACCGCCCGAACCCTCCCACCTTGGTGCCTACACAGGAGGGAGGAAGACTGTGGCAATGTGAGCCTCCAGCCGGTGTGACTGTCACCTTTGGCTGGGTCTGTGTTCCAGGGTCCCCCCCAGCCGAGCCCCACCCAGGGCGCCCAGGCCAAGGCTACCTGTGGAGGCCTAGCGACGCGGCACTACCCTAGGAATGCCTTCTCTTCTGGGCTGGAGTTATGTCCAGCCAGCTAACTGTGGCCTGATAACAGAGAACTGGCTTTGGGGGTCCCAGAGCTGGAGGGGCCTCAGCTGAGGTCAGAGAGCAGTGCCTGCTTTCATCAGCCCTGCTGACGCTGTGAGCCTCACCAGGGGCAGGGGAGCATGGCCGCAGGCCTCAGTCGGCCTCTTGGGAGGTACAGGGTGGCAGTGGGGGCACCCCCCGACAGCTGAAAGGAGGTGCAACTTCAGCAACAGAAGTGGGACAGTTAATGCGACCAAGTGGGGCCTCAGAGCCGGCAAGAGGCAGACACACAGACACAGACAGAGACTCGGAGGCCTCCACACACCTGTGCTCGCCCGCTCAGCCAGCCCTTGACGCCAGGCGCCCCCATCGCTCCCAGGGTTATTCGGGGGCCTGGGTTGTTTCCCACTGGAAACTCCCAGGCTTCCATCCTCAGGTTTATTTCGGGGGGACAGAGAGATGGGGACAAGCCATGAGGGCTACTAGGAAGTCAGAGCCCAGGGGACCCCCGGTGCTGGATTTGGCCACCCATCATCCATCTGGTGCCATTGTGACCATGGGTCCCCCAGGGGTGGCCTCCGGGACAGCTGGGGCCCATGATAAAGGGCCGACACGAGCCCCATCTTGAGACACTGGGGGCCTCCTGATAAATGCATGCAGGGGGCTGTGTGCAACTGACGGGGCAGGGGACACTGACAATTCAGTTCAGTCACTGCAAACACGATGACACTGAAACAAAGCAGGGGGCGTGTAAAGGGGCTGGGTACGAGAAGGGTCTGGCTGAGCAGGAGACTTCCAAGATGGAGCCTACAGGAGGCGAGGGAGCTGCGGAGGATGTGTGTGCCAGGCAGGGAGCACAGTCGTGCAAAGGCCCTGCGGCCGGAGAGGCCAGAGCACGGCCGCGGAGCGCTGGCGGTGGGCGCGTGGGTGGCTGCGTGGCGCCGTGACAGGGGCCGGGAGTCCGCCCTGCGCTTGGGAAGGAGCCTGCAGGAGCCCGAGCCCAGAGAGGGAAGCTGCCTACCCGGCCCTGAGCCCAGCCAGGCCTCCCCACCCCCTCTGGCAGCCTGCGAAACCTGAGGCGCGGGCAGGCACTGTGCCAGGGCAGGCGGGGGAGGGGCTGCCAGGCCTGCCCACTCCAGCAGCTGCCAGCCCGCCCCAAGCTGCCAGCCCAGATGGTGCCCGTCTGCTGACGCTGCCGTGAGCCAGTCTCGAGTTCCCGCCTTGCACGGTGCCAACCTCCGGGAATGGCACTGGGAGCAGGGGCGGGCTTGAGAATCTCACAGCTGCCTGGGACTGTCCTCTGCGCCCCAGGGAGGGGGTGCAGGGGAGCTGGGGTGCGCAGGCTAGGGGAGGGAGCCCCCGCCTCTCCTGGACAGAGCTGGGCAGCAGTAACAGCCACAGTGGTGATAGTGACTGGAACACACTGAGGGCCTGCTGTGGGCCTGGCTCGGAAGCACCCTTCCTCTTCACTGGTTTAACTCTCTCCACACTAAAAGAAAGGAACGGCGCCTGCAGCCTTGTTTCAGGGAAGGGAACAATGGCGGCCAGAGAGGGTCGACCACTTGCCCGAAGTCACACAGCTCCTAAGAGGCAGAGTGGAATTAGAGCACACAGAGGCCTTGAAAGTCCTGAGAGAGAAAACTAAAACCCACTTTGAGGGTCTCAGAGCACTGAGAGCATGTTATGAATGTACCATACACGGGCGGGGAGGGCTCGGAAGCGCCAGGGGACTGTGCCGGGGGCAGGGGCTCAGAAACTACATCCTGATGGCAGGAGAGAGGGTCTCAGTCGGGCACCAGGAGGCCAGCGTCAGCCCAGCCCGATCCTGAATGCCTTGGACATGCCGCAGAGTGCTCTCCGCTCTGGGGTGGGGGCTGGGGACAGGAGGCAGCCGAGTGGAGTCTTTGGGTCACAGAGGAGCAGCTGGGCACCTTCCCCCTCCACCCCCACTGATCATCTCAGCCCTGGGTACTGTGCTGGAGCCCAGGGTGGGCTGGAGGGCACGCAAGGGCTCCCGCGTTTTGTGCCACAGACACTCCCGGCTGAGCGAGGTGTGCGCCTCTCTGAGCCATAGTTTTCCCGTCTGTGAACAGGGGAGATGAGAACTGTGTCCATTGCACTGAGGAGATGAGTTACTGGCCCCTGCAAAGCATCAGGAGGTTTCAGTAAATGCCCGGGGCCTCCCGAGTCCTCTCCCCAGCCCCAGGAGGCAGTGGGGGCCACCCCACATCTGCCGAGATCCCCGGAATCGCATTCTTTCCCCTAGAGAAGCAACAGGGGCGACTGTGGCCCAGGAAGGCCACAGCCCCACGCTGCCTCGCCAGGTGTCTGGGTGGTCCCTCCCGCCGGCAGCCAGGTGTACACGCATCTGTCCATGCGTGAGTGCGAGGGGGCCCAGATGCCACGTGGGTGTATTATAGGGTCCAGGCTCACGGTGGTGGCAGGTGGTGGCAGGCGGGACCCAAGGGTGGAGCTTCAGTGTCTGGAGAGGGCGAGGGCGAGGGTGCCGGCCTGGGGGGCCCCGGGGCCGATCCCACAGCCCCCTGTACGAGTTCCCCGAGTGATGTCGCTGCGCTGGGCCTCAGTTTCCTTCCAGTCCAGCGGGCAGTCCAGGGCTCCCCTCGTTGGGTTGTGTTTGAGTGACGTTAGTTCGCGCTTGGAAAGGGCCAGAACAGAGCCGGGGCCACAGTCAGCACTCACGGGGCTTGTCACCTTCAAAACCAAGGCCGTCCTGACACGACGCCCTGCCGAACACACCAGACAGGACAGTCGGGCGATCCGCTCAGCCCCCGTGGGGAAGTGGGGCGCGGGCCGGGGCTGGGGGGCAAGGGGGCTGGAGTTGAGCCGGGCGGCGCCAGTGCGGGACGATGAGGAAGTTCCGGAGGGGCGCGCTGGGCGCCTGGCGGTGGAGAAGGGGGTGCGGCCGAGGGCCCGCGTTTTGCCACCAGGCCACACTCATCTGCTGTTGTTCCGGGCCATGGCAGCCAGGCACAAGGCCTGCGGCTTCCAGATGAGAATGTGGCCGACTCCAGTGGGGAAACCACTGGGCGCTGCTTACTTCCGTCACTGGCGTGATTACCATCGCCATACTTGAGAGGCTAGTCACAGCCCTGCCGGCTGCCGGCTGGGCCGCCCCGGGCACGTTAGCGCACCTCTCTGTGCCTGTTTCCTCATCTGCCAGGCAAGCACAGGGAGTGTCCGGCACCGAGGCGAAGATAGCATCTGTGAGGAAGAAGCCTCGGACCACGTGGTTTGCGCTCAGCGGGAGCTCTTGGGAGTCGGCCCTCCCAGCGCCCACACCCCTGGACGCGTGACTGCGCTGCACATTTCGCTGCCAAGGCAGGGGTGCAGGGTCCCCACGACGAGCTGTGCGGCCACCGGGCAGTGGGGCTGCAGTTGCCGCCCTGGCCCTGTGCCTGGGAGCCAAGGGAAGAGGGCAGCTCAGGACGGCCCGCACCCCCCAGCAGCTGCCCGCCAGCCCCTCTCCCTCCAGCTGGGTGTGGCAGGAAGTCACAGATGGTCGGCTTTGGTGAGGGAGGCGGGTAGGGGCATCTGGGGACACGGGCTGGTCTGTCCGTAAGGGAAACTGAGGCCCAGAAAGAGGGGGAGCTCTGCCCGCGTTGTCCAGGGAGGACTTGCTTTCGCCCTGAGTGTTTCGGGCCCACGCGGAGGGGGGTTGGGCCGGTTGGGGGGGGGCGGTTGGTTCGGCGGGTCAGCGGCTTGCAAGTGGAGAAGGGACTCCTGCAGCGCCGGGCTGGACCCGAGGCGGGAGCTGAGGGAACTTCTGGGCCCTCGAGGACTAGAATCGCCCAGACCTGAATCCCGGAGCTGGGGCTGGGCCAGCCGGGCGATTCTGGACCTCTGGCGGGCTCCAGAACAGAACGGTCCAAGGGAAAGCCGAGCGCCACACAGGTGATCTTCACATTGTCCTGGGCGCCATGCTCTGTCTACTAATTTTAGCAACCGAGTCTGCTCAGCCCAGGACATGCAGAATGCTGCCATTGGACACATAATCAGCATGAAAACTTACAGAGGTGTTTTACGTTCTTTTTTTATTCCAAGTCTCTGAAATTCAGTGTCTGACGCTCAGTCTCCATTGCAACCGGCTTCCTTCAGACAGCGTTGCTGGCTGCTGCCAGGCTCTAGAGCAGCTGCGTTCTAGAGAATTCCGAGGCAGGGCTCAAGTCCCCCCAAGGAAGGATTCCGATGGTCACTGTGGGGGCTTTCGGATATTGATCGCTATCGACGGGCAGGTCTCGCCTCACACGTGCACACCAGGGCTGAGTCCCGCTTGGCTGGGGCGGGGGGGCCATTCTGGCACGGTGGTGGTGAAGCCACGTCCCTGGCCCCACACCTCACTACCAGGAGCACCCCCCTTGTGCAACCAAGAGTCCTCAGATATCACCCAGTGTCTCTGGGGCGCAGAGCACCCCGGTTGAGAACCCCTGGACAAAGGGGAGCCTTAGGACGCTTTGACATGAGGTTACTTCACCATCCCGGCGGACGCCGGCTGTGCCCCTGGTCGCTGCTCTGGTGGTCTTCACGTCACCCGAACACCGGGAAACGGCGTCTGTGATTCCTGAGCTGCTGTCTGGTGTCCAGAAGTAAGGTCCAGAATTTTTTCCATCGGAGTTTTGCTTAGGAAGAGATAAGCCCCAGAATTCCACGTCGGGCTCTAGGATAGCCTGGAGCAAGGTCTTACATCCTTTTTTTGGGTGGAACTGGGGTGTAGGACAGAGGTACAGTGGTTGAGAGGACTCCCCAGAGACAGAGTGGGGAGCAGAACAGGCGGATCCGCTGAATTCTACTGCTGAGGGGAGCAGTGGGGAGACAGGAGAGGTCGGCTGTGCCCTGGGGGTCACTCCCCAACTGGGCATCGAACTCAGGCCACAGTGGTAACAGCCTGAGACTTAACTTCTAGGCAGCCGGGGGGCCCAGGGTCTAATGTTCTTCCAGCTTTTACAGCATCTGGGTACAGATCTCTAATCTCCCAAACTGGCTCTCGAGAAGATGAGAACAGATTCTAAAACCCCAAATCTATCATCAAGTATCTAGTCAAGTACTGGCTTCACCAACTTCTAAGAAATCTTCAAGTAATGTCTTGATCATTGACAACAGGCCCCAGAATTCCTAGCCCTGGACACCCAACGGCAGGTTCTAGAACTTTCTCAGCCAAGTTCTAGATCATCTAAGACAGGTTCTAGAATTCCCTGAGTTAGGTATCAGGAAGTTCAGGTCCGAGTTGAGTCCTTTTGGGGGGCGGGGGCACATGGCACCTCGCATAGGTGCGAGGCGGGAGGCAGTTTAAGGCCAGAGCTGTCAGAGTCGCAGCTCTGTCCTCCGACTCTGGGACACCGAGCAGGAGAATATTCTAGGAAAAAAAGGCCGCAGGGAGGGCAGGAAGCAGATCTTCCTTTTCTGAGGGCCCCGGCTGAGGCGGGCGAGGTGTTGGGACGAGTTGGTGGGGTTGTGCGGCTCTGAGAGCGTGGACCTGGGTAGACCAGGGGCAAAGGTTGGGAGCTTCCCTGTGGTTTCCTGGGCGGGGGACAGGGAGCCCACGGTGCTCTGGAGACCTGTGGAGCATGGCACACCAAGGTCACCCCGAGTCTGAAGCTGGCCTAGCGCCTCGGAGGGCCTCAGCTGAATGTAACCGTGACAGTGACTGGTGGTTGTGACCTCTGGTGCCAGAGGCGCTCTTCTGCACGGTTTTGGGTGTTGGGGTGCGCGTGGGAGAGCGGCTGCCACACTAAATAAACCGTAGTGAACAGAAGGTGCTCTTGGCGCCACTGGTTAATCCCAGTTGCCCAAACTGTACCTGGCAGGTGGGGAAACTGAGACCCAGGGAAGGAAAGCCACTGTCCAAGGTCACAGCTCGGAGGCAGTGAGGATCCAAAGCCAGGTCTGGTAGATTTGAGGGTCCGCACAGTTCCCTGAGAAGGGGTGTGTCGGGGACCTCCTCAGAACATCCCAGGACCCCCCTGTGGGCCTGGAGGATGTTGGTGCTGGTTCAGCTCCATCAAGCAGCAGTTTTGGAGGTTGGGGGATGGGCTGACATAAACCCTCAAACTGGGGCCCCCCGGGGGGTGCCAGAGAAGTGGGCAGTGGAGGCAAGGCCGGGTGTCTCTTTTCTGCCTCTGTCTCGGGCTTCACTGCTCTCACTTTGTCTCTTTCCCAGACCCTGTCTCCACCCTGTCCACCGTCTCCCCCTGCTCTCGCCAGCCTCCCCCCCCACCCCCCAGGCCAGCCAGTGGACTGCCCGGAGGTGGCAGCAGCAGCTGAAAGGGCCCTTGTTCCCGACCACACCCGTCCCTTGGGGTCACCCCAGGACAAGCCCTGGCAGCCTGCTGCTTTAAAGGGCCAGAGCCCAGAGGAGGAGGAAGCGGGTCTCCTCCACTCCAAACCACATAACTCCCAGAGGGGAACGCGGGCCTGCGTGGAGCATATGGGGGGCCACACCTGGACACCCCCAGCCCTCGTGGCCAGAGGATCGGACTGATGTTTGAGGGGTCCTGTTTGGGGAGGAATCAGTACATTCGAGGGCAGACTTGGGCTTGACCTTGCACTCAGTCTGGCCCCTCTGTGACTCAGTTTCTCATCTCTAGCTGGAGCTCCTGTACCTGCCACCCCTGGGCGTTACTGGCCAGGTGGAATATTACCTGGGCCAGGTCAGCATCCTGCTGGCGCCCATGATGCCAGCTTGAGGCATTCACCCGCTGTGTGGACAGGACACGGTCAGCCTGCCTCAGTTTCCTCAGCTGCAGGACAAGGCAGTGGCCGTGCCTGCTTTACGAGAGAGCTATGCTAGGGCTGAAGCAGTTCAGCATGAAAAGGGCTTTTGAGCAGGGCCCAGCGCCAAGTTTGAGGCTGTGTTTAGTGAGCACCAAACGCATACCAGGCCCTTCTGAGGAAGGTGCTGTACTGCAGCCCTGATTGACAGAGAGAGGAGCTGAAAGCTAAGGGTGTGCTGAGGTCACACATCTGGCCTCGGCTCTGCCAACTCCACCCTCTGCTCACTCGGGCTCTGCCGCTTCAGACCACTCACTTGCCCTCTCTGGGCCTCAGTTTTACCTCCTGAGAAATGGGAATGACCCTGTCCACTGGCAGGCGGGAACTTTCACTTTTGCCTGCCCACGTGACGCTGTCTCTGGAGTTCCGGGGTGGACCTCAGGTTGGAGGCGACCCAGAGGGCCCTCGAGCCCAGAATGTACCCAGTGGCCGGCCTGGGCAGCCTTGGCACTCTGTGCCCTGGGCCAGCCCCACAGACAGCCCGGGACAGGTTGCTGCCGGATGGACAAGCCTGTTCCCTGCTTCCTTATGTAACCAGGTTATGCAAGGGCAGCTGGCCTGCTTATATAAGGGAGGCTGGGCCAGTACCCAGCTGGGGAGGGGGAGGCTCTTAAAGGGGACAGTGTCCCCCTAGTCTCCCCTCCAGGGCCAGGGCACCAGCCCACAGAGGAGCCTCCCAAGCGCTCAGGACCCCGCGCCCACTGAGCTCTCCTTTTCCTGTTGCTATTTTGGCTGCTGATGTTCGTCGTCAGCCTGTTCTTCCCCGGGGCAGAGGGTCACCGAGGGGCAGCACAGGCCCACTCTGCTTCTCAGTCAGTCCTGCCTGTCCTTGAGCCTCAGTTTCTCCGCTCGGGTCACAGGGATGTTCACCGAGGCAGGCAGTGGGGCTTGGAGGGGCCCCGCCAGCCCCTCAGCATGTGACTTCAGGCACAGGAACCCGCTTTCGGGGACTCTCAGTTTCCCCATCTGCAGAATACGCCTGGCCCATGGGGCTGCGGTGGGGGAACCTGTGAAGACACGAAAAGGGCGCAGGACGGCGTCGGGCACACACATCCCCGGGCTGCCCGGGCTGTGCCGTCGGGCTGTGCCGTCGGTATGTGCTCACCAAAGACTTACTGCCTGCCAAGCACTATTTTGGGTCCTGAGACACCACAGTGAACAGACCAAACCCCAACCCTCGTGAAGCGCCATCGGATGGGGGAGACAAAGGGCCAGAAATAAATGGCAGTATGTGATGTGGGTTACGGAGGAAAATTCAGACAGGCACCGAACGCAGGGGTCTTTGTCCAGGAGGTCTGGCCAACCTTGATGTTGAGCCAAAACCTGAGGTGTGAGGAGGAACAGTTGTGTGAGGAACTGGGGGAAGGACATTCCAGGTAGTAGGAACAGCCAGTGCAAAGGCCCTGGGGCAGGTCTGCACCTGGCACTCGGAGGAGGGCCCTGTGACTGGGGGGGGGCGAGGAGCGGGGCCTGCCCAGCCTCTCGCGGCTGGGATTCCACTCCAGGGAGGGGGCCCCCTGGAGGGCTGGGGGAGGCGGGGACCCGACACGTGCTCACGGGCGCCCTCTGGCGCTGCAGGAAATGGGACTGTGGGAGGTGAGGGCGGGAGCCAGAGCCCTGGGGTTAAGGCCACCGCGCTGGTTCAGGCAAGCCCAGTTCGGACCAGTCAGGCAGAGACAGATTCCAGGTTGATTTCAGAGGTGTGAGAATTCAGTGGCGATGGTAAGCCTGAGCCGAAGGGACGGTGCCTGCGGGTCACCTGGGTCACACGGCACTGTGTGCGTTTCGCATCCACCCCCCCCACCTCTCCCACCCCTCTCCCCCCCCCACCTCCCCCCGCAGCAGCACCAGCCCGGGCAATGCCAGGATGGGAGGGGTGGGGCGAGGCGCCCCAGACACACCCAGGTACACTCCTGGGATCAGGACGTTAGCAGACAAGCTGGGATACGGCTCTGGTGCCCGGGTGACCCCCAGGGCTCTGGGCGGGCTGGGGCGGGTATCTGCAGCCCCAAGCTGGCTCTCCCACCTGCACGGTTAGCTGTCCCCACTTTTATTCCCACTCTCGTCAGGTGAGCTGAGGCCCTCACCTGCCCAGCCCTGTGCCTCTGCTTCCTCCTCTGGGAAACAGAAGCGCGAATTTGTAACTGTTCGGCCCTGATAGCAGGTAGTGTCCAGTAGGAGTGCCCCAGTGTCCCCGTGGCTATGGGCAGTCAGGAGGGAGGGAGGCCCCTCCCGCAAGGGAGGTAGCAACTGGAAACCCCATTACTCACCAAAATGGGCCACTGGGCCACTAATTGACGTCCTGTCTCTGAGCCTTGTTTCGTTCCTATAAAATGGGACCGCAGCCACAGAACCCCTGGCAGGGCTCAGATTCCAGCACAGCAAAATGTCCAGGTTGGCTTTGTACCACCTGGGACAGCTGGGGAAACCGAGTCACAGAGCGAGAGCACGTGTCCAGGGTTATGCAGCCAATCAGGGACAAGGGAGGGCCCACCGCTGTGGCCTCACCACTCGGCTCTGATGCCCCAGAAGCAAAAGACGCCCTGAACCAGGTGGCCCGGCACCAAGACACTCACCGTGCCTCAACCTCCACGTCTGGACATGCTGCTTGGGTGGGTGGGAGCCGCTGGGCGCCAGGCGGGGCTGCAGGGGTTCTACCTAACACCTCTTCTGGGATTCTGGGGAGACCAAAGCGTTCCTCCCCTCTCCCCGCGGGTGCTGGCAGAGAAGGAGAAAACAGTTTTCTGGAGGTGCGCTGGGGCCCCTCTGGTCAAGGAGAAGTAACCGCAGCCAGGGCCTCTGCCTGGGAACCGCAGCCCTGGCTGGCCCTGGGGAGAGTAGGCCTGGCCTCACCTTTCCCTAGATGCCACTCAGACAAGCCGCACTGCCCAGCCGCCCCCATCCTTGGCGCAAGCCTCTGTGTGCCCCCCGCCGCCAGCTCCAGACAGCCAGCCGGACAGGAGACAGCAGGGCCACGCGGCCGGCCCCTCGGGGCTTGCATCCTGGCTAGCGCAGTCTCGGACCCACTGCCTGACCTCCCGGGACCTCATCTGCCCTCTGCAAATGTCTGTCCCTCCTGGGGCTGTGTGGCGTCCTGGTGGCTAAGCCTGGGTAAAGGGATGTTGTGTACTGTCCGCATGCACAGCTCTCTGTCCACAAGCCCCTCTGTGCCCGGTGAACTCCCACCATCAGAGCCCCAGCTCTAAGGCCCCCTCCTTCAGGACGCTCTCCCAACCCCCCAGCCCCCCAGCCAGCCTCCTTAACTTCCATGGGCTCCTGCTGCCCAGGCTCCTGCCCCTGAAGACCTAGCACAGCTGGATGGCCTCTCAAGGGAGGCTTCTTGCCGGCCCTCCAAGGGGTCAAGGGGACTGGCTGGGGGACACTCCATACCTGGCCTGTGTCACGCCGGCTGGGGTCTATATCCTCAGTTTCCCCAGGGTCCCTAGGTCCCTTTCTCCGACATGCATTTCTTTTGCACCTGTTGTATGCCAGGCACTAAGGAGATGATTCCAGTTGCAACGAGCATGTGGCCAGGGCCCGCTGTGTGGAATAATCACACTCACTTGTCTGCAGCCATCTGCTAAGTGCCAGAGATGTGCAAGCATTCACTGGGCACCAACTACATGCCAGGCTCCAGGAGAGGGCTCCCGGGAGGCTGGCGGAGAAAAGCTGCCCCATCGTCCAGGTACAGGTCAGCCTCCTCCTGCTCCAGGGCAGCTGGTTACAGAACCAGAATAGCTCGGCACAAACCCCCTTGCCATTTACCAGCGTTTAGACTGGGAAAGACCCCCCTGTCTCCCTGTGTCTGGCCCTCAGTTTTCCTCTGTAAGACAGAGCGCCCAGCAATCTGAGGTATGTGCAGCTCTATCTACCTTAACAGAATGGGAAACTGAGGCCCAAAGAGAGCTCTGAGCCCACCGCCCCCGCCCCACCCCGGCCCCCCTCCCCAAGAAGACAAGCTTGCACCCATTCTGCTGCCCCTACTCAAGGGCGCGGGAGCTTTCTCTGGCAGCTCAAAGCGGGGTGCCCCCTCCCCATGCCGTGGTTGGCATGGTGTTCACTGGCGCTTCCGCTGGCTCCCGCCACCATGTGGCCACAAGTGGCTTCCGGGGCTTGCCCGGCCCCTCCGTGTGGGCCCACGCATGTGTGCTCAGCCCGGGCACATGTGGCCTGGGGCTCCTCCCCGGCTTGCCCCAGCTCCCCCACAGCTGCCGCGAGACGGGCCTGCCAGGCAGGCAGGAGGAGGCCTTGGCTCGGCTGCCGGAGAAGCCAAGAATTTGCTCCAAATGTAAACAGCAAGTTATTTTAAGTCTGCCCCCCCCCCCCGTGGCGTTGACACATTTGACATTGGAGGGGACCAGCAAGGGGGGGGCCAGGTTGCGCATGTGGGTATTTTTAACCTTGTTTTTCACATCCTTTGTGCCACCCATTGGGGTTTGGTTTGCGCCGCGGCAGTCCTGGGGGGCGCGGCAGCGGCCTGCGCAGGGAGTCCCCGCTGGCAGTGGGCATGCTCCGTGGGCCGCCTGGCATGGCCGCCGCCCTGTTGGCACACTCACACTTAACCCTTCAGCGGCTGCAGAGGAAGCCGGAGGAAAGGGGAGGTGGGACAGAGTGGAGCACTGCTCCCCCTCTCCCCTCCTCTGTCCCCCCCATTCACCCCACCCAGGAGGGGGAGGGCCTGGCGCTTCAGGCCGGTGCCAGCCCGCTCCTCCTGCGCGCACAAAATGGCCGCCAAGGCTGGAAGAAGCCTCTGGAACCCAGGGGAGGGAGAGATGAGAAAATGGCCGACAGAACAATGATGTCATAGAGTGGCGTGGCCGCCAAAAGCGTCCCGCGGTGGACAAGTCCGGGCGTGTAGGCCTCGGAGCAGGGCCAGTGGCCCACATGGCCACCCCACCGACTCCTCGGGTCGGACATCCTGAAGCCACGGTGCCAAGCTCCCCTGGGCGCCCCCCCCCCAACGCCCGAAGTCCAGCCCAAGGCTGCCAGTTGGAACAGCCCAGGCCTGGCGCTGGGGGCGGTGGGGGGGCAGCGGGTGGTCACTGCTCTGGCCCACTGGCCCAAGGTGGCCTGAGAGCCTGTGAGGCCCAAAGCCAGACCATGTTGTAGGCGGGGGCGAGAGCAGGACAGGGTGGGGAGAAAAAAGAAACTTTTCTTTGAAAGTGATTCCCAAGCAGGTTGGCGCTGGCCCAGGCGGCCAGCAGCGGGGCAGAGGGAGATGGAAAGTGTGGTCCAGACTCGAGGAACAGAGCTGGTCAGGAAGGACAAGGCAGGGGGAGGGAGGGGCGGCCCCGGGGGACACCCGCACCCGGAGGTCACCCCATGGAGGCCCTTTATCTCTGCTGTGCGGCTTCTTGTCAGTTACCCGGATCATCCCCCGGGCCCGGAGTGTCTAGCATCATGCGTTTTCCCTTTTGTTTGTCAAAAATAGTCCCTGGAGACTCCCCGGCTGGGAGGTGGGGAGGGCAGGGCTATAGAATCTCTGTGCTAAGTGGTGGAGGCTCAGAGAAGGAAAGTGCTTTCACCAGGGTCACACAGCACTGGCCAGACAAACAGCCAGCGCTCATGGCTGCCAGCCTGGCGGCCTGCTCGTGACCCGCTCAGGCAGGAGGGGGCCTTTCTCCAAGGGAGTCAGGATTCTGTCTGGAATTCCTGGTGCCCAGGGCAATTCTGCCCAGTCTGCCTGCAGCCGTACCAGTGAAGTCCGGGTTCATCCGATTTGGCCGGAAGCATCCACGCTGCCGCTAAACTCCAGCGCCTTTCAGCAGGAGGAGCGAGGGCCTTGGGGGCCTGGCCTCCGTCTGCTTTGTTCACTGCCGTGGTCTGGCACACAGTCGGTGCTCACTGCCTGTGCTGGATGGAAGAATCGCATTCCCCCTCCCCCTCAGACTAGGTCTGCACAGACACAGTGGGGTGCAGCAGAGGGCCGGGAAGGGGGAAGGCTCAGCAGGCCGCAGCCTCTGGACAAACGGGACCTCCACTGTCACACTTCTTGGGAGGGTCAGGAGTTCTGGAGCATGAAGCCCAGATCCTGCGCAGGTAGCTGTGGCCACAACCCTCACTTGAGCAGAAGCCTGAGCAACTGGAGACAGGGCCAAGCAGTAGGCATTGCAGGGAAGGGAGCTTCGGGAAAAGGGCCCAGCCTGAACAAAGGCCCTGGGCAGCACCTGCCCAGCGTGTGGGCTGGACGGCCAGGAGACCCAGGGGGCTGGAGAGGAGTGAGTGGGGGGAGAGCCGGGCGGGCACACAGCCCGGGAGGCTGCAGAGAGGACTCTGGACTCTCACAGGTTTACAATCAGCCTGCCTGCGATGGCCAGGAGAGGGTGTCGGGGAAGTTGCCAGAGCTGACTGTAAAAGATGGTTGGCGTCTTCCTGAGAAGGAGGGGGACTGGGAAGGGGCGCAGCGGGGTCGCGGGGACGGAGGAGGCCCGCTGCAGGTGCGGCAGCTCCTCCCACGACAAAGAAAGTTGAATCGTCGCCGGCTGTGTTTAAAAATGGCCAGTGACGCCCAGGAGCTGGGAATTCCAGGGCCTGGCTTTGGCTCTCTCTCGCTGGCTGGTGCGGAGCCTACGTGGCAGGCCGGCCACACTGGGAAGCCCGCTGAGGTGGAGACACAGGCCGGCCAGCTCACCGCAGCAGCGGGGCTGGTCCAGCAGGCCAGCCGCAGGGGCCCGATGGGAACCCCAGGCTCCCCCGTGTCCTGCTGCACTTTTAAAAAGTGCAGCTTTGGTTTCAATGAAGTCCTGTCCACTCCCAGCCGCAGCCTGAGCCAGGCTGCTGTGTCTGCCGGCCGCCTGCCCACACCTCCTCCTGGCCTCCCGGTCCCGAAGCCAGAGTTACTCGCAGGGGAAGCTGTGTCCGCGGGAAGCTGTGTCCGTGGGGGGGACAGTGATAATATATATGTGACATAAACTCACCAGCCGAACCGCACTTGCGTGCACAGCTCAGAGGCGTCAGCACACTCACGCCCTGGACAGCCATCCCTACCCTCATCTCCAGAACTGGAACCCCGACCCCATGAAGCACTGGCCTCCTCCGCTCCCCCAGCCCCTGGCGCCCACCATCTGCCTCCTGTGTGTGGGTGTGACGCTCGGGAACCCAGGCAGTGGGTCACACGGCACTGGTGTCTGGTTGATTTCACTCAGGACCGTGTCCTGGAGGTCTGTTTGCGCCGTAGCGCCCGTCAGAATTTCCGTAAGGCTCAGTGCATCCCACAGATGGACCCCATCAGGCTTGTCCATTCATCGCTCTCGGGCTGGTGGCCTCCACCCTCTGGCTCTGTGAATCATGCCGTGAACTGGCGTGCAGATATCTTTGTCTGCGCGCTCGATTCTTTCAGGCAGACTCAGCTGTGAACGCCTGGCCACTCTGTGTTTATCCCCTTCTTTTCTTCTTTAAGATTTATTTATTTATGCATACAAGAACTGGGGTACAGGCCAGGGGTGTCGGGGGTGAGAGGATTCCCCAGAAACAAAGGAGGGGACAGAACAGGAGGACTGCTGAGGGGGGCGGCGGGGCGACAGGAGGGGCCTGCTGCACCCTGGGGTCCCTCCCTGGCCGGGATGGAGCCCGAGCTGCAGGCGCTGCCGACGGCCTCACAGTGCTGCGCTTCACCCCGCCGCACCACCAGGCCAGGAAGGGCCGTGTTCGCCTTTCTGAGTCTCCAGGCGGTCGTGGCCTCGCAGCGCCATTTCCCACGACCGTGCGTGAGGCTGCCTGGCTCGCGCCCTCTGCGCCAGAGGCACCTTAAGCTACAATGCAGTGTCCCTTCTCAGGGTGCTTGAGTGAGACCGAGGGTCTCGGTGACTCGCGTGACTCAGGGTCCAGCTGCTCTCCACCTGGCTCCCAGGCTCTGGCTGGTCCTGCCAGGTCTCCGTGTTCCCCAAACATTGCGCATTTATGCCTGCCTCGGGGCATTTGCACGGGCCACAGCACCCGTGCCGGCTCCTCCCGTGCCAGCTCCCAGCTTTAGTCTTCGGGAGGTCCCGCCCGGCCTCTGCCCGCAGCCACTCTTGCCCCACTCCCAGCTTTATCGCCTCGCTGGAACCTCGAAGCATGTGAGGTTATCTCAGCGTTCTTCCGTTGGCTCACTTCCTGGCGGTCCCCTCTCCGGACTCTGCTGTTTTCCCCGTCCCGGCGAGTGGTAGGTGGTCAGGCTGACCCTGTTAGATGAGAGCCGCCGGGGGCGAGGTGGGCAGTGATCTCCCCTGGGAGCAGCGGAAGTCTCAGCCCGGCTGAAGCGGGCTGTCTGGTGCAGAGGGCTGGGTGCTGGGGGGGAGGGCGGGGCCGGAGGCCGCGCTGCGGCGCCTTTGTCACAGGCTGGGACAGACCAAATTTGGGCTCACGGCCACGGACAGGAAAGAACAGTTTGTACGCTTGGTGAATGGGATCCAGTTTACATTTCTATTGTCGCCATGGTCATGTGTTTGTTTGAGCAAAGCGTTGGGGGAGGGGCGGAGTGACATTCTGGCTGCACGTGAACACCTCGAGAACTTAGGAAGTCAGGACAGTCCGTCCAGCGGGCATGTCGCTTCAAACACGGCGGCTGTGGGGGCCGGTCTCCTCACCCCGCACAAGTGTGGCTAGAATGCTGTGTGCCCGGTGCGAGAGGGCCTCGTGCGCGTCTCAGAGGAGGCGTGTAGAGGTCTTCAAGCCTTTCAGAGAAGCAGAGATGGCCAGCCACTTAGACACCTCAGGCAGCAGTGCTGTAGGCAGCGGCCGGGCCGTGCAAAGGCCCTGGGGCAGGGCCATACTGGCATGTCGGGGAACAGCAAGGAGGCCGCGTGCCAGAGCGGAGCGAGTGAGGGGAAAGGAGGGGAGGGCAGGGCAGGGAGGGAGGGGCCGGTCATCCAGGGTCTGTGGGCACAGGGAGGACTTGAGCTTTGACCTGAGGGAGGCTGGGAAGCATGGAGGGCTGTGGGCAGAGGGGGACAAAGTTCACTCATCTCTGAGTTGGGCAAAATGCTGTCACCAAAACAGTATTTATCCCTTACCTGTGATTGGCCCATCCCTGTCTGAGCCCCTTTAATTTCAAGCTTACACCCAAAAGTTAGGTAACAAGTGATGGGGAAAACCACAGCCCAGAGGGAAGACATGACTAATCCAAGGTGATGCCAGCCTAGCCCAGGGTTGTGCCAGGGCTGGAAACCCAGCTCTGAGGACACGGCTCTAGCTTCCGGAAGATGCCCCCCGTCGGACGAGTGTGGGGTCTGCCACTTCTGCAAGGCCCCTGTGCATCCTAAAGGCTCCAAAAACTGCCCCAAGATGCCCACAGCAGTGCCTACATTTTGGGGCCACGCAACCCTACGCCCTGGTAAAGTGTGCGGATTCTGGCAGCACACCCTTCAGAAGTCCCCAGCCCGGCTGTGAGCGCGTGAACTTTGGTTCACAAACTGCCTCAGTCCTGCCTCAGTTATTATCCAAGAGAGCACATCCACCTGCTTCTCTGAGAATATATCGTGAGCAACACAAGCAGAGGTGAAAGTCTAGCCCAAGCTGGCCTGCAGGTGGTGGGAGGAGGGTGAGCATGTCAGGGGAGGACGCACCAGCAAACCTTTTAAAGCTGTGGTGAGCATTATATACCATTAATAAGATTCTCATTTAGTGATTCCAAAAAGAAGTTGATAAAACGAATGGGCATATCAGCCATGCTTGCTGTGTGACTTTAGGTAACTTGCTGGCCCTCTCTGGTTGTCAGCCTCCATCAAAAACTGCTGCAGGGCGCGGCAGACAGGACTGTCAGGTGCACGACCGGCGTGTGTTCGTCAGGCCAGCTCTGCGTGGCAGTGGCTGCTGTCATTACTGGCCCATAGAGTCTCCATACACTGTCTCCCACCGCACTGACCGGAGGTGTAGGGGCTCAGTCCCATGGGGGACCTGTAGGCACAGGTAGCAGACAGGTGACCCCCAGCGACCCCCAGTGCCACAATGAACCATTTGTGTGACCTTAGGTGGGGGGGAAGAGATCTTGGGACACCCAGCAAGGGACTTTTTTAAGGGGATTTATTTGACTGGTCAAAGAATGGAATCCAAACACCAGAGATGACCCCAAATTACATATAAGAAATGGATCCTAGAGGAGGAAGGACCCTCCCTCCAAAGAATTCTCCGAGCCCCACTAGTCAAAAGCACAGCAAAGAGCCAAAAGTGAGGTCTCGGGGTTCTGGGCACTCGCTCCAAGCTCATGGCAGCCAGCAGGTGCTAAGTGGACTTAAAGGTGCTGACACACACACACACACACACACACACGCACACACACACACACCGCCCGAAATTGAACTCACGCTGCGGTGGCTGTGGCCAGCTTCACAGTGCTGCGCTTTAACCCGCTGCACCACCAGGGAGGGCTCTATGTTGCTGCCCAGTTTTGTACTCAGTTTCCCTATCTGGAAAATGGGGGTGATAATTGCATGTCCCTCCTGGGCGACTTCCGAAGATGATGAATCAATAGAAGTGAAGCTTGCAGCCCAACATAGTCAAAGGAGTGACTCACTAAGTATTAACTATTGGAATGTAACATCTTGCACAGAGCGGGCTTGTTCAGTTGCCCCGAGAGCTCCCGTCTTCACCTCAGATCAGCCTGCCACGCCCATGTCTGGGTTGTGTGACCCCACCTTGCACTTGGCGCATCCCGAAATTGCCCTGCTGGTTTATTTGCTTATCCATCGCCCATCCCTCCATTAGGACATGAGTGCCGGGAAGACAAGGGTTTTGCCCACTGGGTCTCCACTGTGGCCCCCAGGCATCTGCACCCAGGGGCACTCGGCAGTCAGCCTGCGAAATGATCCAAGAAGGAAGCAAGCAGTAGCGCCACTCAGCTCCAATTATAGATGAGAAAATGGCGGCTCAGAGATGCTGAAGAACTCTAAGGACAGCCTGGAGGCTGCACACTCTCAGGACAGGGACAGAGAGAGGGTACATGCTTCCCCGGTGGGCCACAGAGGTCTCTTTCTCTTTCTTTCTACAGCCCTTTAAAAACTCACAAGATCCTTTTTTTAAATATCATTGCCTCCCCCTGGAGAGTCTTTATAGGCGCTTTCTCCCTCATGGCTCCCCACATGAAGTTTTAATATCTATCTGTGCTGTATCAGTATCTACCTGTATGTTTTATACATTTTATTTTTTTACAGATTTATTTATGCATACAGAACTGGGGTGTAGGCCAGAGGTATGGGGAGGTGAGAGGATTCACCAGAGACAGAGTGGGGAGCAGAACGGGCAGATCGACAAAGTACACTGCTGAGGGGAGCAGTGGGGAGACAGGAGGGGGTCTGCTGTGCCCTGTGGGTCACCTCCGGGGCGGAGATCGAACTCACACCCAAGTGGCTGCAGCTCGCTTGCAGTGCTGTGCCCTAACCCGCTGTGCCACCAGGGAGGGCCCGTTTTATACATTTAAAAAGCAGAATTCTTTTGCCTCTCCATCCCCCAAGAACTAATTTCACTGCCCCGGGAAAGAGGATCTTGATCATGTCTGCTCCTTCCCTAGCACTGCTGAAGTGGGTGTACCCCGCTCTGTGGAGATCTGTCCTGGGCACGGGGGTGCTGACGGCATCCCTGGCCCCGTGCACCCGGTGCCAGAAGCACTTCTTGTTGTGGCAACCACCGATGTCCCCAGACAGCCCTGGGCACAGACTCCTGCGGTTAAGAGCCCCTGAGCTAGGCGGACCTCAGCGTTAGGGAAGACAGGCTGTGAGCTGGCTCCCAGTTCTCCAAGCGTATCATTGGGTAGATTTAATCACGTGGCACCAGGCAGGCAGCAGGGCCAAAGCCCAGTAAGTAAAAGCCGCCCACAGGGGCACAGGGCTGCTCTAGCCTCGGACATTCGCTGGGCTTTAGACATTGGCCACGAGGGCACATTTGTTCAGATCGAAGGGAGGAGAGGTGGGAAGAAGAAATTATCCCCACCCCCTCGAATTTTCCAGGGCAGCCCAGCCCAACAGACTTGC
>NW_004567126.1:29184657-29197507 GCF_000260355.1 Condylura cristata | reverse complement strand
TGTGGTCACCTCCGGGGCGGGGATCGAACTCGTGCTGAAGTGGCTTTAGCTTCTTAGTGCTGTGCTTTAACCTGCTGCACCACCAGGGAGGGCCCTGAAAAATAACTCTTTAAACCCCATAACTGGATCTGTAGAACCCCACAGCTAATGTCACCCCAGAGATAAGCAGCAAGACAAGGGCAATCCACTTCACTACTTGTGTTCAATAGTGTGCTGACTCCAGCCAATGCAGTCACACAAGAAAAGGAAGACAGGCGCGGACGGGTTAGAAGGGACCAAGTGAAACTTGCCATGCTGTGCTGGAAAATGGAAAATTCCAAGCAATCTAGGCAAAAAAAAAAAAAAGTCTCTTAGAACTAAATGAGTTCACCAAAGTTATAGAGTACAAGTTTAACAGGCAAAACCACAATTCTAAATGCTATGAAGAGCCTAGAACCAAGGTTAAAGACACATCAGGGCTCCCTGGTGGCGCCGCGGGTTAAAGAGCAGCAGGATGCAGAATACTGAGGCCACTGCAGTACCAGTTCGATCCCCGGCCAGGGAGGGACCCCCCAGGGCGCAGCAGACCTCTCCTGTCTCCCACTGCGCCCCTCAGCAGTGGCTTTCAGTCAGTCTGCCTGTTCTGCTCCGCACTGTCTCTGGTGAAGCCCCTTACCACTGCATCTCTGGCCTGTACTCCAGTTCTGTGTGCATGAATAAATAAATCTTAAAAAAAAAAAAAAACCAGAATCCTGCATTGAATGTCAATTTGGTGCCAATGCTTTTATACATATATTTTGTAAAGATTTATTTATTTATACACAGAACATAGAGGTATGCGGCGGCGAGAGGATTCACTGGACACAGAGTGGGGAGCAGAACAGGCAGATGGACTGAGATACACTGCTGAGGGGAGCAGCGGGCGGGTCAGGAGAGGTCTGCTGCGCCCTGAGGGTCACTCCCTGGCCGGGGCTCAAACTCAGGCCTGGTAGTGCTAGTGCTGAGACTTAACCCCTAGCCACCAGGGAGGCTCCTATACTTACTATTAGCTGACTTGGGAATCCCACACACCCCGGAAAATGGGTATTTTCTCCACCATTTTACAGAGAAGGAAACTGAGGCTCAGAGGCGGCGTAGGTCACTTGAGGCCACAGGTCGAATGAGCACTGGGATATGGGCTCCCAGGTAGAGGCGCCAGGCCGATCCCTGCTGCCACGCAAGTGTCAGCTCCCAAGGCGGCAACAACAAAGGAAATGTTGACACAGTGACCACAGTAATGAACTTGCCCGTTCGAAGCACTCACTACGTGCCCGCCACTGTCTGGGGCACTTCCCTGCATTCGCTACTGTGCCCGTGTCACAGGTAAGGACAGCAGGGCACACAGAGAGATGAGGCGGTGCAGGGCAGGCCCCCGGCCTGTCTCCCTGACTCCAAAGCAGGAACACACAGCAGGTGTTCCAAGCATCCTCCCCGTCCGGGTGCCAGCCAGGCACCGCTGCCCGCTGAGTCTGTGTGGGTGCCGTTCCAGAAGAGCCCGAGGCCTGGAGCCCAGGCGGCTGGCTGCCCAGGCTGGGCTCTTCCCAAAAGAGTGGCTGCCCAGGCCCAGCTTCGTGGCCATCCGAGCGGGTCTGGCGGGCTCTGAGGGGCCACGGGCTGCCCAGCCCAGGAGTGGCCCCAGGGCGTGGGGCCGAGCTGGGCACACTCCCCTCAGCTGCTGCCCAGCCCTGCCCAGCCCAGTCAGCCATGCCAGGAGCTGCAAAGCTGAAGCCAGGAGGGGCCACACCCTTCACTCCTGTCATGGATTGGGAAACTGAGGCACAGCTTGGCTGCCGATGGCATCCTCAGTCTCGGACTGCCCGTGCTGAACATCCCGCGTATGCACAGCCACCAGCACGGTGCCAGGCTCAGCAGTGTGTTAGGAGGCAGCATCACTGTCGCCCCTTGGCAGTCCTGAGGGGCACAGGTGCTGAGAGGAAAGACATGACTTCCCCGGGGCCATGCTGCTTCAGGGGCCCCAGAGCTGGGATCCAGAGTCTGGGATCCACGTGGCTGCCCCACAGGCAACGCAGCGGATCGGACAGCCCCCAGTTGGGGGGTGGGGGCACTTGGTCACTGTCGCAACCCCCTATTTTCCTGGTCTATCAGATGGGTACCTGACAATGCCAGACTCGTGACTATCTTAAGGATTAAGGGAACATTTAAATGGAAAAATCACCCATTTGTAGTAATCTAGGGGGTTTATTTAAGATTTATTTATTTGTGCATACAGAACTGGGGTACAGGCCAGACGTGCAGGGGCAGTGAGAGGACTCAGCAGACAGAGTGAGGAGCAGAACAGGTAGAGCAACGAAGTACACTGCTGAAGGGAGCAGCGGGGAGGCAGGAGAGGTCTGCCGCGCCATGTGGGTCACCTCTGGGGCCGGGGATCGAACTTGCACTGAGGCGGCTGCAGCTGGCTTGCAGTGCTGCACCCAACCTGCTGCGCCACCAGGAAGGGCCCTATTTAGGGGTTTAAATGCAACAACCCAGTTCAGGCCCAGATGATCATACCCATTTGAATGAGGAGAAAAGGAAGGCTCAGAACAGTTAAGCTACCTGCCTGAGGTCACATAGCAGCTACCTGCCAGCTTGGGGATGTGGGGAATGGGAGGGACTTGAGCTTCCTTCTCGGTCATTTGATGAGGATTCCCATCACCTGTCTTTGACCCGAGAGGCCACTGGAGAGGGCTGGGGGTCCTGTTTGCAAGAGCCTGGCCGTACTTCCTGGCCCTCATGGCAGGGTGGAGGATGTGGGGGCAGCAAAGGGGCTGTTGCGACTCACCCTCCACTCAGGCCACCAGAGCCGATAATGCTGAGCTCAGCGTCTGTCTGCTTCGCTTGTCTGCCAAGGAGTGTGATTATTTTTAGATAAGATGGCGGGGCGGGCGCCTGAGTGGGAGGGAGCCCTAAGCCACTGCAGCTGCAAATGGCTACCCCTTAGCCCGCTCTGGGGGCTCGAAGTGGCAACCCCAGGCCGAGAGCTGAGTCTCAGGACTCCAAAGACAAAGGCTAAGGGGATGAGGTCTGAAGGTTCAAGGACACGTCTCTCTGGTCCTCAGTTTCCTCATCTATAAAATGGGCATGGTGATCCTCCGTTATTAGGATGAGGCAGAATGGATGAGCCTGACTTCAGAGATAAGAACCTTGAGGGTCAAAGGTAACCCCGCCCGGAACCAGCCCAGCGAGTGAGGCGCATAGGTACAGGGGCAGCAGCCGAGAGAGGTGGTCAGTTTGGGGAGCTCCAGCTCCCTGGCACTGGCCTAGCCTCGCACCTGCAACGACGCCTCATCGCCATCTGGGGTCTGGGTCCCTGCTGTCACCAACACTTCTCCCTCTCTTGCAGATGCAGAGCAGAGTGGCAGCCCCCGGGCAGGGATGGGCTCTGACCAGGAGGACAGCAAGCCCATCACACTGGGTAAGTCTGGGCCGGCAAGACGGCAGCACGGCCCCACTCCCATCTTTTATTCAAGGCCACACAGGCTAACTGAGTCACTCCACACAGCCAGGCTATGCGGCAAGTGTTGCTGCCCGCCCATTTTGCAGCTGAGGAAACTGCAGATTGCAGGGGGTGAAGTGTCTGGTCAGGGCCACCCAGGGAGCTGGGATGGAGCCCATGACTGAGCTTCCAGCTTCTAGAGTCCATGGTGCTCACCCCACAGGAAAGGCTACAAAGGGTGCTGCGTCCCACGGAAGGATTTGGACTCTGCAAAATCCTTGCTTGCTTCTGCCCTCTGATCCGATCGCTGCCCACCTGGACCAGTGAAGTCCTCTTCCGGGTTCCCACCCTCAATGGTCTGTCCTCCCCACAGCATGGCACCTATGAGCACCACGAGTCAGGTCTCACCCTTCCTCTGCCTGCAGCCCTCCAGGGTTCCCACGTCCTTCAGCATCAAAGCTGAAGTCCTCCCCCAGATCTCAAAGCCCTGTTCTATCTGTCCCATCCCACCTTTGCCTTCTCTTCCTCACTGTCCCTCTTCACTCATGCTGCTGTAGCTACATAGACCTCCTCACTGTTTCTCCAAGATGCCAGTCCTGGTCCTGCCCTAGGACCTTTATACAGGCTGTTCCCTCTACCTGGAGTGCTAGGTGCTCTTTTTCTCCAGATCTTTCAGGTCTTAGCTCAAAAGCCCTTAAACCTCTCAGTTCAAGCAGCTTCAGCCACTCTTAGTCTCTGCCCTCTGTTTTACTTGGTTCAGAAAAAGTTAGTAATGGCCTACGTATTTGTTTAGTGGCTCAATGATAGCATATGTGTGCTTCTCCTCAAGGACAGGGGCTTTTATCTGTCTTGATCAATACTGTATCCTCAGTGCTTAGAAAAGGACCTGTATATGCCCAATATTTGTAGAAAGAAAAAAGGAGAGAGGGAGGGATGAAACAGGGAAAAACAGAAACTAAAGTGATGGTATGTCAGAAAGGAGGAGGAGAGAAAAAGAGGAAGAAAGGAGGGAAAGAAGAAAAGCCAGTGGGTGAGGGCATTCGGCTTGGCAGGACTGGCACAGGCGCACACTGGGCGACTGAATGGTTCCAAAAGGCTCACAGCCCCTCCCACACACACACCCTCCCCTGCCACTGCTCAGTGGCCCTGGCTGTCTGTGACCCTGAGTCCTCCTTGGCCTGCTATGATCTCCAGGCACCTCCCTCCAAACCAGATGTTCAAGGCAGGCGGGGGCAGTAGCAGCAGCCCTTGCCTGATCCCTTGGGGAGTTTGAGTCTGGCCGAGGAAATCACTTCCTCCCCGCCTGCTAGGGAGTCCCCTGGAGATGGAGCTGGGTTAGTGCTGCACAAACAGGAAACCCCAGTGGGGGGAGGGCAGAGGGGCATGGGTCCAGCTGGGTCGGCAGGAAACAGTGACAGCCACTTCCCCTGGACATGGGCGGGTTGGAGGGAGGACCCTGCCAGCTCCTCCCTGCGTGGCCCTGAGTCTCCCAGCATGGGTCAGGGCAAGCAATAATTGCTCAGAGAATGGTATGCACAAAGCCTAGAACCCAGAGGCTTCGGGCCCTGAACTGGCCAGGGCTTGGAGCTTGGGCAGCCCTGAACTGGGCACCACTGCGCTCTCCGTGTGGCCCATGCTGCCCCCTAGAGGCCTGGAGAAGAACTGTCCCCATTACCACCACCACCACCCAAAGCACAGAGCCCGCCCATCTGCTGGACTGGCCACACTCTGACCACCCTCCCCGGATCCTTCTGCTCCCGCCTTGGCAGTCTCTAACCTGCCAAGCCTCTGGGCTTTTACAGAGACTGGTTCTGCTGCCAGGAACACTGTGGCCCTCAGGGAGGTAGCAAAGCAACATGTTTAAGAACCTCCTGATCACAGCAGCCAACGTTCACAGGTCAGTTACCCTGTGCCAGGGGCTGCTCTTAGCACTTCCCAAACTCTGAGGCGGGTGTTCTACTCACCCATACCTGCCCTGAAGTCTGCCCCAAAGTCTTGGCAAAGCTCCGCTTTCAGCCCTTTGTGTAAAACTGCTCCCCCGCCCACCTTCCTTGCTGCCTGTGACATACCACACCTCTGTCTTCACCATCTTTTTAAAGATATATTTTTGAAATATTTACTTATTTATGCATACAGAACTGGGGACAGGCCAGAGTTGCAGGGGATTGGACTCGCACTGAAGCAGGGCCAGCTTGCAGTGCTGCATCCTAACCCGCTGTGCCACCAGGAAAGGCCCTAGTGATATTTTTTTAAATTGTAGCAAATACACATAACGTAAAACACACTGCTTCAACCAGATTAAAATGTGCAGTTCAGTGATAGTTAGCGAGCACAGGGCTGCCCAGCCATCGCCAGCTTCTTCATTCCCAACACTCAAAAGGAAACCCACCTCCCGCCGTATACAAGGCAGTATGGTATTGGCACAAGAGATCCACGGATAAGTGGAACAGAATCGAAAGCCCAGAAATAAATTCACATACGTATAGCAGCTAGTTTGTGATAAAACAGCCAAGCCATAAAATGGGGGAAAGACAGTCTCCAATAAATGGTGCAGAAAAGATTGGAAAGAAAGAAGTTAGATGTTTTGGTAGCACTATACACGAAAATAAGTTCCAAATTGATCATAAATTTTTTTTTAAGATGTATTTTATTTATTGATACATACAGAGCTTGGGTACAGGCCAGAGGTGCAGGGGTGGTGACAGGATTCACCAGAGACAGAGCAGGAAGCAGAACATGATCCACTGACGAAGTCCACTGCTGAGGAGCAGCGGGCAGGTCAGGAGAGGTCTGCTGCCATGTGGTCACCTCCGGGACAGGCAGGGATCGAACTCATGTGGAAGTGGCTTTAGCTTCTCAGTGCTGTGCTTTAACCCACTACGCCACCAGGGAGAGCCTCATAGATTTTTTTTTTTTTTTAAGATTTATTTATGCACATAGAACTGGGGTACAAGCCAGAGGTGCAGGGGCAGTGAGAGGATTCTCCCAAGACAGAGTGAGGAGTAGAACAGTCAGAGTGATGACACACACTGCTGAGAGGAGCAGCGAGGAGACAGGAGAGGTCTGCCGCACCATGTGGGTCACTCCCTGGCCAGGGATCGAACTTGCGCTGAAGCGGGTGTGGGTGGCCTCATAGTGCTGCCCTTTAACCCACTGCGCCAGTAGGGAGGGCCTGAATCATAGATTTATGTACAAGAATTGCAACAATAAAATACACAGGGGGAGGCATTGGTGGTCATGTTCCATGCTGACAACTATAAAGATATTTGGGGGCCTCAACCCCTATGGAAAAGGAATTAAAAACATGTCCCCTCTGCATGTCCCCTCAGCTGGGGAAAAGGAAACCCCAAGTCAGTGAACAGATGCCACCAGTAAGGAAATCTGAATATATCTTTAAGAAAATAAAAAGGGAAATACTATACAACCCGCAATCCCACTCTGAGCGTCTGTCCATGGCTGTGGCCTGCAGGTCCACGCTGTGTCTGGCTGCATGGAAGGAAGAGTTTTCAGGGAGGGAATCTGGGAGAATTATGTGCAGCGAAGTCAGAATGATAAAGACAAATACTGGACATTAACAAACGGGCAATTCAATATCCCCAAACACTTTGAAAACCCAGTAGGCATCAGTAAATGTCCCAAAGGCTCTTAGATTGAGGGAGGGGGGAGGGGCGGGGACCCACAGGATGGTGGGGGGAGAGGAAGGAGAGGGAAGCGTGACCCAAAGGAACAGACACACCAGGAACAGCCTGTGACGACACTTCCCTGTCTCAGAAGCGTGTCTGAGGCTGTATTAGGCGCCTGTCACCATATTAGGCGAGAATATAGAATCGCAGATTTCAAGAAATTCACACATCTTTGGCAGAAAGAGTCTTTCAGAGCGCTACTGCAGTGTATTACCATAATACAGAAGCATAAACAGGTGAAAGGACCAGTGAGAAAAGGGGAATGTTGGAGGGAGGGAGGGGCAGGCAGGCAGGGAGGGGGACAGTGGAGACAAAGAAAAGGCAGGGGTTGGAAAGGAAGAAAAAGAAACCTGCCCAGCGTACGCCTCTTCCCTGCCCCAGCCCCTGGCACCACAAACCCCCTCAGAGGCTGCTCCTGTCCTGGACACTTCACGTCAGGACTCACCCACGTGGCCTTGTGTGTCTGGCTTCTCTCCCTGAGCGTCTTGTGTTCAAGGTTCACTCACCCTGGACCTTGAAACCTATGTCAGAGCTTCCCCCTTTTCACGGCCAGGTCATATTCTAGTGTGTTGTTTCTATGCTTGTCCACTGGTGGACATTTGGGTTGTCTCCAACATGGGCTAATAATTACGCCGATGAACATTTGGGCATGTTCTGACATAATCACGTGGCTTCCTTCACCAGACGTGATTGAGAGTCTCAGGAAGCAGTCGCCTCCGTCTGCCTTGATCCCCCATGTCCCCAAGCGCCTGGCCAGAAGTCAGACACCGGAGATGCCCAATAAATGCTGACTGAGAAAAATGAGCCAACCAGCAGGGTTTCTGGGTCTGGGATGGGCCTGACCCAAACTACCTTGAGGGTCTCTGGGAGCCGGCCTCCGTCTCCAAATTCATGAAGTGGATCCAAACCACTCCGGTCTGGAGGTTCAAAAGTGCCTCTGAGCACACTGAAAGGATTTTAAGCGCTGTCTCCCGTCCCGCTACTCTGCCCGTGGTCCTGAGTCCCTGCTTTTTGCCAGGCTTTGAGGACACTGGAGGGACTGGGCTCCTCATGGAGCCCCTTGTCTGCAGAGAGGAAAACCCTGCAGGGCTGCACGGGGCAAAGGGTGATCCAGAGAAAGCAAGCAGCACGCTGGCTGCTGGAGCGCGTGTCTCGCCATGACCAGACGACCAGGCCTATAGTTCCCGTTTTGAAGATTTAGAAGCATCAGGGCTGAGGGAGGACACGCAGAGGCGACCCTGGACTTTATCCTGGGGAGCTGGGGAGTACACCTTTGGGGACCGTCCCTCCACCTACCTCCATCTAACCCCAGCCGGTTCCGCCCTCTCCCTGGACACTGCACTCTGGGTTCCCTCGGCCTCCGCCGAGGGAAGAGGCCTCGAGAATGGCGACAGCGGTTCCTGCTGAGAGACACTGTGCTCAGGAGCTGGTCGCACTGTAGCTGCCTCTGTTGAAGGAGTTCCTCTGTTGGGAACTCCTACTCATCCTTTAAAACCCAGGCCCAGGGCCTCTTTCCTCAGCCCTGACACTCGAGCTCAGAGGGGAGGTCTGGTCCCGCCTCACTGGTACATGCGGCCTGACACAGTATGGAGCCCCCAGTGCAGGCAGGGATGTGTGAAGCCCTGACTGGGTAAGGTGCCCAGCGGGGGTGGCTAAGCCTGCAGGACTAAGGGGCATCTCAGAAAAGAATGTCCAGCCCAGCTGTGTTAGAGGGAGGGACTTAACTGGCCGAAGCTTAACTGGCCACCTTGGCCTCACCACCCCTTCTCTGCAGTGCTGCAGTAGGTATACAGGGTGTGTCCCTAGCAGAGATGTCCAGCCCCGCGGTCTGGGCAGTCCCGGGGGTGGGCAGGGGCAGTCATGGAAGGAGTGCTGACTTATGCGGCCACCCCCTGACCCTCGCATTCTCCCTGTGGCAGACACCACCGACTTCCAGGAGAGCTTCGTCACCTCTGGTGTGTTCAGCGTCACCGAGCTAATCCAAGTGTCAAGGAGTAAGTGTCTCCATCCCCAGCCTGGGGGCCTTGGGGAGGGGCGGGGCCCAGGGACAAGGAAGCAGCCGGCTCTGCCCTACGCCCCTCATCCTCTCCAGTCAACTATCACCAGGCCGAGGTTCCCCCGGCAGGGCAGTATCTGGCCCTTGCCAGAGTTTAAGCTCAAGGTGACCTGCTCCTCCCAGGAGTGTACTCCAAATGTTGTGGAGAGAGATGATGACCTCCCACTCCACGATCCATCCTCCTTTCTGGGGCCTCCCCTGCCCTGTCCCAGGAGGGAACCCCAAGAGCCCTACCCTCCTACCTGCTGTGCTGGGGACCCACACCTTTCCCTAGACACACGCAGTGAAGCCCACCCAGGGAATTCTAAGCACTTTCCTGTCTTTGCCTTGCTATCACTCATCCTCCCTTCCACACCAGCAGAGCCTCGCCTCTGGGAGGACTGGGAAGCTCGGCCTCCAGGCCTGGCTATACCTCTGCTTCCCAGTGTGACCTTGCTCTTTCTGGACAGCCTTGGTCTTCTGATCCAGCGAGCCAGGCCAATTTGGGAATTTGTATTTCTTCTGACCGCCTGCCCCCCAGAGGCTTTTTCCACCCTTGCAGGGCAAACTGTAACCCTGAACCTTGCTCCTTGCCTCACTCTCCCCTGTTACCCTCTGCAGCACCCGTGGTGACTGGAACAGGACCCAACTTCTCCCTGGGGGAGCTGCAAGGGCACCTGGCCTACGACCTGAATCCAGCCAGCACGGGCATGAGGAGAACGCTACCCAGCACTTCCTCCAGCGGGTAGGTGCTGGGGTCCCCACCTCTGGGCAGATCACAAACAGCTTGCTCATTCCTCTCCCTGGTATGCCTGTTTTCGTCCCACTTGGAAAATGTCTAAAGCCCAGTCCCAAAGGCACCTTGTCCCAGGCCTGAGCCCCATTCTGGGCTCCCAGAGCCTCCAGCCCTTAAGGTTCCCTGGGGCTGCTGACACGGATTCTGGCTGAGATGCGCTGTGACAGCAGCTGTTAACATTCTGCCTCGGTCTCCCCATCTGCAAAATGGGATCACGACCCTTTCCGGCTGATCTGAGGATCACAGTGGGCCAAATTATGAGGCGGGTCTTTAAGGCTTCAGCCTCCATCCTGCTTGTTTCTGGGGGGCCCAGGACGAGCCCCTCCGGCCTCGGACCCCGGCGCCCCAACCGGCAATGGGCGGGGCCGGCCAACGCCAGCAGAAGCCGCAGCTCCCGCGATGCCTCACGGTAGCGCCCGCCCTCGCCCCGCCCCCTGGCGGCCGGAAGTCGGCAAAGCCCGCCCGCCCCCGTATCCGTGGTAACCGGCCTGTTTTCTCTTTACCTCCTGTTAGGAGCAAGCGGCACAAATCCGGCTCGATGGAGGAAGACGTGGACACGAGCCCCGGCGGCGATTACTACACCTCGCCCAGCTCTCCCACGAGTAGCAGCCGCAACTGGACGGAGGACATGGAAGGAGGTGGGGCGCTGGCAGGGGCGTAGCCCGTCTTCCGGTCGGGGCTGCCGCTGCTGGGACTACGTATCCCGGCAGACACTGCGTGGGCGCCGGGAAAGTGGCCGGGAGCCGCGGGGCCTCTTGGGAACTGTAGTCCCGCGGGCTGGAACAGTCGGATTTCTGTGCCCAGAGCGTCTTGGTTCCGCTCAGGCTGGAGAGAACGGAGATTTATCTCCTGTGACTGCCCTTTGCTGGTTAAGAGCCCTGGGCCCCAGATCTACAGAATTGACTCAGTAGTGATACTGATCATGGAGGTGCTTCTTCCTGGGTTTCCCACAGACCGTGGGATGTAGAATCCCTTCTTCCTTGGGATTTTCTTTCTTTTTTATTAGATTCCATGGGATCTTCCTCTCTGATTTCTCTCTTTTCATAGCATCCTTTCCCAGGGGGATTGTGTTATTTTACTTTTCTGTCCTTGTAGGGTTCTCTCCAGAATGTCTTTCTCATGGGGTTCCTATTCTATAGGGTGAACGGCTCCATAGGGTCCCTTGTCTTTCCAACACCAGCTCCTCCAAGTTCTCTGCTTACTGCCATCTCCTCGAGGGCTTTGTCCTAAAACTTTTCTTCTTTGGGGACCCTGTAGCCACCACCCTTCTCATCCAGAGCCCCGTGCACCTTAAGTTCTGCTCGCTAGCAGGCTGGCATCTGTGACACTCAGGAAGTGGTGTGCAGGATGTCCTCCAGGGAGAGAATCCTGGCATTTCTCATGTTCTCAGCCAAGTCCGTGCCCTCAGATTTTAAAATCATCACTCTGTCCAGCCCCTTCTGAAGGGTTTACCCCATGGAATAGCCTTACAGAATTGTTGCGGGAATTAAATGATAGACAGGGGAAGTTTATCTCTATAAAAACCCTGTATCCGGTAAAGTTCAGTTCAATTATGAGACAACCTGTATCTGGTAAAGTTCAGTTCAATTGTGAGAAGCACATTACAGGCAAATGTCCAGCCGTCTTTAGTCCTGGGCAGTATGATGTGAAGGATTTAGGCCCCTGCCTTGTGCCCCACTGACCATGGTTTTCATTCCCACCTCCTGCGCCAAGTTAACTGCTGGAGCTCCAGCCATCGTGTCTACTTTCCAGCCAGCGGGAAAGTAGGATCAAGTCTGAGTACACTCTCTCCTTTTGAGACTAATTCTCAAATTGCTTCTCGGCCTTTTGGCTAAGATCAAGTGGAGACTAATTCTCAGAAGTTGCCCCTGCCTACCTTTTCTGCTTATAGAGATAAGCAGATGGGCATTTTGAGATGGCGCTTAATTGCCCAAAAATAACACACGTTTCCCAGTGTTGCATAGCAGGACTTAGTCATGTGAGCATTCTCTGGCACAAGGGATGTGCCCAACTCGGAGTGAAGTTACTAAGGAAGAAGGGGAGACAGTTAGCTTCTCCCCTGTCTTTGACTAGTGGAGATCTCAAACGCACTTCTCTGCAATGTGACTGAAGAGGCTGACCACATGTCAAGTGCTGATAGACAGCCCCCAATGTGGGAGCACACAACCCTGCATGGAAAAATTACAACTTTAAGTCTATTGATTCAAAAAAGAGGACACGTGAAAATAAAGAGGCCTGTAGGACATCCTGGCTTCGCTTTAGGAACTTCAAAAAAGAAAATTTAAGAAGAAAGGAAACATCGGAGGCATCAGGGAGTCCTGCCCTGAGAGCGAAGTGGTAGTCGGGGTGGGGGAAACAGGGTGGAAACCCGCATCCGCTTCTGGTGTGCAGTGGGGGATCACAGCATGGACGGGGCTATCTGGTGTGTCCCCCCAGCTGCCGCTTGGTTACCTCCAGTGACGGCACACCCCCTCCAAGAGGGCCCGCATGCTGCCTGGTGAGAACCGGGAGGGCTTCCTAGAGGCGGGGAGACAGGGCGGCAGAGCCGTGAGGAGCTTGATTTTGTTGTCCCCTTCTGGCTGTGTGACCCTAAAGGGATTACTTAATTTCTCTGGGCTTTTATTTTCTCTTCGAGAGGATTAGGTTACCCGTGGTACTGCCTGGCTCACAGGAAGGGACTAGGAAGAGGAAATAGTAGAATTTTACACCCTCAGCCCAAGGTTTGACCCAAAGGATGCAGCTGGTCATAAACTAGCTTTGTTATTCATTCACAGCTAAGGTGCAGCGGGGGCGGGAAGACAGGGAAGGCTCCCTGGGTGGGTTTGTGACGGGGAAGCTGGTGGAAGAGCATTGCCAGCAAAGGCAGGTGCCAGGACTTCGCC
>NW_004567126.1:29166594-29184542 GCF_000260355.1 Condylura cristata | reverse complement strand
CCTGGCCCCACCACTTGATGCCAGGTGCACCCCCAGTGTAACAGCCACGGATGTCCCGGACGCTGTCGCTGTGCCTTGAGAGCAGACACCACCAGCAGCCTGGCACGGGCAGAGGCCCGAAGTAAGCAGTGCCTCAGCATGCCCCAGCAGTGGGGGGCCCCTCCCACCGGGACCCCCTTTCCAGTTCTTCCAGTCCAGATAGCCCTGATGCTAGGGCCTGGCAGAGCTTCCTTTGCAGGGCAGGAGGGTATCCGTGGGGTAGAGCACGAGCAGGTGGTCCTGGGGCACGCAGAGCCGGGGGCGCTTCCCTGAGGCCCCCACTGATCTCCTCACCGCCTGTCTCTGCCCCTGCAACCCCCTCCGCCTCTCTCTGTGTTCCTCACCCTCCTCCTTCCTTCCCTTCCCCTCTCCCCCTTCCTCCTCCTCCAGCTCCTCCAGCTTCCTGTCTAGACAGCCCCCAATTAGCTGTTCATTAAGGGTGTTAAGCTGATTAGCGCACCCGCCCCTTCCTGGCCCTGGCTCCCCGGGAAGCCAGTGCTGGCTGAGCCCAGCCCCCAGCAGCCTCCCTCCCCGGCCATGCCGGCCATGCCGCTGCAGGTGCCAGCTGAGGCCTCTGGCTGCCCAGCCCTGACCAGAGTGCCCTTTCTCCTCCTGGCCCCTCCCGAGGCCTCCCCGGTTACCCCCAAGCCAGGGAGAGGCCCGCTGGGGGGGGTGAAGTGGGCGGCCCCCCTTGCCCCCCATGCTTCCCTTTCCGCCCACCTTGCGGGGACATGGGTTGGGGTTTCAGCTCTGTGGCTCTGGGACCTTGCGAAGTGACTTCCGCATCAGGCCTCCGTCCCCACATTGCGAAAGCAGGTGACTTCTGCAACCCCCAGGCGGGCCCGTTGTGAGGGTGACGTGGGGCCTCTGAATTGTGTTCCACCTGGGGGCTCTCAGAGCCTGCCCAAGGGCAGGAGGTTTACTCTTGCTCAGGGCGGTGCCCAGGCCAGGCCCCTCCCCCGCCCCGCTCTAGCTGCCACAGGCCCAGCTCAGGAAGCTCTTGAAGGGCTGCGGTGGACGTGGGTGGGGCCCGCTCCAGGCTATCTCCATCCTGGACGGGCTGTTCTAGGCACCAGCGGCGAGCCCACCGCCCTCAGGCTGGGCTGGCACAGCGCTGGGCAGGCCCCTCCTGTCTGGCCTCTGTCCCACAGCTCCTCCTGTTCCCTGGAGGCCAGGCCTCTGACTGAGGCGGATGCTGTCCCTGGCCTGAGCTCCTGGCCACGTCCACGGCCTGTGCCCACTCCCACGACACAGCAGTGCTGGGGGCTGCCCAGGGCAGCAGGGCTTGTAAGGGCCGCAGCAGGGGGCTGCCCAAGTGGCCATCAGGGCGCTGGTTCCCAGATCTGCTTCAGCCCCCTCTGTGCGGGGGGAGAGGGTGGGGACCCGCCAGTGCGAACTCCAGGAGGAAGGCAGCATCGCCGAGGGTGGACAGGGCTGGAGGCACACGCGTGCCCGTCTCCGGCCGTCACAGGAGTCCCGGGGACAGTGCAGCGTGCCCCAGGGGAGAAGGTGGCTCTAAGCAGGGCAATCCTGACCCCAGGGGGTGCGGGGTGACTCCCAGGGCATCAACCGGGGCTGCTCCTGGAATCGAGTGGGTGGGGCCAGGGACACTGACCGCACCCCACAGTGCCCGGGGAGGCCCAGCCGAGGCCAGCAGCGCTGGAGGCTGCAGGCCCTGCACTCGGGGGCCCGTGCTGAGTGGGGTGAAGGAAGCGCCAGTCAGTATGCACAACGCCCCTGTCAGTTCCAGGGACACATAACCACGCCCCGCAGTTCTAGCTCAGGGGCACAGGATCCTGTGTGTCTTCAGGCATGCCGCCAACCCGAGCGGTCACCAGGAAGAGCAGCGGGTGACAGAGTGGGGCGTAGGCGGGGGGCACTCGTGTCCCCGAGGGCCAGCCTGCCCTGGCTGCGGGCCGGCTGCTCCCTGACCCGTGCTCAGCCCGTGCCAGGCTCTCCGAGGATCTGCTCACCATTGCATGCCACTCTCGTTCATTCTTTCCCTCCTGCGTGCAGGAGGTGGGGGGGGCTGCGTGGGTGGTCAGCCCCCCAGAGCATCCTCGAGAGGGCGTCAGGCCCCTGCCTGCAGGGGATGACCATGAGCGGTCACCCCCTGGGCTGCACATCTCCCCCCACCCCCCCACCCCCGCGCGTCTCACTTAATCCTCCAGGACTAAAGTCCTCCCCCGGGTACAGACGAGGGGGCTGCCGAGCACAGAGCTCCTCAGGGCCCAGACTCCTCTCTGTTCACCCCGGCACCAGCTCCAGAGCTCTGGCTCCCCCGGTGGTTAGGGCAACCTGCACTGACCTGTCTAGGGAAGGAGAGATGGGGCTGGGCAGTGACATCCAGGGGCCCTTGCTGGCACTGGCTGCCCGTCTCAGGGGTCCCATGACCCTGGGAGCCCCCTTCTCTGTGCTGAGCCTTGGTGTGCGCCTCTGTGAAATGGGCTTTCAGCCCCAAGCCCACAGGTTGCTGGGAGGTTGAGAGGCAGAAACGGGGAGGGAGAGAGGCCCAGGACTCCTGGGGTGGCACCTCCCCACCCGCAGGCCTGTGACCCTCTGGCCTGCTCCCTACACAGGCATCTCATCCCCAGTGAAGAAAACAGAGATGGACAAGTCGCCATTCAATAGCCCGTCGCCCCAGGACTCGCCACGCCTCTCAGGCTTCACCCAGCACCACCGGCCCGTCATCGCCGTGCACAGCGGTGAGTGCCGGAGCGGGGGGCGGGGGGGCAGTGGGGCCACAGACCTGCCCCACCCATGCACCGACCACCAGTCCCATTGCTGCACCCGTGGGCCAGGAAAAGCCTCGTGGTGCCAGCGTGGAACGCGCCCAGGCCTGGTACTGGCCCCATGAGAGGTGGGACTCAGTTTCCCCTTTCCTACTCGATGGCTTCACTGCCTGGAACTCCCCCCGCCGCTTGTGCCCTTATGTCACACTCGAGGAACCCACAGGCAGTGTGCGGGAGAGCAGCCAGTCGCAGAGGCCACACCGTGTGTGAGTCCAGCGAGACAGGCCCAGAACAGGCGTGGCCCCAGGGTCACGAGTGGCCCGTGGTGCCGGGGCGGGGCCGACGGCCGATGGGAAGGGGTTGTATTCTGAGGTGGTGGAAATGTTCTAGAAGATGGAGGTGATGGTTGCACAACTCCATGAATGCCCTAAAAAACCACTGAAAGGGCGAATTTTTGGTCTGAAAATTTTATCTCAACTAGAAAGAAATACTCACTGCCCAGACCCCTGCAGGGAGAGTTGGCGGGACTGGGGTGCAGGCGGACCGGGGTGCAGGCGGAGCTGTGGCCAGTCCCCTGCAGGGAGAGCTGGTGGAGCCGGGGTGCAGGCGGAGCCGGGGTGCAGGCGGAGCTGTGGCCAGACGACCTGTGCACACTCCTGTGTCTGCCGCCTGCTTGCTGTGCAGTCCACAACTTCTGGGGCCACGTGTCATTCACAAAACAAAAGGGGTGACCCCGGGCCCCAGTGGCTGACGGGGCCGGCGGCGATTACTGTGCACACGCCGAGATGAGCCTGACCCCCCACGGCCGCCTGGACACAGGTGAAGGCCCGAGGAGGGCCGCCTCCCCTGACCACCCTCGTCCACCCCGCAGGGATCGCCCGGAGCCCCCACCCATCCTCGGCACTACACTTCCCCACGACTTCCATCCTGCCTCAGACAGCATCCACCTACTTCCCGCACACGGCCATCCGCTACCCGCCTCACCTCAACCCCCAGGACCCACTCAAGGATCTTGTCTCACTGGCCTGCGACCCGGCCGGCCAGCAGCCTGGACCGGTGAGTTTGGAGGGCATGGGTCTCCCCGCCCGCCCCTCGGGGCCCTGCAGGGCCCCGGCTGACCTCCCGGGGCCCTGGCGCCCCACGTGGCCTGCACCAGACGATGCAGTCTCTGCTCTGAAAGGTCCACGAACAGGGGGGCCGGAGCCCCGTGTCCCGAGTGCTTGGACCCGCACTGAGTGGGAAGTCAGTTATTTCCCTCGCTAGAACTGGGCGTCTGCTTCATCAGCTCCCCGAAATCACATGCCGTAGCTGCAGCTCGGGCGTGTAGAGGGTTTTTAGGGTTTCGGAACCGCAGGCGAGGGGGTGGATGAGGACGTGCTGGCTGCGGATGAAGAAACACGTGTGTAGGCGGAGTGAGGCTCAGGGTGAGGCGGCACCATCTGGAAGGAAAGCCAGTGGGTTCGAGCGGCTTGGCGAGGAGGGTGCTGGAGGCCCGGCGCAAGCAGGCGGCCCCACCAGACCTGTCCCGGCCACACGAGCGGCAGCCGAGGCAGAGGGCACCCGCCGCCTTAACCACCTGTCTCTCTGTCCCCCCAGTTAAATGGAAGTGGTCAGCTCAAAATGGCCAGTCACTGCCTTTCCGCCCAGATGCTGTCCCCCCGCCCCCGGGGCTGCCGGCTGGCACTCCCTTTTGCCAGCAAACCCGCCTCCGAGGGAGGAAGCGCGTCGCAGAGCTCGGCCTGTGAGCCCTCCGGAAGCGGCGCTGGGGCCCCGGGCTCAGGCCTGGCCCTGTGGGAACTGGCCTGGGGGGCCATGAGATCAGGGCCACTCAGGGCCCAGGCAGCCTTAGGGGATGGCAGGCCAGAGCAGCAAGCTTGGGGTAAGTCTGGGGTCTGCCCTCACTGGTCTGGGTTCCCCCGCGTGCCCACTCAGCCGCTGAGCCTCCGTGCCAGGAGCAGCTGGCATCAGAGAGGTCGAGCTGGCGGCCTGAGGCCTAGACCTGCCCCCTCCACCCGCACCGATGCCTTCCACTGGTGGCAGAGGAGAAGCTGTGGTGCCTTCCAGATAGAGCGTTTCACCTGGAAACTCCAGCGTTCTGCGTTCTTGGGGAAACTAGCTACCGGGGTCCTGTACCACCCTCTGGTGACCCCAGCCGGGTGATGCACGGGAAGGGACAGTCCTACCCTCCTTGCCTAACCCCAGAAGACGTTAGGTTGGCCACTTCACCTTCTAGAACTTTCTGCTCTGTGCGTGGTTTCAGGCCCCGGGCTGTGGCCTTCTCTCTGGGTGTAGTTCTAGATTACAGCCCCCTGCAACCCTGCTTATGCACCCTCCACCCCGGCCCAGGACGGACCCCAGCTGCAAGTGGCTCCCAGGGACCCCCATTCTGGGTGGGCCCCATTAACGGTGGCGCCGTGTCCAGTCTCCCTGGGCCCTGCTACAGCCTCGCTGCACCACCTGCGCCCACCGACCCACCATCCTCTCACTGCCCCACACCCAGGGCCTCGTTGCAGTCAAACTGCCCTGGGGGGTTGGCCCTGGACAGGATCCTCGGAGCCCCCGGACTTCTCCCTACTGTCTCAGTCTTCCCTTCGCCCCGTGCCAGCACGACGCCTTCCCCTCTCCCGTGCACGAGGGGCCTCCTCAGGGCCCCGACCCCGCCGCCGTCCTCACCTGGCCCCTCGTGCCCTCCCCACCCTGGATGCCCAGCCACACCCGGGGCAGTGCCTCCTGCAGACAGGCTCTCTCTGGGCACCAGCCAGGCGTGGAACACAGAACTCGAATCCTGCCTCTGCGGCTCACTCCCTGTGTGACCTTGGGCAAGTTCCTCCCCTCTCTGAACCTCAGCACTCCCAGCCAAGACGTGGGGCAGCCACAGTGTCCCCTCGCGGTGGGAGCTAGTTGGTGACACAGGTCGGGGACACGAAGTGCAGCGTCTGTGGGTCACGTCTGCTCCACTTTCTCGTCTGAGAAACGGGGTGACAATCGTGTTGGCTGCGGTGAGGCCGTGGAGGGTTAAGTAGGATCATGCCCAGTGCCGGGCGTACGGGCATACGATAGGTGTTTAACAGATGCAAGATAAGCTCGACTCCCGACCCTGCACCAGCTGTAGGTCCAGCCTGACCCCTCAGCCCCCCTCCCCATGCCACCTGCCCCACCCTGGGCCGAGACCTCCAGGGGACTCTTCTGCCGCCCCGGCCCCAGCCTGTGTGAGGCCCCCCTGGCCCCTCGTAGCACCAGGCTGTGAAATATTCACTCTCCAGCAGGATGCAATCCGCGAGGTTCCAACACCAGTGTGCGAATATATAGTGTGTACACACGCACACACACTCCCCATGCCTCTCCGGGAGGAAAATTAATAAGTAAAATGCCCTCAATAATTCACGCGCCGCGGGGGCACAGACGCAGGCTGGACCGGGCAGTGGAACACCCTGAATAATTCACAGGTGGTTTCGGAATGATGAGTCGTTCATCCTCTGCCTGCCCTCAGCAGACAGCCCACCGCATGACCCCGGGCCACCCCCCACCCCGCAAACTGTGGGCTTTTGGGGGGTGCCCGCCACGTCCAGGGACGGGCAGCGAGCTCGGAGGCGCCGGGTGCTGTGTGACCCTGGGCAAGCGGCCACTCTCTCTGGGTGCTCCCGCGTGGCCCCTTCGCTAACGGGCTCTCGGTCTCTCTCCTCCCCGCAGCCTACTCTACGCCCGGCACGTCCCCTGCAAACCGTTCCTTTGTGGGATTAGGACCAAGGGATCCAGCGGGCATTTATCAGGCACAGGTAGGGGCCGACGGGCCAGCTGGCGGGGGGGTGGGGGGCAGGGCAGAGGGCCAGCCTGGGGTGTGCAGGGAGAGGCCGGCCTGCTGGGCTTCTTGCCGCAGCCCCAGCTGCAGCCCGGCACAGTGACCCCCTCCAGGGGCCTTTCGGGGCCTCGAGCCCTGCCCTGCTTCCCCCGAGGCAGAGCCTGACTTCCCCTAGCCCCTCAGGACAGGCTGCGATACGGCCCCAAACCCTGCCGCCACGTTTCCCCTAGAGCTGCTTCAGGGCCTCGTCACATCTGTGCAGATGGGGAGACTGAGACCCAGAAAGATGAGGGGATTTGCCCAGGATCACACAGCACATCAACCTGACCCTTCAACCCCCAGCCTCCACCCCCGCCCGTGCTGCTGGCCAGAGGCACTGTGGCGTAGGACTCCAGGATGCCAGCCCGGGGCAGGTGGGGAAACTGAGGCCGTCTGTGGCAGGGCGTGGAGCCTGCACGCCAGGCTCTAGCTGTGAGGTGAAGAGGGTAGCGGCCGGGTGGCAATACCACGCTGGAGGCTGCCTGGAGGGCTGAGGACCAGGCAGGAAGGTTCAGAGAGGAAGGTCCGGTTGCCCGAGGCCACACAGAAGTGGCGGTGGGTCTCCGTGGGCCTAGACTGAGGCTCCAGGCTTGCCAGCCCCCTCCAGGGGTCACCCCGCTCCGCGCTGCCCAGCGCCTCGGGTCAAGGGTCGAGCCTGCTGTGCCAGGCCTGGAGTGTGCTGGCGGACGGTGCCCGAGGGTGGTGGCTGGTGCGTTGGGGCAGGGCTTGTGGGGTGCCCCGCCAGGATGGTGGCAGCTGCTGCCAGCCCCCCAGGGCCCGTTGCAGAGGAACCAGCTCCGGTTCTCCAGATCTCCCGATCCCCAGAGCAGGGATTTGTACTCCACTCTGGCCGCCACGGCGGAGCCCTGCAGCAGAGTCCGTGAGCAAGGGGCCAGGGGGAGGTCGAGACCCAGGCCAAGCCTAGAACCAGCTTCTGACCAGGTCCGAGGAGCCGCCCAGCACAGCCTGGCTCCCTGGGGAAGCGTCGGAGGCTGCCCTGGTGCTGCTGGCACTCAGGAGGTGGCGGGGGCCACAGTGCCCTGCCCTCTGCCAGGGGTGCTGGCCCAGGCGACCGGGGCTCTGCTTGCCCACTCCGAGCCTGTCCCCTTCGGGCCTCAGACACCTCCTGAGAGCCTTGGGAGGGCCTGGAGCACCGGCTCGGTCCAGACAGGCTCTTCAGAGCCTTCCAGGCCCACACAGGGG
Source organism: Condylura cristata (assembly GCF_000260355.1). Taxonomy (NCBI): domain Eukaryota; kingdom Metazoa; phylum Chordata; class Mammalia; order Eulipotyphla; family Talpidae; genus Condylura; species Condylura cristata. The sequence continues at coordinate 29,176,730 of NW_004567126.1, read as the reverse complement.
AGCCGCTCGGCCAGGCTCACCCAGCAGATGAGCCGGGGAGGCCCGGAGCGCCCAGCTCTCCCTACCCACAGTGCTCAGGGGCCAGACCGCCCCACTTCCTCAGGAGATCAGAAACCAAAGCTAATAAAGAAGGGGGGCCCTGCCCAGCCTTCCTTCGCCTCTGCTTTACCACCCAGCCGCGGAGGGGGCGAGCGCGGGTCACCCTCTCCCGAGAGCGAAGCTGAGGCAAGCCTTGGCTTTGGCTCCCCTTGGCCTGCTGGCCCGCCTGGGCCCCTGCAAGTGGGAGACTTCGACTGTGGCACTCAGGCGAGGAGGCCATCCAGGGCCGTGCCCGGGGGCGGGGTGGGGGGGAGGAGTCGACCGGGTAGGTGGCGGAGGCCGGCCAGGCAGGGCCTCAGTGACAAGGGGCCAGAGAGACATCGAATGTGAAGGACACTGCAGGTTCTGGGCTTTGACCTGGGGCCATGGCAGCCAGGGTCAAGGGTTTCGAGTGAGGGAGGAGCAAGGTCAGGTCCGGAAGTTGGAAAGAGCTGGTAGGACTGGCGTTGGGGATGAGGGAGGAAGTGAGAGCCCCCGGGGAGCCCCGGTGACCTGGGTGAGGGGGCGGGTCAGGTGGGAGAAGCCCATCGGTACTGCCCAGGCTGGCCCACCAGTCTGGATTGAGGGCACCCCACTCCCCAGGTGGGGTCAGCCTCATCCCTGCAGGAAGCCTTGAAACCCCAACCCGCTGGTAGGACGCAGAGACACCCCACCCCACCCCACCCCACCCCTGTCCGCGCTGGCCAGGTCAGCACTCCGGCCTCCACCTTCTCACTCGCAGGCTTGCTTTCCTCTGCCGTCTCCGCCCACCGCCCCCCTCCACCCCCACTTTCAGGCTTCTCTTCTCCGACTGTCTCCTGCCCGTGAGAGCCCCGTGCCCACCAGTATCCCTCCCGTCCTCAGTCCCCCCTTTAATGCCAGCTGAACCCGTGTCACATACTCACTTCTCCATGCCCCTGGCCCCACCCCCATCCTTCACCATCAGCATCCACCAGCCCCCCCCCGCACCCCTCCCCAGCTAAGCCGTCGTCATTTTGGCCCCGGGAGTGGGGCTCCTTGGGCTCTGCGCCACCCCCCACCCCCACCTCGCCAACACCAGCTTCCTGCCCCTCTTGTCACTCAGTGGTGAGTGAAGTGAGGGTTAGGGCCAGAGAGGTGGAACCACAGGCCCAGAGCCCACACTGGTGGCTCTAGCCAGGCCAGAGGGACACCAGAGCCTGGACTTCACCCTGGCCCTGCGCTGCCTCAGTCGCCCCCTCAGCCCAGAAGGGATTTTGGGGGTGCCCTGCCCTTGTTCCAGGGTCAGACCCCAGGGCCAAGGGCCTGGGAGGGGAGGGGAGAGGAAGGCAGTCACTACAGCGGAGGTCAGCTCAGAGCCTGTCTGGTTGCCAGCGGAAACCAGACATGAGGTAATGGCCTGCGTGAACTTGAACTTGACTGGAGGTTAGGGGCTGGGAACCGAGGTGGCGCCAGTTTGATGGCACGGCCTGGTTGGAGGGGGGAACATTCGATTCATGGTAGGAGTTGGGGGGACAGCATGCCTTGGACCTCAGTGGGGCCAGAAAGGGGGTCCCTAGGCGGACCCCACAATGACCAGGTTGTGTGCATTCCCACGGGAAGGAAAGGCCAGTCCAGCATCACCCCCAGAGAAGGGAAGAGAGTGAGGACTGATGAGCCATGCTGGTGACCTTGGGCGAGTCACTTGACTTCTCTGAGCCCCAGTGTTTGTCACCAGTGGAGTGGGGGCCACCACCCCTCCTTCACCAGGGGATTCTGGAAGGATCATTAAATGGGAAAACGCTTATCTTCAAAGAAACAGTAAGCCACAGCCTTAGCCACAGTGCTGGCACTCCATGTGCAGGGGAGGGGGGTTGCAGGCTCAGAAGTCAGGTTGCTGGTTCAGCAGGTAACCGTCAGGATGCTCAGCGAAACTGGAATTCTATAAAAATGAAAAATATTTTACTTTTTAAAGATTTGTTCATTTATGCACACAGAACTGGGGTACAGGCCAGAGGTGCAGGCGCGGTGAGCGGGTTCACCAGAGCAGAGTAGGGAGCAGAATAGGCAGGTAGACAAGGTCCACTGCTGAGGGGGGCAGCGGGCGGGTCAGGAGAGGTCTGCCGCGCCTTGTGGGTCACTCCCTGGGCAGGCATCGAACTCGTGCTGAAGCGGTCACAGCTAGCTTCACGGTGCTGCGCTTTAACCCGCTGCGCCACCAGGGAGGGCCCTGGAAAATATTTTAAAGTTATGTTTCAGTATATCCCCAAGCTGCGTGGGACTCACTCCTGCAGAGTGACCTCACCGCGGCGCCTGTGTGTCACCTGGCAGCCCTGCCAGGGCGCCACGGGCCCAGCGCCACGCCGGCAGGGCGCGGGCTGGTCACAACAGCTCTTGACCACCACCTCTCTCTCCTTCTCTCTCCCTGTGTCCCCATCGGACCGCCCAGTCCTGGTATCTAGGATAAGAAAGATTTGGCCTACGCCCTCTCCTTCATCCCGGGAATCCTGGGGGACTGCGCAGCCTGCCCCCTCCCCGGCCCACGTTTTTGGTGGAAAGTTAGAGCGAGCAAGAAAATCCCACCGACTCCCAGCCCGGCCGAAAGACAAAACACAGACACATGAACACAGGAGGAAAAAACGGAAAAAAAAAAAGACAAATGGGAAAAAGAATAAACTCACCCAACCAAGTCCACGGAAGGTAAAGACTCCGCCTGCGCCCTCGGGGGCGGCCGACTCCCTAAGCCACGCTCATCTCTCCGCTGCCGCCCTGGAAGGGACCTCGGCGCCTCTGCCCGGACCAGGTGAGCACAGCCTGGTGCCCGCCTGGGGCAGGACCCAGCGGCCACCGCCCGCGCCCCGGCCACCTCCGCTGGGACTTGGCAGGCCGCCTGCCACTTGCCAAACCGGGAGGCGGGCGCCCTCGGCAAGGGCAGCAGCGGCCACCGGAGGGCAGGGGAGTGGCCAGGAGTGGCCGGAGTAGAGGCGGCTGTGGGGAGACCCGGCGCCAGGGGCACAGAGGCTTTCTCGGAGCGTCCTGCCCTGCCCGCCCCGGGGCGCCACAGACTGCTCACTCCCTCGGACTTGGTCTTTCGCCCCTCCGCTGCCCAGTTTGGGAGGAGATGTCTCTATGCAATTGACCCCAGCCCCACCCTCAGCATAGGAGGCCGTCCCCCACCGCACCCCTTCCTGGCCTGGCTCCACACCCCCCGGGGAGGGATCCACGTTGCACACTGTAAGACATGCACTTTCCGAGGAAGGGGCTGGGGTGGGGGGGCCAGGGGCCCCAGGTCGCGGAGGGGGGCAGGGGAGAGCCGGAGGTGGGAGGTGAGAGCGAGTGGTTTAAGTGCCTGATTCCCACCGCCCACCCCCACCCCTCTGCCCCGGGACTCCTGCTGAGGACTTCCTCCACCCTCCCCTCGCAACCGCCACCTCCCCTCATTGCTACGCCCCCCTCAGAGCTAGAGAGTTGGGACCCCCCAAGGGGTTCCGAGGGGCAGAGCTGGGCATCTCCCAAGCGGCCTGCCGTGCTGGGGCGCGGGGGTGGGGTCTGGGGAAGCTGGTGGGCCCCCACGCCTCCTCTGCCAGTGCCTTACATCCTGGAGCGACACCCCCCTCCCTGGTGCCCCCCAGCCCAAAGGGGGACCACGGTTTGCACTTTCATCTCCCCCCGCAGTGGGGCACATCCAGGGAGGTGCCTCCAAGCTGGGCCCTACAAGGAGAGAAGGCCGGACCGAGGGCAGGCCACGTGAGCCTGGGGCGGGGGTCCCCGGCGGGTTGGCGCCAGCACTGGGGGGCTGCGTAGGGGATCTCCCATCTGCTAAATGTTTTCCGTTGAGCCGTTCCCAAAACACTAAGCTGGGGGTGCCGGTGCCCCACCACCCTGGCTCCCTGGCACCATCCCTGCCCGCACCCCAGGTGGCCATCTTGGGTGGACCTGGCCCAGGAGGGGGTTTTAGCTGTTCTAGGGCCACTGAACCCCAACACAGGGACCCCTCCGGGCCCGTCCACCCGAGCCCCACCTGCCCCTTCATGCCTGGCGCTAGGGATTATCTCCCCCAACCACCACCCCACCCTGGGGCTCAGGCCGAAGCCATGGCCCTGGGCAGGGCCTCTCGCTGTCTGCGCCCAGCCTGCCCCCCCCACTCCCAGTACTTTGGCCTGACCAGCCTCCTCCCACCTCCCCAGAACCGGACTCTCCTCCCAAACCAGCCCCAGGGGCTTGGTGAGCCCACTTAATCTTAGAGAAAGACCCAAGATCCACCCCCTCCTCGCCCTCCGAGCCCGAGAGGTTGGAGAATCCTCCTGGGGCCGATTCTTCTGTGCCCAGGGCCCCTCCGGCCTTCGGGAACCAGAGCTTGGGCCTTTCTTTCTCCGGGCGGGCAGGAGGTGTGGGTAATGCATTTGAGGCACCCGGGAACTTCTCAGCCGGGAACCTTAGGGTGCAGGTAGGCGGGGGAGGGCGGGGCACCCGGCAGCCCCCAGCTACCTAACGTTGCATGGTGCTTAGTCGAGGGTTCCTGTGACCTGGCTGCTGATGTCAGCTCGTGGCGGCTGATACTGCATGGCAAATTATACCTGGCTCTGTCTCCTTCCCGACAGCCCAGCCCCCGCCCCCACCACTACACCCTCCTCTTTAAAAAAAAAAAAAAAAAAGATACAAAAAAAAACTTTAAAAAATTCCATGTTTCCTAATTTGCACGAAATTTTCTACCACATGATGTGCCTTGCCTTCAGAAAATAAGTATTACCTTTAAACAATATCAACGCACACAGGTAGCTGCATGCATTGCTCGTGTAGTTAAAAAAAAAGACAAAACAATGACATGAAATAAAAAATAAAAATTAAAAAGGGATGTATTTCTATTTGTAAAAAAAGAAAAAAATTTAAATTAAAAAGAAGAAGTCTCACACGCTAAAAAGAGCAAGCCACAAAAGAGTTGCCCCCGCCCCTCCCACGCTCGGCTCTGCCTTCGCCTCCCGCTGCACTCGGGGGCTCCCTGGTGCTCTGCCCACCTCGCCCCATCCCTGCCGGGGCTCCAGAGGGGTTTCTGAACCCCCTGCCCACCGCAGGGGACAGACTCAGGGGCGTACCCTGGCCCCGGGCAAGGGCTTCTCTGGTGCCTGGACCCCAGGCAGCGCCCCGATGCCACGCACGCTCTCACCCACCCTGGCGGGCGCCGCCACCCCCCCACGGGGCGGCCGCCTGCCGACAGCCAGACACCCCACCCCCTCACGGAGGCTGGCGTCCCGGCTCAGGGTCAGTTTGCTGCCCCCTCTCTTCCCTAGGCACCCCCCTTCTTGCCAAAGCACCCCTTTTGCCCCACCCGGAGACCGGCCTTGGCTGGCGCGTGCCTCCTGCCCTTCCTTGCCCACGCCCAGGCCCACGTCTTCCAGCGTGACTGTGGAGGGTACTCGGTGTGAAGCAAACAACGGGAACCAAACCGATATATGCAATTACCTGTCTGTGTACCTGTGGCTCTAGCTCGCCACTGAGGCCTGCGGGCGCCGGGCAGGGCCTGGCGGGGCACCGTCCCGCCTCCCTCCCTCCAGTGGCTGGCCGTGTGCTGTTGTCTTTTCCTGGATTTTATTTCTCTCATCTTTTGTTCCCTCCTCCCTCCCTCCCTCCTTTCCTTCCTTTTTTTTTTTTTTTTAATTCCAATTTCCTTTGCCTTTTACTCTACCAAAGCTGAGACAGTAGCAGATGATTAACAGGGTGCTGGGGCGAGGAGGACCCAAGGGTGGGACGCCCCCATCAGGCCTCTGCCCCCACCACCCGCCTGGCCCCCCAGCCCCAGCAAGTCCTGTGGGGAAGCAGGATCCCGGGGAGCAGGCCTGGACCCCCCTTGGGCACAGTGGGGACTGGAGCCACCATAAAGATGCTCAGCAGCTCAGCAGGGGGCCCAGACGCAGGGGCGCCTTGGCCAGGTCCAGGTTCACATGACTGAATCTGGGCTTTATTCCCCCTGGCCCCTAGGACTGAGGAGCAGGAGGCAGAGGTCGTGGGTCTCGGGACCCTGCTGAGACCCCTCCCTGAGGGCTTGGCCGGGACCCTCCCCAGCCTCCTTCCAGGCCCCGGCACCTCTGCTGGTGCAGTAGGCAGTTAGTTAGTTCCTCTGGGCAGTGCGGTGTCCTGTCGGGGGCTGTTTTTTGTTCCCATTTCTTGGAAAAGCTGCAGGGTCCCCCGAGGGCCGAACCCCCTCCCAGCAGGCTGAGCACAGGGAAATGCCCTGCACTGGCCCTTCCCCACGGCTGCTGCGGGTGGTGGGCCGCTGGGTGTGGCTTTGTTTTTCTTTTCCACGTGTATGAAGCTGACATCTCAAGCCCCACCCCAGTGTAGTCCACCCACAAAGGGACTGGGCCTGCCGGCCACGCCCACTCAGAGCTCCCGAGCCGGACCCTGGGGCCAGCCCCTGCCGTGGAAAGAGTAGGGAGGCCCCCAAAATAGACCAGCCTAGGTGGAAAGGAGTCCGTGGGCAGGAAGACCTGGCCCTGTTTGGGGAGAGGGGAGTTGTCTCCCCGTGCCCTGGTTCTGGCTGAGTTCTGAGCCCAGAGCCCCTCACCCCCAAGCTAGACAATCAGACCCGCAAGAACCCCAAAGGAGACTCCAAGGGCCGCTGCAGACCCCCAGCAGCAGACAGCTTCGCCGCAGCCCCACGCACCCTCTCCCCGCTCCGGAGCCTCGTCTGTTCCCAGAGAAAGCAGAGTTCCAGCGGCGGGTGGACTTGGCTGGACGAGGCCACCGCGCAGGACGGCGCAGGCCCCTCCCCCCACGGCCCCAGGGGTGCTTGCGCCCCACCAGGCCTCTATTATTCATACCTATAAATATATGATTTTGGAGTTTTTTTTTTTCTCATAATACAGGTTATACAGTGGCTACTTTTTACTTCGGACTGAATTCTCTCTCAGCCCCTGACTTCTACTTTCTTTTTGGAGGCGGTTGGGGGAGCCATCCAAGACGCCCCCTCAGTCCCGCCCCTAGGGCCCCGCCATCCTTCCCCGTGTCTGCCCGCTGGGCGCTTTTTGAAAGTCCCACTTCCAGGCTGACACGCCCCTCCCACGCCCCACCACCCCTAAGCATTTAAGAGTGTGGGGTCTGAACGAACCCCAGAGATGCCCCCCCCAGGATGAGGCAGGGAGACAGACCCAAAGAAACACCAGCAGGACTTGTTGCCAGAGATACCAAAACAGACTTTTCCAAGCAGTGCCTCACATGTCTGCTGGTGCGGCTTTAGGGTTCTCCTCCCCGGCTCCCTGACCCCCCCCCCCCGGCCCGATCTCGGGAAGGTGGAGGCTGATCCAACAGGATGAAGGGCTCTGGGAGGAAGGAACTCCTGCACCCCGAGCTCCCTCCCCAGCCCCCAGTCACCTCCTGGCTACAAGGGAGCCCACTCAGAGGGCAGGACCTGCTCCCCCCTCCTTCAGCGGGGAACCCCCAGAGCTCCCTCCCAAATATACCAACACCCCATCTACCCAGCTTGGGTCCCAGCCAGGTCCCCTAAAACCAAAGCCCCTTCAAGTCCAAGGGGTCCTGGCACCTGCCCCCAGCTTCCTGCCTTCCCGCACCCCAGGACCCCACATGGGGAAAGGACAGCAGAGCTCATGGTATGGGGGAACAGCCGGGGAGATCATCTTCGTTTCTGAATTTCCTTCCTCTCCCTCCCTCCTTCCCTCCCCCCTTCCCTCCCTCCCTCCCTAAGTAATTTTTGGTGGTGTTGCTATTCATTTTCTTCCCTCCAAGATATTTTTTGAGTTTTTTTCCATTTTGTATTTTACTGATATTACCGAGGTAGTTTACTCTGTTTCTCGCGTTCTGCTTGCCGCACACCGGATCTCTGTCACACAGGCACACACGCACACACACCATACTCATGAACCCAGCCAGGAGAAGGTCCGGCTGGGCCGCCCCCCACCCGTCCGGCCCCCAGTGGGGACTGGATGGGGACCCGGGACTTCTGGGCACGCCCAGGCCGAGCCTTCTCCCCGCCAGCGCCGCCGGTCATACTCTGCTCATAACCTTGTATATTACGCACTCATTTTGGTTTTCGCGGATGCCCTGCCTAAGTACCATTTACAGAAAGTGACTCTGGCTGTTATTATTTTGTTTGTTTGTTTCCCTATGCAAAAAAAGAAAAAAAAAGAAAAAAATGAAAAAGGGGGGGTTCCATAAAAATTCAATAAAAGGCAAAAAAAAAAAGAAAAAATGTATAAAAATTAAACAAGCTATGCTTTGACTCTTTCTGGCTGTTCTGGGTCCTCCTTTCTGTGTTCTGTTTGCTCTGTGTCCAGTCAGGAGGAGGAGAATGGGGGTGCAGAGACCGCGGAGGCAGGGACCCCAACCTGGATGAGCAGCAGGCCATTGGAACCTTTGCATGTCCCCCCAGGGCGCTAGGCAATGCCTCTTTATTCATTTTGATGTTTTGGGGTGGGGCAGCTGGGGGGGGAGGGGGGCTGCTTGCACTGAGTGGGCCGGGCCCAAGTGGCTGCCGGGCCCAGGGGAGGGACCCCCGCTTTAAGGCAGCTTTGGTGAGCGCTGGGTCCACACCCCTCGTAGCAATGCCCCCCTGCCCCAGGCCTCTCCTCCTCCTCAGATGGCCATTTCTCACTGTCCCCTGTGCCCACCGCTGCCACCCCCATCCGTGGGGCCCCTTCGGTCCCGCAGCGACAGGGCCTCCCTCCCCTCCCCCAGCCTGGCCAGTCCCGGGACTCCCCGGGGCCTCCGGTCAGCTGGGTCCCTGCAGGGCCACAGACCCCCTGCTGGTGCCAGGGGTTTGCCTCCTTCCCGGCTCCGGGCCGGCCCGCCACGCCACGCCACGCCACCGCAGTGCTTCCGTGTCCCTGCCGAAAGCACGTGCCACAAGCTCCCCTCTGACGGGGACTTCTGAGGTGCAGCTAGTGGGAGCGAAATGCCCACGCTGGCCGCCAGCCAGGCGCTTGCACATCCAGGCTGGGACAGCGGACAGTCACTCGGAAAAGCACCCTCCTGTGTGGCTCAAGGACATTCAGGTCAGCACAGGTCGCCAACGTGGGGTGCGTGTGTGGTTCCCAATAGCCAGGTGAATCCAGGCAAGGGCCGGCTCACCCCCGGCCTCGGATGGCCCCGGCCTGGGACCGGCCACTGCAGTCTGGGCCAGTCAGGGCTGCCGGTGGGGGTGTCCAGCTCCCTCCCCCGCAGCCGTGGGGCACCTCTAAGATTAGGGGCCCTTGGAGGGGAGGCCCAGGGGGAGGGGAGCATCATGGGTGTGCTGGGCTGTCACCTGCCTTTGTTGGGGGACTAGGGTCCCAATCCTTGCCTCCAACTCCAAGTTCCCACAGACTTCCAGAAGACCTCAAGCGACAGCAGCAAGAGCGCCCCGCACCCTACAAGCCTGCGGAAGCGGGGTGGGCTGTGACCTTTTTAACTATGGGGTGCAGAGGGCAGGCCAGACAGGGAGGGACCCAGGCCGAGTGGCGTGACCTGCCCCTGCCCGGTGACCAGCTTCAGGCGCGGCTGTCTCGTCCCGCCCCCAGCTGGCACGGGCGCTTCTGCCCTCAGCGGTGAGGCTCTGGCGCCCCCTGCGGGCCCACCCAGGCCCTGGACCCAAAACAGGTCCCCCGCGGAGCAGACCCCCGGCAGCCCCTGGCCGGCAGGGGCCCCTCCCTGCAGCGGGAAAGGGGCTCGAACTGGAGTTTCTTTGGGGGGGGAACGAAGCTGGGGGTGCCCGCCTGGGGGCTCCGCTGGGGTGGGGAGCCGGTCAGGCCAGCAGGGTCTTCTGAGGCGGGGGTGGGGGTGACGGGCTCAGCCAGGGTCAGCTGCGCAGCCAGGGTGGGGGGCCCCGTGGGGAGTCAGAGGTTCTCTGAGCGCGAGGCGAAGGCGGGGGGGGGGGCTGCTAGGGGGTTGGGGGCTCCGCTGGAGCCCTAGGCCGGCTGGAACGCCGCCTGTGATCTCAAGGCTCAGTGGCGATCCTCTGGGGTGGAGCAACTTTTGGCTTCGTGGAGCTGACCCAGAACTGCAGGCTGTGCCCCCCCAAGTGTCATAAACGGGGCACAGGTTTGTGGCGACCTAGTAAAACGCCCCCACGTAAAAATCTGCAGACGCCCCCTAGTGGAAAAGCCCTGCCC
>NW_004567126.1:29164616-29166494 GCF_000260355.1 Condylura cristata | reverse complement strand
CCCCCACCCCCAGCGGGGGCCTCGGGGAGGAAGCGGGGGCAGAAAGCTGCATTCCCAGGGCCACCGTCTCTAAACCTCCAATCCTCAGGGCCCCTGCGCCGAGGGTGGAGACTTAGTCACCGTGTCAACAGAACGCCATGGGCTGCCTTTGGGGTTGGGGGGTCCCTCTGTCTGGCCTACTCGCTGCGCCATGGGGTTCTTTGCAGGCCTTAATTCATTTGGCCCTCAGGGCAACTTACAGATCTAGTCTCCTCGCTCTGCTTCTCTGTGCTTGGCACAGAGGAGTTAAGCCACTTCCTGACTCCAATTCCATTTCCAGGGAGCCCAGAGAAGGGCAGAAAGGGGGAAGGGGGGGTGTTGTGCCCCTCCCCCAAACCACAGGCAGTCGAGGCTTCCAGGACAGTGGAAACGCAGCACGTGGGGGAGGAGGGGCTTTGTCTCCCAGGAAACGCTCTGCAGCTGAGCCTCAGAGCTCTCACCCAGGAGCAGCCCAGGACAGCCCAGCTGGACAGCAGGCGGCCGGCCGCCCTGGCCTCCAAGCACCCGAAAGACCGTCAGCTCCGTGTCTCCACACCACTCTTGTGTGTGGAAATGGGGTTTGGCAGGACATGCTGGGGCCTCTCTCTGCTCCCCTGAGGCAGGGATGCACAAGACCAGGAGACGGACTGGGAACCAAATGGTTCCACCCCCCAGCCCTCTAGGCGGGGCCTGGAAGAGCCCCATAGGCAGAGAAGCACCAGGGAGAGCAGGTTTCTTTATGAAATCAGGAGTAGAAAATCAGCAGCGAGTACAAAAAAAAGATGCCTTGGCTAGAGATCTGAGATGGAGAGGGTGGTGGTTGTGGAGATGTGGGGAGCTCCTTGGGGGGCACGGGAGCTTCCAAGCTCAAGAATCAGCTCTAGGCTTGGAGAACAAGCTTGGGGAAGGCATGTTTTACAGGCACGCGGTATATATAGAGCCCTCTGAGTGAGGCTTGGGGTAAGTCCTGAGCCCTCTTCATTCAGGGACACTTTGAACCCCAGAGGGAGCCACTTCTCTGGCCCCAGGGCCAGGGCTTCACTGACAGGGAGCAGAGGAAGCATTGGGACACCCCCGGGAGGCTGCCTGGAGGAGGCAGCAGACAGCTTCATATGAAGGATCTGGGTGCTCCCTTATGTCCTTTTATGTGTCCTGTCTCCTCTGTTTCCAGCCCCCAGCAGCCCCCCTTCCTTCTCTTTCACAGTCTCCTCGTCTTCTTGCTGTGGAGACAGATAGCCCAAGAAAATAAGGATTTCGTCTTCCAAGCCTCTCACAATTCTCTGGGAACCTGAGTCCTGCATGGCTCTTGTCCCCGCCGCTGTCCAGATGGAGGCTGAGCTCAGGCAGGCTGGGACGCTGGCCCAGTTTGAACTGGAAGGAAGTGGAGCTTACGAACCAAAGCCAAGTCTGGACTCTCCAGCTTTCTGGGTCTCAAAACTGGGTGAATGTTTGGACATGACGTGAATGGATAGAGATGAGGGAATGGACTGACCAGTGGTGGGTGGGCTGAGAAGGTGAGTGAGCAAATGGACAGATGACATGATAGCAGGGGTAACGGTGGGTGAGTAGATGGATGGACGGGTGGACGGGTGGATGGTGGATGGATGGGTGGATGGATGACGGGTGGATGGATGATGGGTGGATGATGGGTGGGTGGATGACGGGTGGATGACGGGTGGATGGATGACGGGTGGATGACGGGTGGACGGATGACGGGTGGATGACGGGTGGACGGATGACGGGTGGACGGATGACGGGTGGATGGCGGGTGGACGGATGACGGGTGGACGGATGACGGGTGGACGGATGACGGGTGAACGGATGACAGGTGGACGGATGACGGGTGGATGACGGGTGGAC
>NW_004567126.1:29138823-29164516 GCF_000260355.1 Condylura cristata | reverse complement strand
GACGGATGACGGGTGAACGGATGACAGGTGGACGGATGACGGGTGGATGACGGGTGGACGGATGACGGGTGGACGGATGACGGGTGGACGGATGATGGGTGGACGGATGACGGGTGGATGGATGACGGGTGGATGATGGGTGGATGGATGATGGGTGGATGGATCCATGAGTGGGAGTCTGATGTGGAGTGACAGGCTTTCCAGATCCCATGTGAGAAGGATGAGGTTCTCTGTGTGGAAACCATTCTCATTTTGCAAGGGGGACCGCGCAGGGAAGTCAGTGCATCGTGTGAGGTTCCCATTCATTCTGAATCAAATTACCCACTCACTGGGTCCTGCCCTGTCTCCTCCTTGGAGGTTTGGAGGCCCGGTAAGGAGAGGGGAGGGACTCACGGGGTTCAGATAGGGGTCTGCGAGAAGGACTGGGCTCAGAGAGAAGAGGGCTGGGGTGGGTCTGGGAGCGGCTCTACTGACTGGAAGGGCGTGTGATGCGGGCTTTGCTGCACCAGGCACAGTGAAGACACCGGTGAGGATGGTGGTGAGGAAGAGGAGGGCCAGTGCCTCCAGCTGGACATCAACACTGTTTCCTGTGGGACACAGTGGACGGTGGCGGTGGGGAAGTGGGGAGAGCGAGCATTGTGGTCACAGTGGTTGGGGTTCTCTTCGAACCTCTGGCCACTCCCCCACCCAGCACCTGTGCTCCCTCCCCCAGAGCAGGGAGTGGCCCTTGCACTGAGGAATGGGGCTCCCTTCCCCCCATCCCTGGGCATCTGGTACCCTGGAAGGAGTACAAGGCCCCAAGCACCCCAGTGCCATCTCCCTGAGACCCATCTTGACCCCCTCATTTCCCACAGCCAGGGCCATCGCAGGGAAGCCCCAAATCTTGAAGAAAAATTGGCCCAGGAGAAGCAAGGAATTCATTCCCTGAGTACCTACTGCGTGCATACTGTGCACAGCCATAAGCCTCATGCCACCTCCAAGCCTCAGCCTCTGCAGAAGTCAACGCAAGGCACAGAGATTCCAGGTCACCTCCTCTGGGCCACACAGCATCACAGAGCAGTTCTCCCAGCTGAGCGCAACCCACAGGAAAGAACACCCAGCCCCGAAGGCATGACTGCCACGTTTGACCTATCTGCAAACACCCCCATCCCTTGGGCAGCCAGAATGACACCCTAGCCCCACCAGCAACCCCTGGCCAGCAGCTTCCCTCTGTCTAAGCCTCAGTATTTTCAACTGGAAAGTGGAACTCACGGCTTTCTAGTGGACACCGACAGCAGATTAAGTTCTAGGCGGCCGTCTGTGAGAGCCTTTCTCAGGCTCTTTATTGTCTTTATCGTGTGGTCTTTCGCCCCCTGGTGGACAGTTCTGGAGATGTCACTGGAGTACAGATCCGGGCCCCTGGGTTCATTCCACCTAAACACTACCGGGCCCTAAATGCCAGCTTTTATCTGTGTACTCATTAAGAAATAATTAAGGTACAGGGCAAGGTTCAGGGGCTGAGGAAAGTAAAAGGGATCTCTTGTCCCTTCCCAAGGTGATAGCAGGGCCGCGGGGCTCTAGGTCCAGTTCCCACACGGAATCACGTAAAGCAAGCGGGGGTGTGGGCGGGGCAGGGCTTCCCAGGAATGACACTTGGGGTTCCAAGTCCAGGGAGTGTTGCATCGGCCAGGGAAATCCAGCAGGGCCCCAACACAAAAGCTGCCTCCCCCGGGAAGCAGGACTCGGAGTCCCAAGTGACAACAGAGTCAGCTCTTACCAATTCTTTAATGCAAATCCCCAAGGGGCAGAGGGACGAGCTAGAGGCTCTGCGCAACGGACCTCAGGCAGAGGGAGGAGAAACGAGGCAGTGGGCAGAGGCAGGGAGCGCCACGAGTTAGACAGTGAGGGTGTGGGGCGTTCTCTGTGACCAGGACACCTCTCCAAATACAAGAAAAATCGCCAGACAGAACAAATTAGGAAGGTGTAGAAAAAGCCTGGGTGTTGTGTCTCAACCCTGGAGAGGGCCATTGGGTGGCTGCAGGTCCAGGTCGCTGCTTAAGGCTGTGAGAGGGGCTCCCTGGAGGGCTGCCTGGAGGAGGGAGCAGGCAGTCTTCAAAACTGTGTGTTGCCCTTCTCGGCTTTGGGCTCCTCACCCTCATCCAGCTCCAGCCCCAAGTTGCTGTTTCCTTCCATCTCGGCCTCCTCCTTCTTTTCCTCCGATGTTGATGTTTTGCCTTCTTTACTGTAGGGAGAGAAGGGCCCCCGCCACAATTAGAAGCAGGCACTCTCATTTAGTGGAGGGGGGAGGGCTGCAGGGGCGGATGGGCACAGGCAAGGAAGGATGGACGACAGACAGAGCAAGCAGGGGGTCCGGCCTGCGAGGAAGCAGTGGGGGGGGGGAGCAGGTCACATCCTGACAGCAGGAAGCTCAGGGTGCTGGGCTGGGCTGGGAGTCAGTCAAGCCAACAGCTGGGGCCACGCCTCCCCAGCAGGGGCAGCTGTGCTCAGCTGAGAGTCTTCCAGCCAGACTGGTTCCCCCCAGCTCCTGCATTCCTACTGGTCCCCAAGATGGGACATTGCCAGGAAGCGCACCCAGCCCTGATCATATCCTGCTTCCCCCGGACCACAGGAGACTGAGCCCAGGAGGCCAGTCGCCCACCTGTGCTCAGACTCCTACAATCCCGCACCACTGTCTCCTTCAACCGGTATTTGCTACGTGCCTGCTGTGCGCCAGACCTCGCCGGGTGCTGGATACACAGATGCCCAAAGCTCACTTGTCTCCTGTCAAGAGCCACTGTCCGGTGTCAAGAAACTGGTCAATGACTAAGATAATTCCAGCTGGTGGTTAAGTGCAAAGAAAGACGCAAGGCTGCGGGCTAGAGGGTCGGCAGGCTGGTGGCCAGGGTGGGCTCCTGTGAGGAGGAGCTGGCCACCGGATACTGGCCAGTAAAAGGCGACCGTGAGTGCAAAGGCCCTGGGGCAAGAATGAGCTGTCTGAGGTAGAGGAAAGGTCATCTTTGCATATTTATCCGCCCCCCACAGACACAGAGGAGGGGTTCACACGGATTACTGAACCCCGCGGCATCCCCGCGCCCACAGGTGGTACCTCAGGTTTATGTGCTCCTCATAGGTATGGCCCTCCATCCTGACCTCCTCGTTCTCAGCTCTGCGGAAGAGATGGGAACAGAGGAAGAGGGGGAATTAGGAAGCAAGCAGGGACAGCCTCACCCCCGTCCCCCTGCCTGGGGCTCACACGCCCAGAGAGCTGGGGGGGGCGGGCTGAGACGTCCATGCTGTGGGGTGGGGCCCGAGGAGGATCGGGAAGGGGGAACCTCTAGACACCTCCTGACAGGGTCAGGAAGAGGGAGAGGAAGGGAGAAGGGTGGAAGAGGGGGCAGGTGGCTTGGGTGGCAGAGGGGGTCCCACCTCACTTTTGAGCACCAGACGTGCTTGGCAATCATAAGCACGAAGACGATGAACAGGAAGCCGACCACTGCGGCCAGACCCACCAGCCACTGCTCCGGGCGCCTCTCTGTCAGGAGGAGGGAAGGGGGGTGCTTCAACCGGGAGGAATGGCGGCTCCCCCAAAGGGGAGAGGCAGGAGAGCTGGGGAGTCTTGGGAGAGGCTGGGCTTAGGGCGGGCGGAGGGGGCTGAGGGGCAGAGAGGGGTGCGCCCAGGGGTGAGAAGGGGGAGTGCAAGCTGGGGGCGGGCTGGGGGAGGGCCCAGACCCAGACCCCAGACCCAGACGCAGACCCCAGCCTCTTCTGCCTGACCCCCACCGCCTGGGCACCACAGGCCTCCGTTTCCCATCAAGGAAAATGGAGGCGGCCAACCTGTGGCCAAACACACCCATGACCCCCGGCTCCCCGGCCCCCCTCCCCTCCCCCGCCCCCCACGAGCGGGCGCCTACGCTGCTGGGCCTCGGCCGGGGACAGGAGCAGGACACTGAGCACGAGAAGGGCCTCCCGGGTCTCCATGGTGCACGAGGAGCCTCCGCCTACAGCCAGCCGGCGATGCCCTGTGGCGGAGGTGCCGGCCCTGATAAGGTGGGGGGCGGGGCGGGCCGGCCCACCCAGGAGGAGGGGTCTCCCCTCCCACCACCTGGCTGGTGTCTCCCCACCTCCCCCAGAGCCCAGACTCTGAACCCGGAGTAACAATTAACTCGAGGGGCCCCGCCCTGCGCCCGCTGAGGACCTCTAACCAGGCCGAGGTGGCCCTGACCTTCCTTCCCGGCACCCGGCTCAGGGCTTTCACCCCTCAGATGTCGCCTCCTCTGAACACCCCATGAAATGCTTCTGGCTTTTTAGGGCCGCCGGGGGCCTGGGAAACCAAGGGGGTACAAACATAGCCTGAGCTGGGATTTGAATGTGATCCCTCACCCTCCATCTGGGGGCTCCTCCCGCCCCTCTGTGGGGGACCCACAGCAACATGGCCCGAGCATGGGAACAAGAAGAGGTGGGCACTGAGCACCCCCCAGCCCCAGGGAAGGGAAAAAAGGGGCGACCCGGCCAGACTGACTCAGCCTCCAGGCTGTCAACCTTGTCCTGGGTCGATTAGATAAGTGGGCCCAGCCCGGGGCGAAGGGGGACCCCACCCCAGCTTCCATGGCCCAGGCACGTGGCAGGCAGGCGTCAGGGGAGGGGAGGAGGAGGCGCTGGCCCCCCAGGGCCTGTGGCAGGGCTGCAGCTCTCGGCTGGGAACATGGGTGTCCGCAGCTGTGAGTTTATGGGGCACCGGCTGTGTGCCCAGGGGCCCCCCTTACTGAAGCCATTATGCAAATGTGCCAGTCAGCAGAGGAAGACAGAACTCAGGCGCTCCAGTCCCGGGACAGGCCAGGGCCCTTGTATCTTCCTGTTTAAAGTACCCAGAGTGGTTTCTGTTGCTTGCACTGAACTTTGATTCAACCACAACACAATCCTGTATCTTTTGATAATAATTTTTAAAATGCAAATGCAGTTATCCCTCCTATGTTAATTTTCCAATCATTTACTCTCTAAGCACTTCAGGCAGGGTGACAATTGCTGATACTGCATCGTGCAGAGCTAGGGGTCAACTGACTGGGGTCAGCCGGCTGACCCCAGTGAGCACCTACTGTGCGCTCTGCCCTGTGCCAAGCTCAGCGCGGAGGAGACGACCGCCTCCCGGGAGCCCAGACCCCAGAGACAGACACATGCACCCAAAACTCGGGTGGGAGGTGGCAAGCGGGGGATGGACGAGTTGGGGGGACGCCAGCAGAGCAAGGAACCCCCCCACCGATCTCCTGCTGTCTGAGGGGGCTTGCTGGGTGGCCCTTGCCAGGAAAAGCTCTCTGCTGCAGCCATTTCCGGCCGTGCACGTCTGTTCCCCCATCTGTTGGGGGGGGTGAGGGGTCCCACCTGGGAGGGCTGAGCGAGACAGTACAAGGCAAGGGCGTAGTCAGCAAGACGCAGCACCGGCAAGCACTGGGCTGCCATTATTATTGTTTACATCTTCTTAGTGTTTGGGGCCTCCCTGGTGGCGGAGGGGTTAAAGTGTAGCACTGTGAAGCTGTCACAGCGCTGTAGCATGAGTTCCCGCCAGGGAGTGACCCCTGGGGCACAGCAGGCCTCTCCTGTCTCCCCCACCCCACCTGCTCCCCTCAGCAGTGGATTTCTGTCCATCCGCCTGTTCTGCTCCCCAGTCTGTCTCTGGTGAATCCTCTCACGCCCCCCCCCCACACTTCTGGCCTGTACCCCAGCTCTGTATGCATAAGTAAATAAATCTTTTTTAAAAAAGTACTCTTCTTAGTGTTTGCAGAGCTTTTTATACCACTGGCCTCTGTGGCTATCACCTGCGACCCTGATGGTGTCCACGCGGGGGCGCTTGGGCACATGAGCACGGAGCATGGGCACCTGATTGCACACCTGTGCCTGGAGGGCAGCATCCTAACAGGCTACCGGAGGACGCGAGACTGCAGGGGGGTAAGACCCGGGGAGGTGACCCCAGAGGGAGCCCAGGGAGAGTGTAAAGGCTTGCGGCCCCTGCCCGCCCTCTGTGCCTGGCTGCCCACTACCATGTCTTTGATTCCCAGACTGTCCACAGCCTGGCAGAAGCGCCACCGCCGTGAGCCTCTGGGAGTTGGAAGTGGGAGCTGGAAATAGCCGGTATCCAGCTCCTGAGGCCTGTCAGCCAGTCAGTGGGGAAAGGGCCTCGGGGCACACAAGTCCTGTCTATACAGAGGCCAGCGGGGGCAGAATTGGGTCCCAGGCCCCAGGGAAGCTCTGCTCAGTCCAGCGCCCAGGAGCTTCGTCGAGTGGGGGGTTCTTTGAAAGCGATGGAGGGGCGGCCCGGAGGCCTCGTGGGGGGTTCTTCAGGGGCCCCCTCACAGGCCGTGCTGGAGTCCTCATCACCCTGCCAGGCCAGGGCCAGCTCAAAGTCCAGTTCTTCCAGGTCCTCCCCCTCCAGGCTGGGGCGCAGCTCCCGGGGGGCGTCCCCCTGGTCCAGCTTCGGGCCGAAAGCCCAGTCTGTGACGGGCAGCCAGTGAGGACTCTTCCCAGGTCCTGCCCGCCCGCCCACCCCCAACGCACTGACCCTGAACAGGACCTCAGCCTTCCAGGGACCCACCGCGTCTACCCACTCCAGGGCCAACAGAGGCCCTCAGCCCCCACCCTCGGCGGCCCAGCGTTAGCCCAAGCCAGGCTTGTGGTGGGCTGAGCAGCTCACCAGCCAGGTCGTGGGCGAGGTCCTTGATGAGGTGCCCAACGATGGCGTAGGCCACAGCCACCACCAGGAGTGCAGCCAGCAGCAGGTACAGAGCGTACCTGGGCAGGCGGACTGAGTCCAGGGGTGGGGGCCGGTACTCTTCATACAGCGGGGCCGGGCGCCAGCCTTCTGGCCCCTCCTCGGCGACCAGCACCGGCATGGCTGCCAGCTGGAACACAGAAGGCCCGGGAGTGACCCACATGGCGGAAGTATTAAGGGGTTTTGGGTAAGCGGATTGGGCCGCCCCCTGAGGCCACCATCTGCTTGGGTTAATCACAGTGCAAGTCACTTCCGCCCCTGGCCTCTCCCTTACCCAGCTACTGCCACACTGGCTGGGGCCCTGCCCGATGATCCCTACCGCAGGGCCTTGGCACGTGCTACCCCTCCCCAAATGTCCTGTTCCAGCTTTTCACACAGCTGATGCAGTCACCTCATTTTTTAAATTTAATATAATAGTTTATTTTTCCATCATTTTGTGCTTTTTCCCATCTCAGTTGTCATCCCCGTGGGCTTCCCATCACCAAGTCACCCCGTGTGCCATCGCCATCGTCCCGTGCACCCCTCCCATTTTGGATCCCATCCCCACTCCACCCCGTAAAATGTCTGGTATCTTGCTGTTCATTGTTATTATTTTCCCCCTCTGGTTCTTTATGCTTCTGAATGAGTGAAACCATTGGTATTTTTCTTTTTCTTTCTGGCTTATCTCACTCATCATGATCCCTCCCAGCTCCACCCATGTTGCTGCAAAAGGCCTGAGTTTATCTTTCTTGACCACTGAGTAATATTCCAGTGACATTCCCCTAATTTCATGGAGCTGGTACCATGGCTTGTATCTCTGCAGATACAAGTACACAGCTGTGACCAGGACTGACCAAAACCCATCTTCACAGAGTTGACATTTTTCCTTCTATATATTTTATTTTTATTTTTTTCTTAAATATTTTAAATTCTGGCATCTCTCCTGCCTGTCTGTGACGATGCCGGTGTTTCCTTTCACAAACTTTTATCCTTTGCAAAACAGAAGCAGCAGCACCTCCTTCCCATCTGTGACTATGCAGGTGCCTCTCGTTCCTCAGGAATTTCTTTTTTAAATGTAAAAGAAAATTATTTTTCACTGTTCTTGCAGAGCCCCGGAGAAACCCCACCACGGACGCCCCCTAGTGGCTGCTGTAGGGAGGACAGCCGGAGGCGATGAAAGTGGGGGCCCCTGGGCCTAGGGGGCCACGTGGGAGACAAAAGGGTGGACGGTGACCCCCCTCGCTGACATTTCAATGGCTGCCCGCCTATGTAGGAAGGGGTCCCGACAGGCTACACGCAGCCTGGGTGTGTGGCGGCCCGGAACATCTAGGTTAGTTACTACAGTCCGTGGCCTGCGCAGGACAAAAATCACCTAATGATGCATTTCCAGAACATGTGTTTGCTAAATGACACATGGCAGTATTGGGCTCAGATGTGAAAAGTGTGGTGTTGGCGGGGTGTTAGGACTGCGTGGAGGCGCCAAGGCCTCATTGAAAAGATGGCATTTGGGCAAGGGCCCAAGGGAGCAAGTGAACCAGCCAGCAGTGGGAGTATCTGGGGGAAGTATGCTCTAGGCCCCGTGGCCCGGCAGGGAGCACCCAGGAGGGGCCTGTGGGCCATGTGCTTGTCATTCTGGCTTCTGGCACCCAACTCCCAAGACCTGTGCAGTTCCCGAGACCCGTGCAGTTCCCGGAGGGGTGGAAGAGGGCACCTTTTGCGGGTCCCTGGATCCTTTCACATCAGCCTGGGCTTATTGAATGAGGAGGGGTTTGTGGGCTCCATGGAACCTTCAGCATGACCAGAGGAAGAACCATGGGGGCCTGGGGACTGAGGCCACTGGGGACCTAGGGTTTAACCAGTGCCTGTGATGGCGCCTTTGAACCCTAAGTGGGACTGAAGAGCCGCCAAGTTGGCACGCACACGCCAAAAGCTGGTGCACCCCAGTCCAAAGGGCCAGAGGCTCCTTCTCTTGGGACCCTCCAGCTGCTCCCCGCGGCCGCTTTCTCTGGCCCTCCATTTGTTCAAATTGCTAATAAATCGGCAACAGCAAAGCGGTCTCCTGAGCTATCCGGGAGGTTGTCCAATGGGGGTGGGGCGGGGCGCCACGACCCAGGGCTTTCAGCGGTGCTGACATGGGGGGGCCGGACCCTGAGTCTCCAGGAGGTGTGGACTGAGCAGCCAGAACTGAACCGCTGAACCGCAGGACAGAGCCTGGCGTCTGCAGAGGAACACACACTGCTCCGTGCAGCAAACCCACATCTGCGGCGTCGTGTGAGCAGAGATCCGCCTGGTAGAAACAGCCAGACGGCACCAAGGGCCCCCACCTCCCGGTAGCCCTCAAGGCGTCCCTTCACCTCGGGTTAGGGTCCCTGCATGACCGACAGCAAGCAGCAGGCACGTGGCCATCAGGCATGAGGCCCCCCACCTCTACCCACACTGGGGGTCACCGCAGAGGCCCCCAGCCCGTCAGGCCATGAACTCTGCCTCTCGAGGGGACCCAGCTCAGGACCTACCGGCTGAGCTGTTCCCAGATGTCTGGTCCTGAGAGCCGTCTCTAAGGACTGGTGACTGGATTTAGGGTTCACGCTAAGTCCGGACCCCTCCAGAGGCCCTTTAATCGCACCTGCAGGCTACTCCAGGGGCCACAGTCACGGGCACCAGGATGTATCTCTTGGGGTGATACAACTCACATGCCACACGTACCCACCTGCTGGACCCGCAGTAATGTGTGACCAGTGCTGGGAACTTCTCCAGGGCCGGGCTAGGACCGCACTCAGCTGCACGGGTGCAGGACGCGGGGCAGGAGGCAGGGGGACGTGCGTATGTCTAACCGCTCCTTCCCCGACACGGGAAGGCCGCAGCGGAGGGGGAGGATGTGACTGGCCCCAGTGGGAGACGGGCCACGGCCGGCACACAGCCAGCACGTGGCATGAGGATGGTTTAGTGCAAGCTGCCGGGCCCTTCCTCAAGCTCGCGCACCTTGGCACGGAGCCCTCCTTGCATGTTAGGAAGGCGACGCTGTGCGGATCGATCAGATGCTGCACTAACAAACACGCCCAAATCTCAGTAGCTCCCAATGTCGGTCCACTGGTGGCTCTGGAGACACTCTCGGCACGGGTCGGCCGGACATCCCCCTCTGCACTGCCACGGGAGCAGCTGGCATGTGGGAAACTGTCAGCCACCTCAAGGGAGAGGGCCCTGCGTCAGCGTGGCCTCTGCTCTCACGTGAGGACCGTTCCTCGGAGAGGCTGGGCCCGGCCGCTTTCAGACACAGCCACGTGCCTCGCCCAGCTCTGACCCCTGGTGCGGAGGGCCCAGGTGACGACCGCTGCCTGACAGCAAGACAGGACACGCAGTTCCTGGCAGTTGCCGTGCCCACCTTGTGCTCTGCGGCCTCTGGAGCGCAGGTACGTGGCTCGGACTTGTGGGGCTACTGTTATTGCCACTTAAATGGCCGCTGAGGCTGTACACAGGAAGCTGGAAGAGGGGCGGGTGGGACGGGGCCCACAGCCCAGGTTCCTAACCACTAAACCCCTTCCCTGTGCGGCCAAAAGGGGCCGGGCGAGAGGTCTGGGGAGAGCCTGGATGAAGGGCCGCTGCCCTAGCCCCTTTGGGTGGGGCTGGCTGGGCTGCTTTTACCCTGGGAAACTGCTGAAAGAAAGCACAGTTTATCTTCTGTGGTGAAGATGCCAGAGCTGAGGTCACCCAAGGGCCCGGCCCACATGCTGAGATGTTCTCGGAGCAGCGCACCCCTCCCTGGCCCTGGCCCAACATACTGAGTCACTGCTTGGCAAAAATAATTTAATATTCTACTTGGGGAGTGCCCGGAGGCCTCGCCACACCCCGAGCCCCTCGCCAGCCCCAGCGACGCCCCTGGCACGCCAGCCCACGCAGGCCCGATGGGTTGAGGGATCCCCACCGCGCCTTTCCTGTGGCCGGGCGCTGCCGGGACTCTGGGCCCTGACACCCGCAACCTCAGTTCGGCGAGCTCGGCTACGCGCCAGAGCCCCGAGAGGCCAGGGCCCCGGGCGGCGGGGGTGGCCGCGCCCGCTCCAGCCCGTCGGCGTACTGGAAGTCCGGCCCGTTTTCGTGCTCGTACATGTCCAAGGCCACCACGCAGCTCTCTCGCACCACGCGTTCGGGGTCGGCCACGTGGGCCCGCAGCGCGGCCAGGCAGGCCGGCCGGGCGATGGCTCCCAGGGCCTCCGCGCACTCGTGCCGCACCATGGGGTTCTCTGCTGGCTGGGCCAGGGCCGCTGTCAGCTGGGGCACGGCCGCTTCGTGCTGCAGTTGGCCCAGGACGTAGCCGATCTCGTGGCGGAAGAGGGCGCTGCCACAGCGGAGGCCTGTGGACAGAGGGGGGTGGCTCAAAGCCTGGGCAGGGCCGGGGGGGCTGCCTGTCCGGTGACACCCGCGCTGGGCCCCAGGGGGCCAGCTCTGAGCCACTGGGGCAGGAGAAGCCCGAGGGCACGGCAGGTAACGAAGCCCCCGGAGCATGGCACCGGGAACCGCCTGACGGGACGTGGTCCCCTGCAGGACTGGCGCCCTCCTCTCCCCTCCCCCAGGGCTGCGCTATTCTCTAGATGCCAGAGTCCACTGCTACCCACAGCCACTCACACTTCGGGGTGGCTGTGGATTTGTGTCACAGACCACCAGAGGCCCCAGTTCCAGGCCAGCCGCCTACCTGTGCCGTCCCTGCCCTCAGGCACCACAAACCTGCCACCCAGCCCACCTGGCCTCTCCTGCAACTCCCACTGCCAGCCTGGCGCCCCAGGGACAGCCAGGCATCTCCCTGCAGGACAGGACGCTCAGGGAGGGCAGGGCGAGAGGCCCTAGTCCTCAGCTGGCACACACCAGGCTCCGGGGCACCCTGCCTCTCCTCTGTAGGCAGGACAGTTTGAGACACCTGCATAGGGCACCCAGGAGCTGGAAGGGGTGAAGGGCCCCGGAGCCAAGTCTCGGGATCCACCTCCCACCTCTGCCACTCACTGACCGCTGTGACCTCCGGCAAGTCCCTCTACTCTCTGGGCTTGCGTCTCCCAGAGACCTGGGAATCGCGACCGCCCTCCACCTGTGATCCAAGCCCCGGGGGGAATGCTGGGCCTGGACCAGGGTGCACGTCCCTGCGATGCTGCTGCCTGAGTGTCCCCAAGGGGCCTGACCGCGACTTCAGGTCCCCAGGCCCCTTCTCACCCTCTGCCAGCGCCAGAGCGGCCTCCTCGCCCCCGGCGTCACGCAGGGCAAACATGGCCCGGTACCGCTCGAAGAGCGGCCGGGTCTCGTCCAGCAGCACCTCTCGCAGCTGCCGCACGTCTCGCTCCTCCGCCGGCGGGGCGGGGTCCACTGAGAGGTAGGGCCCGGCGGGCGCGGGCTTCCCGCCCCGCTGCTGCAGCCACTCCAGGCGCCGGACAGCCAGCTGGCACGTCTCGGCCACCTGCAGGCAGAGGGGTGCAAAGGGACAAGCCTGATCTCTATGAACTCAGTCGCTGCCATGTCCGGGCAAGAGCGTCACCGGAGGCAACTCAGCCCCTCGGCACTGGGACGCAACGGCGGAGACGGCCCCGCCCACCAGGCCCCGCCCACCCCGGGGCGCCACGGCGGAGACGGCCCCGCCCATCCTGCCCCGCCCAGCCCGGGACTCCGGCTGGCCAGCCAGGCAGGCGAGCGCAGTCACAGCACCGACCAGCCGGTCCAGACTGGCTGACATTTTACTACATAAACATCAAGCCCAGCGCTATTTAGGAGGGCAAAGTGCCATGATGCTGGCACGTTCTCGCTGCTGTGCGGCCACCCACGGTCCTCCAGAACATTCTCACACAGCCCCCCCCCAAGCCCCGCCAGGACACCAGCCCCTGGGCGTCTCCCCTCCCCACTCGTCTGCTTGCTTCTGCCTTCAAGACGCAACTGTCTCACTCCGCAACTGTCTCACTCCGTACTGGTCCTCCTGGGTCCGCTTGCTCAGCGCGTCATCAAAGCACACGCACACGCACACGCAGTATGTATCGGGATTTCTTTTTAAGACGGAAAGCCCCACTCCTCTTTCTCATCTATGCATTCAATAATTAACACCTGAATTGTTTCCACCTTTGGACTATTGTGAACTATTAAAAACTACTTGTCACGGAGAAAAGGAGGAAGAAAGGCCTCTAGAAGGGCCAGCTGTAGGGGACCCTGGTGGAGGGACCAGATCCGGGAGGCGCAGGGGAGGGAGTGACCCAGAGGCCACCCTGCCGCAAGTGCTCCTTCTCTCCGAACCCCAAACAGGGGTGCAGGGAGGGTGGGGCCCCTCATTACCTCGACGACAGGGTCAGTGGAGTACTGCTTCAGGACCTCCAGGACTTCCGGGTCCCCAATGGCCCCCAGGGCCTCCCCTGAGAAGGCCAAGTAGAATATATGTTAGTTGGAAAATGCCCTGCACAGTGGGGGGCACCAGTTATCTGGTCATCCTCTGTCCCCTCCCTACAGCTCTGCCCGGGCCATCAGAATGGCCCCAAAAACTGAACTTGACTGGAACTGGGCTGGGTACCCTCCTTGGCCCACACCCCCAAGTTCTCAGGCTTGACAGGGAGGCCCCAGACAAGCAAGTCATCATAACTTGGGGACACAGAGGACAAGAGCTCCAAGATGACTGTCAGTCAGGGCAAGCCCCAGAAGCTGCAATGTGGGGGACGAGGGTTGACAGGATGCCTCGGAGTAAGGGTGTGTCACGTGCCGAGCCCAAGTCTGATGGCAAGGTGTGCCAGGAACTGCCAGCAGGCGGTGGGGGGCAGCCAGCGCAACGGGGGCCAGCGGGCCTCAGGCTGGGTGAGCCTGTGGGCACAGAGGGGCGCACCATTTCCCCACGGGGCGCACCATTTCCCCACGGGCACAGACAGAGGCTGAGCGGGGTGGGGAGGCCTGCGGCCAGCAGAGACGCAGCCCCCGGAACGCGGCCTCGCTGTGCAGACTGGCAAGAAGCGCTGCTGTCCAGAACCGGCTCCCTCACACGCCCGAATCTGAGGGTGCCCACAGACGCCACACTCCCGCCCCCACCCATGCCCTGACCTCCTGCCTCACGCCCTCCCCCGCGCTCACTCTGCTCCAGCCACAGGCCTCCTTGTCCCTCACGGGCACCCGCCCCTGCACGCGACACCTTTCCCAGGGCCTACCCAGGTCTCTCCCCACCGCCTGTAACAGCAGCACCTCGCTAAGTGCCACACCTCCAGTTTCTCCAGTCCCCCCAGTCTGTGCCTGCTTTATCTTCTCCTCAGCAGTTACTGAAGTGCCTCCACCATCATACGACTGGGTAATCCACAAAATCACTCAAAACAGCAGAGTTGCCGGGAGGAGCGCGGCCAGGGCCAAACAAACCCGACTCCCTCATTCTGGGACCTCCCTGTGGCGCAGGGGTTAGGACTCAGCACTGTGAAGGTGGCCACAGCCGCTGCAGCACAGGCTCGAGCCCCAGCCCCAGAGGTGACCACAGGGCGCAGCAGACCTCTCCTGGCCGCTCGCTGCTCCCCTCAGCAGTGGACTTCATCAGTCGGCCTGTTCTACTCCCCACTCTGACTCTGGTGAATCCTCTCACTGCCCCTGCACCTCTGGCCTGTACCCCAGTTCTGTATGCATAAATAAATCTCTAAAAAAAAACAAACTGGGATCTCGAGTTACTAGGGCGAGCCCAAGAAGGCCATGCAGTAGAGATGACAGTATTAAAAATGCCCCAATCAATCAAATGGAAACACAGCCCTCCCACCATCTGCAAACGAGCTCACCGGTTACAGAAATGGCCGCAGAGACAGACTAGCGAGGAAGTTCCTTGCTTGCCTGGTTTGCGGTCTGTGTCCCTGTCAGAACAGGGCGTTGCGCACAGCAGCCCTGCCGGGAGCTGGCCCCACAGGGAAACGGCTGAGAGATGGGGGTGACTTTCCTACTACACAGGCAGAAGCTGAACATCTCTCCACCTGCCTTTTACAGCGCTCGCCGCCCGGCCCTGGGAGATGTCCTGGGTGAGTGCGTGGGGGCCGGGAGGAGAGGCACAGGGGGCCCTGACGCATGGGGCCAGGCCAGGCACCCATGTCCCCGCTCACCTGCCTCGTGGCGCACCATGGGCTCCTGCTGGGTGTCACGCAGCACCTCCACCAGCACGGGGATAGCCTGCACGTCCTGCATCTGGCCCAGGCAGTAGGCCAGCTCGTGTTTGAGCAGGGCAGAGTCATCACAGAAGGCCCGGCTGATCCAAGCGATGGCGCTCGGGCCACCCAGCCCTCGCAAGGTGAAGAGAGCTCGGAAGCGGGCCTGCAGGGGCTGCTGGGGGTCCACCAGGGTCCGCCCGATCGCCTCCACCTCCTGCTCTGTCACCATGGTGCCCGCCTCCTCTGACGGCTGGTGTGCCGGTAGGCCGCCCGGCTACCTGGGACTTGAGAGCACAAGACCTGCGGCGGAAAGCCAGAGGCTAGTTAGAGGCGCGTTTCCCGTTCAGACCTGTTCATTCTAGGACCGAGGTAGCTTCCTCCCGAGGAGCAGCCTGGCTGGCTGTGTTCAAGCTGGGCCCTGCCCACGCCCTCACGATGTGGCCTTCTGTAAGTCCTTCCCTCCCTGGGCCTCTCGTCTCTACATCAGCGGTGATGACACATAGTCTGCTCTCCACACAGTAGGGAGGGGCTGTGGACCCCACGGTGTCCCCAGTGGCCCCACACCCTGGGAGCCATGCCCTGAGTGGCCTTCTCCAAAGCTGAACAGGGCTGATAAGTAGAGACAATAGGATACAGAGGAAACGACAGTGACTTCTGAGCACATGTCATAAGGGACACTGTGACCCCACCTGCTCTCTCTGGGGTCACTAGCCTTGGGGGAGGCAGTCACACTGTGAGGAGGCCCAATCGGTCGCAGGTAGGGCCTCACGTAAAGGAACCGACCGAGGCCTCCTGCCAACACCTCCGTGGGAGGAGTACATCGAGACGGCTCCCCTGGGCGCCAGGCCGGCTGATGCAACCCACCCAAGTCTGGAAGGGAGCATCACAAGAGATCAGAACCAGCACCAACCAGCTAAACCAGACCCAGACCGCTGGTCTGAAGAAGCGGTGTGAGAGCGCGTTTACTATTTATAGTTAAGTAGGGGGTGACCTGTTAGCCACCGGAGATGACTAAGAGGAAACCCACTCATATATAAATGCACCGTGCCACTCCTTTGCAAAATCCTACGGTGCCTGTTCCCTCCAAACTCCTGAGAGCCCCTAAGGTGCTGTACGACCTGTCCCTGTCACCCTGCTCACCACCCTCCCCTCCGGCTGCAGTCACACTGGTCTCTCCCCTGGTCCTTCACCACCCAGTCACAATCCTGTCCTACAGCCTTGGCTTGGGCTGTTCTCTCCCTCAGGAGCACTTTCCCCTAAATGGCCCCTCAGAGAAGCCTTCCCTGTTCATAGCTGGGAATGACTGATCCCTTGTCTGCTCTTTCATCAAAGCGCTCACCACTGCACACCCTGTCGGATGTCATCAGCAAGCTACTTATGGTCAACCATACCTCACCAGAATCTGAGAAGCTGGAGGAGCAGCGTTTCTTAGTTATTACATTCCGGACACACAGTAGGTGCCCAAGGGAAACAATAACCATGAAAGTAACAGCAGCCGACATGCAGGTAGCCTTCGCTCAGTGCCAAGTACCTCTGTCAATCCCTTCACACCGTGCCTCATCTAATCACACCACCCTATGAGACAGGCCTGAGTGTCTCAAAGGAGAGGAACAGAAGTACCGGGAGGGTGTAAACTTGCTTAGCACGGTAAAGTCATAAATCCAGGCAGTTGGCTCCCAAGTCAAGTTCTAACAACAAAGGCTGTGTGGGATGGATGAAAATAACAGGCTGCAGCTGAGGCTGGACGGAGGGCCCCTCCAGCCACCAGACCCACGAGGACCTGGCAGGCGCGCAATAAACACATCAAGCACACCAGCAGCCTCTAGTCCTCAGCAGGATCAGCAGGGCTGACCAAGTTTCACGAGGGACGTGCAGCTGTTTGAGGTGACCATCAAAGCAGGTGACACCTCTGAAGAGCAGAGGCCAGAAGTGAGGGGCAAAGCACGAGGGACTGTGGGGACCCAACTCCTTTCTACATGGATGAGCAATGACTCGTCTAGGGTCACACAGCAAGTCGGGGGCAGAGAGGACCCAGTACCCCTAACTCCCGAAGTGGGCAGGGGCTCCCTGGACACCTGGAAAAGCCTGTCAGAACCGCCTCACCCTCAGGGACCTTATGTTCCTAGGAAGGACGGGGATCTGGGGAGAGGTCTGGAATTCTAGCATGAGCCCTGAGTGGGAACAAACATCTCTGAGCGTAGGTTCTTCACGTGGAATAAAACTAACGGCTCACAAGCCGGGTTTCCTTTGCATTTCTGCTCAGATGACCTTCTCAGGGAGGCCTTCTGTAGCCACTCCACTTTAACAATGCAGACCCCCAACTCTGTGCTGCTTTATTCTTCTCCACTGCCTCACTGCACCTTCTGTTCTGTCTCCTACAAGAAAGTAATACACACCTAATACATGTCTAGAGACACACACATACAGTCGCTCATTGCTTAAACAGTCTGGGAGAGGATGGACTGAATTTACAACAGTGGCCCCGACAGGCTCCCGCCTAGGTGTGTAGGCTGTGCCACCTAGGTTTGTGTAATTGCCCATGATGTTCACGGGGTAATGAATCACCTAACAACGCACCTGTCAAAAGGCAGCCTCATCCTTAAACGACTCCTGACTGTGTGTGTGCAAGTGACACACACTATTCTGTTCACTACTGTGTTTCAGTGTCTAGCATAGTGCCTGTCACCTTAGCAAGAGACATTCATTAAGTACTGTTAAAAGGTGCCCTTCTGGCATCTGCACTAAGTACTTGATACACAGAATAAAATCCGTAACATGTCTAAAGTGAGCATATAAGAGCACATGGACCTCACAGAGTTACCTATGATGAAGTTATGCCCCAGCAGCCTAGTACCACTCTGGTAGCTCCTGCACACTTGATAAACACGCCTGCAAGGCGCACAGCACCCACCTCTGTGCTCAGGGAGATCGTACCTAGTCACCTGGAAGCCTACAACTCGCACCTACACGCCTTTTTTCATCGGGAAGGCAGGCAAGGGAATGGATGTTGGGTTATAGATAGATTTTGGGAATCCACTCACCCCAAATGAGTTAGGGATCGAAGAGGAGGTGGCCTGGATCCTCGAAATTTGACCCCCCTACTACAGACCTCCCTAAAGAAATCTGCAAGAAGGTCTGCCAACTAGACTTCCTCCAAAGAAGGAGTCGCTCCGACGCGGGATCTCTCAGGGATTCTCGCAGGATGCGCCGCCCGACGACGCCTCTCCAAGAGCTCGCTGAAACTCACAAAGTCGACGCCTCGGGACCTGCCGTGGGGGTCACAGAGCTCTGGTTACAACCTGGTTCTCCGAGACCGCGACACCTGGTAAGGGATCCCCCCCAACAGACACACCTGGCTCCCCGGCCTCGCCCCCCACCCGCCACCAGCGAAGGGATCCGCAAAAACAGGGTCCCCCGATGAAAGAGCAGAAAGGGGCCCCACGACCCCAGCCAACGCGTCCCAGAACAAAGACCCCAACGAGGCGGCCTCTGCGAGCCCACCCGACAGGCCGGGTCCCGCACAGTCCTGCTCCCCACACCACAGGACAGATAAGAGCGCCCGCTCCCACCTTCGCCGCGGGCCCCACAGCCCCCCAGGCCGACACGCTCGCCTTGCGCCACGAGAGCAGCCATCTTCCCGCCCACGTGACCGGCCTGGACGGCACCAAGGCAGCCCGGAGGGGGGATCGGTCAAAGACCCCGCGGGGGGCGGCCCGGAAAAGCCAGTCGATACAGTGCCGTAGCTCACACTCGCCTCCCAGGCTGGGTCTAATTAGGGACATCCCTCAGAGCAGGGAGGAGGACATTTCAACTTCTTCCCGGAAGTGATTTTCTCCGCCTCCCCCCCATGTGACCAAGGAAGTGGTTTGTGCCGACTCCTCCCAGCGGCGCCCTGCCTGACGCTGCCTCTCTGGGGCGGGGCCAGGGCCCAGGGGCGGGGCTAGAACTCAGGGGCGTGGCCAGGACCCAGGGGCGGGGCCAATGGGCGGGGCGAGGTGTTAAACTGGGAAGGGAGCTTAGTAAAAAGGCACAACAATCCAGTCGTTCGTTCCTTTAACGGGTAAAGGACGCGAAGGACCAGACACTCCGAATCCCTTGCCCAGACTACAAATCTCATAGTCTCATAGTCTGGTTGTCTGACGGAGATGACAAGAAGAAGAGAAGTAAACTATGGGGTATGATAGTTACACCTGTTACACCTGTTACACCGCGTGCGGTGTGCAGTGTTGGGGTGGCCAGCGTCTGAGCTGGTGACGTTTGAGAAAAGACTTCAAAGCGGAGGGACGAGACACGAGGATTTGGAGGAAGAGACACGCAGGCTTACGGAGGTCAAAAAAAACTGATAAAAATGAGAAGTCTCGGGAAGAAATCCGGGAAATGCATGCCCTGACTAGGGTGTTAATGACTCTGTCCTGCTGAGGAATAGAAAACAGGCTGTCAGGGGCAGGAGTGGAAGCAGAGACCCGAAGTACTCCAATTCTAGGTTAATTCTGAAGGTGGAGAAAACGGGATTTGTGGGTGCATTGGGTATGGAATTTGAGAGGAAGTCCTGTCAAGGATAGGTACAAGGTTGTGATGTGAGTTTCTGGGAGCACAGGTGTGCCGTGAACCATTACCCTCCCATCCTGTCTGTCCTTCATCCTGCTGATTCTACCTCAGAATTAGGCAGAATCCAGGCACTTTGCTTATCTTTACTGTCACCACGCTGCTGTCCACACAAGAAAAAGGAGGACGGTGAGTCCTTAAAAGGTTGAACATTGACCATTGAACCAACATATGACCTAACAATCTTGCACTTAAATAAATACCCAGAGGAAACAAAAGCAAGGGATCACGCAGATTACCACACACCCATATTCACATTTCTACCTCTTACAGTGGCTTTGGGTCCTGGTTACCTCTGTTGTTTTCCTGTGTTTGTGAATTTCAATCCCAATCCCTTACGTCACTGAGCATAGTGTCCTACAGGTTCATCCATGTTGTAGCATGTGTGAGAATTTCCTTCCTTTTTAAGACTGAAGATTTCTTTGGTGGAGGGACCAGTGTGTGTTTCACTGCATCCATGAATGGGCCCACCTTTTGGCTATTGTAAACCATGCTGCTGGGAACATAGGTGAATAAGTATCCATGTGATTACCTATTTTCAAGTATTGTGTATACACTTAAGAGTGGAATGTCTGGATGATAAGGTCATTCTAGGTCTATCATTTCCAGAAACCACCAAACTGTTTTCCACAGCAGCTGCATGATTGAACTCCCACCAGTACTACATAAGGATTAAAAGTCTCCACA
Organism: Condylura cristata; assembly: GCF_000260355.1. Lineage (NCBI taxonomy): Eukaryota > Metazoa > Chordata > Mammalia > Eulipotyphla > Talpidae > Condylura > Condylura cristata. Next base: position 29,144,392 of record NW_004567126.1, on the reverse strand, counting down.
CTCTCACCAACACTTGTTATTTCCCACATTTATGATAGCCGTCACCCTAATAGATGTGGATTGTGCAACTTTTGTATCAAAATTTTTATCAGTGGAATGAATAAGGATATGGATAGATCCATAGTAGAACAAATATAGCAAAATGTTATACATTTCTAAGTTTTCATAAGACATTGGAAAAATAGGGGACAAGGGAAAAGAGGGTTTAAGATGTATTTATTTATACAAGGAACTGGGGTACAGGCCAGAGGTGCAGGGGCGGTGAGAGGATTCACCAGACACAGAGTGGGGAGCAGAACAGGCAGATCCACTGAAACACACTGCTGAGGGGAGCAGCAGGGAGACAGGAGGGGTCTTCCACGCCCTGTGGGTCCCTCCCTGGCTGGGGATCGAACTCTTGCTGGAGAGGCTGCAGCTAATGCTGCACTTTAACCCATTGCACCACCAGGGAGGGCCCACGAGGGCTACTACATCTCAGTAGTTAACATTCCAGTTAGACATTTGGAAAGGTTTTTAACTTTTAGAGTCTGTACAACCATTTTGAGGGATTTATTTGAAAGTCATTTTGAAAAGAAGCAGTCTGAAACGTTCGAAATGGCAAAAACAAAAGCTGGGGAAACCCTGAGGACAGTCTCCCCTCTGCCGGCCCCCATCGGTGTCTGTCCACTGCTGCCTGCCTGCAGGAGTGCATTCTTCTGGACTCTGCCCTTCTCGGCTAGCCTGTCCTCCCCAGAGTGGCCCCAAGGGGGCACCTGTGAGCACCCGGTCACATCTCAAGCCCCCGGCTGCCCACCACCCTCCCAGTGAGCAAGTCCTCCCTCAGGCCCAGGACCGCTCCTCAACCCTTCCTCTCCGCTCGCCCACTCTGTTCCGGCCAGGCCAGCACAGACCACCAGACACTGTCTTGCTCCAGGCCTTTTGTGCTTGCCCTCCACTCCTTCTGGAATTTTCTTTTTTTCATCTGGAACATTTTTTGTTCACATTCACTGTGAAATGTTTACTCCTTTGCTCAAATGTTTCTTCCCTAACAAATCCCACCCTCAGCATGTCAATTAAAATCAGAATTGCACCCCAGCCCACTTTTATCCAGTTCTCTGCTTTATTTTTCTCCGTATCAGTGATATTCTACTTACTTTGTTTATTCCTAACTCCCCACCTGGACAGAGCACCACAGGGCAGGGATTTTGTTTTGTTCTCCTCACTGTGACGGAGGTATGCTAGTTGTTTGTGTGTGTGTGTGTGTGTGTGTGTGTGTGTGTTTAAGAATTATTTATTTATATAAGGAACTGGGATACAGGCCAGAGGTGTGGTGGAGGCGGGGCGAGAGAGGACTCCTCAGAGTGGGGAGCAAAACAGGCGGATCAACAAAGTACACTGCCGGGGGGAGCAGCTGGGAGACAGGAGGGGTCTGCTGTGCCCTGTGGGTCACTCCCTGGCCGGGGACTGAACTCGAGCTACACTGGCTGCGAATAGCTTCATTGTGCTGTGCTTTAACCTGTTTTGCCATCAGGGAGGCACCTGACATGTTTCTTTTTTGTATAAAACCCTCTCCCAGCAAAAACATTCTGATTCACCAAAGCCTCAGATGATGGTTAGCATTTTTTAGCAATGTCTTTCAACTTAAGGTCTTATGATATATTTATTATACTCTATACTGTGAATATAATTTCTATATTTTTATGTAACCTATATTTTGCACTGGCAAAAAAAAAAAGAAGTGTAGCCCTCCCTCCCACCACCAATCCACCCATGTGCCATCACCAGAGCCCCTTGGGTACTCACCCCACCCCGGTTTTGATCTTGTTCCCCTCTCCTCCCCCATAGAATGGATCTGGTCTGTAGTTGTCAGTTGATGTTCTTTCTTACTTTACGTGTTTATATATATATATATATATTCCTGCTCCCTTCTTGCCTAACTGTGGAGACCTGGGGCCAAGCAAAATGTCCTTGAACTGAGCCCCTGCTGTTTGGCAGCTACTGTCCCAAAGACACAGTCTCTGGCTTCATGGAGCTGACATCCTAATTATTTTTATTATCATTATTATCGCTATTAGTCTTCCTATGAGTTCTAGAGCTGACCCAGCTCTCTGGCAGCATGGCTGACCTTGGCTAGCTTGCAAGGACATCACCTTAGCCAGGTTGTGTGACTCAGGCTGAGGTTTACAGAGGCTTCCCACAGGCCAGGCACTGTTGGCTATGGAAGGCTGCAGGCTAGAGCCAGGTGTCTGCCCCAAGGAGGATCTGCAGGAAGGAGATAGGTGCTGGGTGCAGGAAACAGATAGCGGAAGCCACACCCAAAAGCAAGGCTTGCTTAGGTCAGGGACCATGGAAGTTCAGCCCTGCAGAGCTGGGAGGAATTGATAGCAGGAAAGAGGTTTGCCTTAAATCGAGGCGTCCACGCCTTCAGACCTATGATTCTGTTTTGGTTGAGCAAGATCAGAAGTCAAGAAGCTTAAACTCATGGGGGCAGCAGGGTCCCTCTGAAGGACCCAAGGCGGGTCCTTCCTGCCTCTGCCAGTGTGAGCCGCGGCTGGCGGCCACTGCCGTACCGTTAGTATGCGATTGCTCCCATCTCTGGTCATCTTTCCTGGCCATTCTGTGTCCAGACCTCCCCTCCCTGTATAAGGACAGCCATCGCTGGGACTGGTGCCCATCCCACCCTACTCTGGCCCCATCTTAACTTGGTCACAGCTGCAAAGGCCCTATTTTCAAACAAGGTACATTCACCTGTACGAGTGGGCAGGACTTAACGTGTCTTTTAGGGGGCACCACTGAACCCACAATACCATAATATTTTCCATCTCAACTTGGGCATCCAGCTGGGTTCCTGCACCCCCTCTTCCCTCTTTGCACCCAGTACTGAGCTCAAGGACAATTTATTGAAAGTTGAATGGACTCTGTCACCCCTCAAACTTCTAGATTGTGAAAACTCAAATCTCTGCTTCAAAAATTATGAGTTATGTAGAAATTAAATGATGGCCACAGTGGAAGCTGAGACAGGGAAGCATTTGCCTGGCATTTGCTCAGCGGGAAGGGCAGGCATGAAATTGAAGAAAGTCCGTAAAAAGGGTAATGCTGTTTTAATGCAGTTTTTCATTTTAAAATTGACATTCATATTGAAGTCATTACAGATTTGTACAGACAATCAAGTTTTCCTTGATGGTAAATCGGGTGCAAAATGCTGCTATGTTCAGTTCACCTTTGAGTAACGTGGGAGTTAGGGCTGTTGACCCCCAAAATTCACATATCTTCATGTAATATTGACATCCCCACAACTTAACTACTAAAAGCCAGCTGTTGACAGGAAGCCCTACTGATAACATAAACAACTGATTAGTCAGTTTTGTCTGTGATATTATTATACACTTTGCTTACACTAAAGTAAGCTGGAGAGCCCTCTCTGGTGGTGTAAGGGCTTAAAGTGCAGCACTATGAAGCTATTAGCAGCCACTGAAGCGTGAGTTTGGTTCCCTACCAGGTGGGTGACCCACATGGCACAGCAGACCTCTCCTGTCCCACCCACTGCTCCCCTCAGTAAAATATATATATTTTTAAAGATTTATTTACTTGTGCATACAGAACTGGGGTACAGGCCAGAGGCTCAGGGGCGGTGAGAGGCTTCACCAGAGACAGAGTGGGGAACAGAACAGGCAGATCAATGAAGTACACTGCTGAGGGGAGCAGCGGGCGGGTCAGGAGAGGTCTGCCACGCCATGTGGTCACCTCCAGGGCAGGCAGGAATCGAACTCATGCAGAAGTGGGTTTAGATTCTCAGTGCTGTGCCACCAGGGAGGGCCTCAGGAATATATTTTAGTCGATCTTTCTGTTCTGTTCCCCACCCTGTCTCTGGTGAATCCTCTCACCCTTGCTTCTGGCCTGTACCCAGTTCTTGTATGTATAAATAAATAAAATCTTTAAAATAATAAAATAAGCTGGAGAAAAAAACATGCTGAGAAATCATAAGGCAGGGAAAATACACATACTGCATATTTACCCACACCATAAATACAGGTCATCTTTTTGCAGGAAAATCCATGTGAAGTAGACTCATGAGTTCTGGCCTTGCTGTTCAAGGGTTAGCTGCAGAGCAGGGCTGTGTGGGCGGCTGCACCATCCACGTCTGTGTGGTTTTAGTACATGGAGTCCCACAACTGCAATGAAGTCCCCAGGAAGAATTTCTCAGAATGTGTACCCATTAAGAGCCCCATCACTGGAAGGTCATGGCCAGGAATGATATCAACCTTTTTCGATGTTTCCAGTTGTACTCACAGTCCTGTGTAGGTTAAGTGCTTCCCAGTGTTATCCAGGGGCAAACTTGCATGTCCAACCACGGAAGTTACAATATAAACCAGTGCCCACATCACAGATGTGGCGGGCTGACAATGACATCCTCAATGAAGTCCAGGTCCTGATCCCAGAGGCTTCCACTGGCCGGGCATTGTTGGCTACGGAAGGCTGCAGACCAGTGCCAGGTGCAGCCTGTGGCCAGCATTTAATTTCTATTTAATTCATAATACGAGGCTTGAAAGGAACTTTGCGGAGGGATGGAATTATGAATCTTCAGAAGGGAGGTAATCCTGGGCTATCCCAGGGAAGGCGCAATGTCATCACAGGGTCCTTGTACGAGGACAGGGTAGAGTTAGAGAAGCAGACTTGATGATGGAAACTGCCTTATTGAGGCCAGCATGCCTGCTTGGGAGAAAAAGGGGCCAGAGCCAAGGCATGCAGAAGACTCTGGAAGCTGGAAAAAGCAGGAAACAGATTGTTCCCTGAAATGTCCAGAAGAAACTAGTCCTCCCTGTATCTAGGTTTAGCCTCCTGATACCTATTTTGAAATTCTGGCCTCCAGCATAGTAAAAGAATACAGTTATGTTGCTGTTAGGCGCTATGTGGTTAATTTGTTACAGCAGAATGGGAAGCTGGTATTCAAAGAGCTCCCTAGTTGCCCTTTTCTAACCCTGCCCACAGCCTTCCCTCAAGAATACATTGTTTGATCAAATTGTATTGATTTAACACTTGGAGTACATACAGCTTCACCAGTGGACAGTGCAAGGGAAGACGGAGTTCCGGCCACCGGTCACCACCCCACCAGAAGGCCAACAGAGACAGGAATTGAATCTTTAAGGTGCACTTTAAGCAGGCAGTGGCAATCTAGAAGACCCTAAAAACCACCTTAATATTTCATGTTCAGGGCCCTCCCTGGTGGCGCAATGGCTTAAAGCGCAGCACTGTGAAGCCCCTTCAGTGAGAGCTTACCCACAGGGCGCACCAGACCTCTCCTGTCTCCCCGCTGCTCCCTTCAGCAGTATAGTCCAGTCAATGCGCCTGTTTTGCTCCCCACTGACTCTGGTGAATCCTCTCCCCCATCCCCACCTCACCTCTGGCTTATACTCCAGCTCTTGTATGCATAAGTAAATAAATCTTTTTTTAAGAGTGCAAAATTCGGCCCTCCCTGGTGGCGCAGCGGGTTAAAGCACAGCAGTGAGAATCTAAAGCTGCTTCCGCATGAGTTGGATTCCCGCCTGCCCTGGAGGTGACCACATGGCGTGGCAGACCTCTCCTGACCCGC
>NW_004567126.1:29135666-29138723 GCF_000260355.1 Condylura cristata | reverse complement strand
GGATGGAATTATGAATCTTCAGAAGGGAGGTAATCCTGGGCTATCCCAGGGAAGGCGCAATGTCATCACAGGGTCCTTGTACGAGGACAGGGTAGAGTTAGAGAAGCAGACTTGATGATGGAAACTGCCTTATTGAGGCCAGCATGCCTGCTTGGGAGAAAAAGGGGCCAGAGCCAAGGCATGCAGAAGACTCTGGAAGCTGGAAAAAGCAGGAAACAGATTGTTCCCTGAAATGTCCAGAAGAAACTAGTCCTCCCTGTATCTAGGTTTAGCCTCCAGATACCTATTTTGAAATTCTGGCCTCCAGCATAGTAAAAGAATACAGTTATGTTGCTGTTAGGCGCTATGTGGTTAATTTGTTACAGCAGAATGGGAAGCTGGTATTCAAAGAGCTCCCTAGTTGCCCTTTTCTAACCCTGCCCACAGCCTTCCCTCAAGAATACATTGTTTGATCAAATTGTATTGATTTAACACTTGGAGTACATACAGCTTCACCAGTGGACAGTGCAAGGGAAGACGGAGTTCCGGCCACCGGTCACCACCCCACCAGAAGGCCAACAGAGACAGGAATTGAATCTTTAAGGTGCACTTTAAGCAGGCAGTGGCAATCTAGAAGACCCTAAAAACCACCTTAATATTTCATGTTCAGGGCCCTCCCTGGTGGCGCAATGGCTTAAAGCGCAGCACTGTGAAGCCCCTTCAGTGAGAGCTTACCCACAGGGCGCACCAGACCTCTCCTGTCTCCCCGCTGTTCCCTTCAGCAGTGTAGTCCAGTCAATGCGCCTGTTCTGCTCCCCACTGACTCTGGTGAATCCTCTCCCCCATCCCCACCTCACCTCTGGCTTATACTCCAGCTCTTGTATGCGTAAGTAAATAAATCTTTTTTTAAAAGAGTGCAAAATTCCCTAGTTTTTGGTCTATTCAGAGATGCACAACCATCACTGCATCGATTCTAGAATATTTCATCACCAACAAGAAAGCCCCCAGCAGCACTTCCTTTTCTTCATTCCACAGAGGGCCTGGCACCTACCAGTCCACTGTCACTCACTACAGATCTGTCCTTCCAGACGTGTCATATAAATGGGATCAGACACTATATGGCCTTCTGTGACTGGCTTCCTGCACTCAGCATCTGTTTTCAGCTTCTTCATGTTGTAACATGTATCAGCACTTTGTTTCTTTTTACTGCCCAACTATGTCATGATATAGTTATAGACCTCAGAGGTCACCTTTGCAGGTAATGACTCCTTGTAAAAGAATTTAACAAGGCAAGACAGATGGCATCCAAACAAGGTTTTATTAGATCTGTGCAGAAGGTAGGCAATCCTGTAAGGAAAGCTTCTGGACTTACTACCTGAGAGGAGTTGGAAATAAAAAAAAAACCTTCTAAGGAATTTATCCTTAGAAGTTGAGAAGGAAGTAATGTGATAATGTTTTGGGGCAGGCTGTATTGAAACTTGCACAGAAGGGTTACCTATTTCTTCATATAGAGCATGTCTAATTAATTAGCATCTGAAGTCTCCACCCAGGGGAGTATTGGCATGCTCCATTAGCATACTAATGAGACTCAGGTCGGGTCCAGCAAGGTCTTTGCTAACTTCTCTTGCACAGCCACAGCCTGCTGTCATTCCCCTTCCAGGATCTGGCATGGCAATCGTTAGAAAAAGTTTCACCGAAACACAGGTAACTTTGTTAAACTACAAGCTGTCTCAAGGTTGTTAAATTGAAATGTTAAATGACGACTGCTAATCCATGTGTTTGAAGCTGGGTACAGGGTAACTACCTACCTCCCCTGCCAGCTGCAGCTTCAAAGCAGCCCAGGTAACTCCCTGGGTAATTAAAACAAAAACAGCTTCTTTCCACTAGTTTGCAGTTTAATTAATCTATGCTATTTCAATGACAGAGATGTGCCACGTTTTCTTTATTCATCCACTGATAACCCAAAAATGTTATTATGAATAATGCTGCTATGAACATTTGTGCACAGATTTTTCTGTGGACGCATCTCCAGTTCTCTAATACAGCTATCTAGGAGCTGAACTGTTGGATCATGTGATAACTGTAAGTAAAACTTTTTGACTGTGTTCCACATTGGCTGCACCCTATCACCTCAGCTGTGTGAGGGTTCCAGTTGCTCCACAACCTGCCAACACTGATTATTTGGCTTTTCCTTTTTGGTGTGAGCCTTGTCCTTTTAAATCCCAGGACACCCTGGCAGTCAAGAAATATTTTCACTGTGGTTTTGATTTCCATTTTCCCAATGATGTATGATAATGAACATCTTTTCGAGACTCACTGGCAATTTGTTTATTTCTTTAAATAATTTTGGGGGCCGCCCTGGCAAGGGGTCTCGGCACTATGAAGCTATCTGCAGAGGCCTCGCCAGGGAACTGACCCACTGGGCGCAGCAGACCTCTCCTGTCTCCCGCTGCTCCCCTAAGCAGTGTATTTCAGTCAATCTGCCTGTTCTGCTCCCCACTGTCCCTGGTGAACCCTCTCACTCACACACCCCTCCTCTGGCCTATACCCTAGTCCTTGTATGCATAAATAAATAAATCTAAACTTAAGAAAATAGCTTTGTGAATGTCTGTTTAGATTGCGCTTTTACTCTTTTTTCTTCTTTTAAGCAGGGATTTTATCTGTTTTGTTCTGTTTGGGAGGCCTGAAGGAACACTCAAAGAAGCATAGTTTGTTGAATTAATGAATGAGTAAATAAACCTGTTTTTGCAGGCAGTGGGGGTCTGTAACGCTCACACATGCACCTGTTGCTGGGTCCCATCCGCTCCTTTTCCTGGGTTGTGAGTGCCTCGTTGCGGTGTGGGTCTTCCCCTTTGTGTGCTCGCTCCTGCAGCCGCCCGTATAAGCATCAAGCCCCAAACAGAGACATTCCCCGCGCTTCCACGCCATCCCCAACCTCCGCAGAGCCAAGTCCAGCCGCGGTCGCCCTTGGCAACGCTTGGCCGCCGCGCTTCCTGTATTGATTCGAATCGGGTGCTACGTCGCGTCCTCCCGAGATGCCCATCGCGCGCAAGCGCAGCTGCGCATGGTGGGCGTGGC
>NW_004567126.1:29127210-29135340 GCF_000260355.1 Condylura cristata | reverse complement strand
CTGGGGACCCGCCCCCCGGTGCCCGGCTGCGACCCCAAGCTGGGCAGGGCCTGGCGGCGGTGCGGCCCCCCGCGGGGGTCTCCGACGGGGAACCGGCGGCCGGGACTGCCACTCCCAGGCCCCAGAGCCGCCGGGCCCTCTTGCCCGGGACGCCGCCCCCTAGACCGAACTAGGCCCGGGGTGACCTCAGCATCCCACCGCACGTCATCTCCCTAAGGCAGATCCCGCAGCCGGAGCCTGCTGCAGCTCGCCACCTCCTCGCCGGGGCAGGGTCGACGCCCCTTTCATAAGCAGAGGCCGCAGCTCTGCCCCCCAGACGAGGAGGGCGCCCCCAGGTCACCCCTCCACAACTGCGAGCCCACCGCCGACCTGTGTTACTCATCTTCGGCCTGTCAAACTCGGGTCTCGCCAGTTGCGACCTTCCCACCGCGGGCCCTGCCCAAATTTAAGCTGCCACCCTGCCCGAGCTGTCGCGACTACCCAGGCACTAAGCAGCCACCCCCTCCCAGTAGAATACAGTGTAGGCCTTGAGGACCCCGAGACAGGGTGTCCAGCCCCTGTGGTCGGGGCTCCCCATGGTATTCTGCGGGCCCTTCTCGCTTCCTGGCACCGGGAAACACTCATGCAACGCGTTGTGAATGTGTTGGTGTCCTCTCCCTCTCCCCTACACTCTATTCTAGCCATGACCCACCCAGACTCAAGCTCCCTTTCGGGAACCGCCCTCAGCAGGATCTGTGCCCACCCAGGCTGGTCAGGACTGTTCTGTGTCTTATTCCAAGCCCCTGCCCAGCCCCTTGACCCTCTAGGTAATGCACCCCCCCACTGGAGCTATTTTCCTCCCCTAAAAATTGTGGCCCCGCCCCTGTTGTTCTGCTGTCTAGACATGTCCCCGACCCTACGCCTGAGCCCTGCTCCAGGTATCCAAACTAAAACTGTTCTGTTTTTCTCTATTCTCCCTTCCCTCAAATTCAGCCCCTGGATTAAGGTGCCTTTGGGGCTGAAAACCACAGTCCCCGCCCCTACCCTAGTCTCCCCAGTGAAGCTTGATCCCCTCCCCATTTCTTAATATATTTTGAGGGAGGACAACTTAGCTAAAAAAACCAAAACACACCATCCTCCCTTGGCACAGTCAGCCGGCCACCAGGTTGGGGACAGGGCACGAAGGGGACGCTTTGAAATGAAGGTGTTTGGGTGGGCTGCCCTGGGGACACAGGATTTGCACCCCGGAAGCTGATAGAGTCCCCTGGGGACTGTTCTGGCATGGTGCGTGTTGTCCCCGGGATGCATTGTAGGCTGATAATTGTGGGGTGTCACGACCTTTGATGTCGCTGCTCCCTGTTTTGGTGATACCGGGTGGTCTTTGAGCAGTGGCGGTAGCTGTGCTGGCACTTTGCGTAGCGAGCGAGCCGACTGCCCCGGAGGGCTCTCTTAGGGGCAGGCTCCTCCCTAGACGCGAGGGCCGGTCCTTGGCCAGCTCTTGGCTCAAAGGATGAGTGCTCCTCCGTGTCTCGCCAGGCTGTGCTGGCCGGCTTCTCCTGGGACCATTTCCGGGCAAATCCCGGAGTCCGTGCAGGAGTGGTGGCTGTTGTGACTGGGAGGACAACCAGCAGGCGGTCACAGAAGCCTGAGGAGCCCTGGGGTGTGGAGCCCTCTCTCTGCAGGAAGTCTCCCTGATGGTGTTTCTAGGGCTGCTGACTAAAGGGCTTTGCATAAGGAGATAAAAGGCCTGTGGAGGTCAAGAATGTGGGTGGTGTGGGACCTATGCCCAGTGGCACTGGAGCTGAGGGCGCAGTCATTCTGTTGGGGGGGCCATTCCAGGGGCATCTGGTAGCATGGCCATTACAAGACTTGGGCTTCTGGGAGCCAGCCAGGTCACAGCGCCCTCCTACTTCCTCTCTGGGCAGAGCTGCTGGCCGGGGCCACTGCCGTGTGTGGAGACATCTGTGTCCTGACTGGGATGCCCCTGACATTAAGTGCTGGGGCCCAGGATGCTGCTCAGCACCCCACAGTGCCCAGCCTATACCCTCCTGCCCCCCGGGGAGTTACCTACCAGTGTCAGAAGGACCAAGGAGACGGGACCCTGGACTCGACCCAAACCGTGACTCCGCAAGGACAGGGACTCTGCATGGGGCACTGGCAAGAGTGGGGCCTGAGAATGCCAAGTCGAGGGGTGCTGAGGGCTGGCTCCACTCTGGGGTTAACCAGGGAGCCAGTGGTCCTGTGGTGGCCTCTCCTGTCCTGGGTTTGGTTGCTGCCCATCACAGCCCTCTGGCCTGTCAGCCCCACCTTCGTCACCCTGCCCACCTCTTGCTCCACCTTCCTGAGGCTTCACCACTTTGGGGCTGCCCCATGCTCCTTCCTTCAGTGGACAGATGCTTGTCGGGCCCCGGGACTCGGCACACACCCACCCCACCCCCCCGCCCCCAAGCTGGCACTAATACCCCTGACACCATACGCCCTGTGTCCTCCTCAGGTGGCCACTTTCTCCTGCCTCAGGCCCCTCACTGGTGACTGGGATAAGAGAGTGCACTTTGCCTTCTACCTGGCCTTGCTTCACCTGGTGATGCGACCATTTTGCACAATAAAGGTGCCTTGCTCCCCTGGGTATAAAGAAGTACATTGGCCAGTCCACTCTCAGGCATCCTGCGCTGGCCCTTCTTTCTCTTACCTTGTTTATGTGCTTGAATTTTGCTGGCAGCAGCTTTACTCAGAGTTCTCGTGCATACGTTCTACCTGCGTACAATGTACAGCTCACAGTTTCCAGCACATTTCCAAGGCGGTGCTGTATTTCCAGCATACTCAGTTACCCCAGAAAGCAGCCCTGTCCTTATCAGCACCCTCTCTCCCCCGCCAGCCCCTGGCAGCCGCAAGCCCCCGTCTGCCTTGGACATGCTTGTCCCGCACAGCTCACAGCGATGCGCTTGGCACTGTATGGTCTCTTCCTCCTGGCTCCTCCCGGGCATCCAAGTAACATGTCAGCTCCCCTCCTTTTCGTGACTGAGTGGTAGCCCAGTGCGTGGGTGGACACGCGTGTCTTCCTCAGCTAAGACACACAGGCCGTCCCTCCCTTCTGTGACTGGAAACAGCTGCTCAGAACTGCTGGGCGAGGGCTTCTGGTCTTTCACACGGACTCAACACATCCTTGGTCCCCTGCATGCCCGTGGTGGTGCGCCCTCACCCTTAAGCTTCTTGTCCTCAGTTGCTGTTGGTGCCCAAAGCTGGATTCTGAACTCTGGGCCTTCATGTGGCTCCCACCCATGAAGTCAAGGTGGGGTGCAGCAGGAAGCACCCAGCATGCTCAGGGCAGCCGTGGGGTGCTCCCCCCAGCGCTGCTGACAGTAGGGTCTGCCGGTCTGGGGAAGCGGGACTGGGAGGCACGTCCGGACGCCCGGGGTGGTCAGCTGATCCTTCCCAGGCAGAGCCCCACCCATCTCCTCCAGCCTGACTGGGCTTTTCATCCCATCTCCCACATTCTGTATTTCATAGCTGCCCGCTTCCTCGCCTGCGTGCCTCCTGGTCGCTCTGGTACCAGAAGGTGTCCACCCTCGACCTTGGCCACCCTCGAAGCACGATCTGCCACCGGCCCCGCAGCAGCCCTGCAGGCCTGCCTCCAGTACTCCTTACAGCCTCCCCAGCCTGCACGGGGGCGAGGAGAGCTATCTTGAAAGCAGCAGACCGCTCCTGGCAGCCCCTCCCTCTCTCAGTACAGGTTCTCAGGTTAGATGGAATCCAGGACCCTCTTGCAGGGCCTGAAGGCTGCTATGACCCAAGTCAGCTGCCCTGAACATGGTAGGCCCTTCTGTTGCACCCCACCTCGCCTTCATGGGTAGAGACCACAGGGGGACAGTGAGGCAGACCTAGGAAGCACTTTCTGACACTCAGGGGCTGAGCACCCTGTCATGCGGTGTGCCGCGGGCACCGGTCCTCATGGGCTTAATCTGGTCGCCTTAAAGCCCTGTCCACCTTAGGAGTCTGCCCTGGGCAGGAGTCACAGTCACCGCTGCATGAATGACTGCAAACCCTTGGGGTGCCACCTGCAAGTTGGCCTTCCTTTTCCGGGGTGTCATAGCCTCTGGGCTGCTGCAGACTGAACATGTCACCAAGTCAGGAGGGAGGGAGGGAAAACCCCTCCAGGGGGAGGGGAGGGAGGCTGAACCTTGAGGACCTAGACGGCTTTCCCGGCTGGAGCAGCTTCTCGCCTGCTCGCCTGCGCGGGGCCACGCGCTGGAGGACAGCCAGGCTCTGCTGCCTGTCGGAGTGGGGGTGAGCGCCGGTGACTCACACCAGCTCCTCACACCTTTGTTCCGCCTGACCACACCTATGTCTCACTGTCTTAGAGGGGAGGCGTCCCTGGCTCTCCGTGCTCCCTCTGCAGGTGGGACCATTGCCTTCAGCTGGCACAGGCTGGGGTCTCGTGCGGAGCTGCTACCATCAGGCGAGGGCCAGCTCTGCCACACCCTTGGCCTCGTCACCTACCCCAACCTGACCTGAAGGTCACTGGGCAGCAGTAGTGGCCGTGCCCACAACCTGTGTGCGCAGCAGGAAGCAGGTACCCCAGGACACGCGTGCCCGCCAGGACCAGCCGCCACTCCCAGCAGGCCTCCTGGGCCTGTGCTTAGCTGTTTCACAAACGTCATCCCTCTCACAGCAAGGCGTGGTGTGAGCCCCATTTTTGAGGTGAAGAGATTTAGGGTCAAAGTGGTGCAGCTGCTCACCCAGAGCTTTGTGGCCAGCAAGGGTTGACGTGGGGACTCAAAGCCGGGTCTGGGCTGTGGGGACTGAATGCGAGCTGGGCAGGGCAGGGCAGGGCAGCTTCTCCAGCCTCCTGTATGCAGGGGCAGAAAATAGAGCGACTCCCTTGTTCTGACCGTCTCCTGGGAGTGAGGTGCCTGGCCGCGGCGGGGCCCCCTTGCCTCTCCCGAGAGATAGGGGGGGCACATAGAACCATCCAGGACCTGGTGAGGTAGAGCCCATGGAGTGCTTCCCGCTGTGCCTGCCGGGCGGGGCGGGGCGGGGCCGGGTCTCTGATGTCGTCTAGTCCCCGTGTGTTCTGACAGTCCCTGCCAGGGAGGCTCCTGGAGCGTCAGGAGCCCGTGTAGGAAGTGGTGGGGTGGGCTTCTTCCCCTTCCCCTTTCCATATCCCATGTGGGTGCAGGTGCCACCCAGCCGCTCACTGAGGGCTGCGCAGCTGACACCCCCCCCCCAAGGCTGGCATTACCCTCACCGCAGGGAATAAAGGGACGACACAGCGGGGGTGCCCCCCTGGGTTTGAGTGGGTGGGGCCAGGAGTGCGCCCGAGCCTCAGCACCACCAGCACAGCCCCCATGTCAGCGCTGAGGGCTACCAGGTAGACCATTTTGCAGCGCCCCATCCCGACCACACAGGACATTGAGTCACCGGCCATCCACAGCTTTGTTTTGTCTGGCTCCTTGTCACGCCTTACAAAATCTAGTGGGAGCTGGCTTCTTAGGATGAACAAGACCTTGAAGGACCCGAAGTCTGGCTGAGCATTTCTGGAAACAAGTGTTAAAATCGTGGAGACCTTAGGGTCTGTTTGAACCCCAGGGCGCAGGGGGAACAGCCCTCAAGGTGCCCGCTGGAGGTGTCGCCTGCTGTGACCTCATTCTGCATCACCCCCATCCTGCCCAGACAGGTCCCTCCTGAGAGTTGCTTCCTCATTTGTCGGGTGGGGGTGGGGTGGCTCCCGCCCACACTGTGGGCTCTGGGGGCATCTCTCCAAGGGTCAGGACGCCTGCTGTGGTGTTCCACTTGTGGGAAGGCCTGTCTCTAAGATCCGTCGCCTGAGGCTTCAGCTGGTTGGGACACGGCAGGCGTCAGCCCTGCGTTGTTGGCACCAGGGCCGGCACAGGGGCTCATGGGCTCTCTCAGGTGTCCCTGGGCCGGGCCTGGCGCCAGTCTCTGATTGCAGACACGCATTCTGGTGGAGGGTGGTTTGAGCACTGGGAGATAAGTACACCCCTTGCCCCCACCTACGTGATGCCAAGTGTATCCCAAGGCAGGACCCCCATGTATGCCCCGCGATATCTCCCAGTCCCCGGGGACAGAGTTGCCCCAGTGAAAAATACCAGGATAGACAGTGACCCAATATTGAGGTACCCAGTGAGCTATGGACCTCTAGGCCCCTGTGGGTGGGCAAAGTGGGCGAGGGGCCAGCGGGGGCCTCAGGAGGGTGCAGCAGGGCTGTTGGGTGACCGAGTTAGAGGTGAGGGCCCTGCTGATCAACGCCCAGGACCTTTTCATCCCCTGTGAGTCAGCCTTGAATTCAGCATAGGGATGAAGGTGCAGGGGCGCACCCGACACGAGAACCTAGCCTGAGTCACTAGGGGACCTCATCGCTGACCTGTCAGTGGTAGGTCTTGTCCATCTCCCAGAGGAGCAGGTCAAAGCTTGAAGGCTAAAGGCTTGTCCAGAACAGGGGCACAAGGCCTGTCTCCTGTGTCTTCATTCGAGGGGTCTCCGGGTGAAAACGCAGGTCCCTCTCTAGGGGAGACCCATGGTGGCAGTGCCCTGCAGAGGCAAGCTGGGTCACTAAAAGTCCCAGAGCACAGACAGCAGCCTGCAGGCGGCACAGGACCTGCTGTCAGCAGGCAAGCGCCCCTCTCACTGCCTCTTCCCAGCTCTGTGCTCGGCTCAGAATCTGCTCTGAAGCCCCTGTGTTGAGCCTCGGTGACAGCTCATTCACAAAGAAATGGCTCTTCGCCATTTTGTTAGGAAACTTTGCAGACATGGCAAAGGTGGCAGACTGTCTTGGGGCAGCGCTAGGTGTGCCCCGTACCAGGGCTTCCTGCAGAGAGCTGGCGTGGGGGGGTCCTCTCCCCGCTGGCATAGAATAGGTGGCAGTCACAAGACAGGAACTGAAGTACAGAAATGGCCAGGCAGAGAAACAGCTTCCTTCCTCTCCTGCCCCATCCTCGGGTTCCTCTCCCCAGCTCTGAGACCCTCCCGCTGCCATCGTCTCCCAGGGCCAAGTGCTGGGCCCAGGAGTCAGGCCCTCGCGACGAGGCCGCTCACCCTAAGTGCTGCTTTGTACTCGGGGTGTCCACACGCCTCCTGTCCTGGAGGAGCAGATTCGCAGATGCAGAAACAGCACCACAGAGGATGTTTATTTTCAGATGTTCATGCCGGTCGCCAAACTGCCTGCCTTGGAAACCGAACCGTTCCGGTTCCTGCCCACAGGCCCGCCACGGGCTGCCCTCCCTGCACTCCCCTCCCTGGGCGTGTCACCTAATCTCAGCACCCAGCTCTAGGTGGGAAACCGCGTCGCCGACAGCCGTGGGTTCGCAGCTGTCTGCCTGTAGGTGGAGGCATCGCCTTCCGGGCAGGCTTTGCTGCATGCAGCAGGCACTTTTCCAGTTGTTCCTGTTTCTCACGAGATACTCGTGGCGCGTTTTCCTTCCCAGCACGTCTCATTTCTGTGGATAAAGCCGCAGCCTGTCCGCTCGCTCGCTTGCTCTGTGTTTTTGAGCAATGCATCAAGACATCGTGAGAGAAAGACCGTTGTAGGAGCCGCCCAGAAGTCCGGCCACCGAGTGGTTGGAGGGTTTGTTGCGGGGTCCGGAGAGTGTTAAGTGGGTGAACGCGAGGCCTCGCTCACATTTGTCCACGACACAAGTTCGTGGCTGTGAATTCTCACCGTTACATTCTGCTTGTTTCTCGTACCTTCGTCTCTTCGTGCCCTCTGCCCCTTCCCTGCTTTGGCCCTTTTCTTCCCCCTCAGAATTCGCACATTGCTTAGCAGGAGCGAGGAGTTTGCAGTGTTTGGCATTGTCGGGCCATCTCCTCTGTAAGGGCCCCAACTTGCCTGTCTCCCGACGTGCTTTCCTGCACACAGCCCCTCAGATTCCTTCCATTTTAGCTGTCAGCATTTTGTCTCTCCTCATAAATTTATAAACGTATACAATTACAGTTGTAAATATGTATTTATAAATACATGAACTTAGAGGTTACCAAATAAAAGAGGGAACTTTTTTTTTATAACAGTTTATTTATATATCATTTTGTACTTTTTTTTTCATCTCAGTTGTCATCCCCGCGCGTTTCCTATCACCGAGTCACCCGTGTGCCATCACCATAATCCCGTGCACTTCCCTCCCCACCCCCCCGTTTTTG
>NW_004567126.1:29091010-29126857 GCF_000260355.1 Condylura cristata | reverse complement strand
GTTTTTGTGTCTTTTGGGTAGATACCTAGGAGTGGAACTGCTGGGTCGTAGGGAAGCTCCATGCTTAGCAGTTTGAGGACCCTCCGAACAGTTTTCCACAGTGGTTGCACTAGTTTGCATTCCCACCAGCAGTGCAGGAGCGTTCAGAAGAGGGAACTTTTAATTGTTGTCACTTTTACTTTCCTGCCACCACTCCGTTATCGCCTCTGAGCCGGCCCCTCCCTCATAACACTGCTGGCAGTGCCGGCTGGTTTTGCAGGTATTTTGCCGGGGAGTGCCATCCGCGCATGTCCATGTCCAGTGCCATGCTTGCCACGCGGGTCCGCTTCACCTAAGTGGCGACCTTTTGTGTTTCCCTGTGGCGGAATACTATTCCGTCAGGCGACCCACGCCTCTTCACTGGGCCCTGGGAGTGTGTCCTTGGCCTAGCCTTTGGCCCTAATGCTGCCATGAATACTGTGGAGCTTTTATGTTTTTAAGTCAGTGGTGTTGCGTTGATGGTATTCTTCAGATACGAGTATCGGCGTGTGACAGCTGTGAGTGCCGTTTGCGTCTAGGATAGTCATTTACACGTAGTCTGTGCTTGTCTTTGGCGGTAGGAAGAGTTACCATAAACAGCAGAAGGCTGGACTTTGTGTTGAAATTCGCTCAACTCTGAATCTTTTCATTGGTGAATTCAAGTCATTTTGTATAAGCTGATTATTGAGACATTAAGTGCTACTGTCTTGTGTGTGTATGGTGTTTTTGTTTTTGACTTTATTTTTTGATGTTTCCCTTTTATGGTTTATTCAAGTTGTATTTGTCTTATGTTACTTCTCAATTTGTTTGCAGTTCTGCTGAGATTAGTATATGGTGGACTGTTTTTGTGGCCTATTGAATGATCTCAGCTAAAACTCATTCTAATGAGCCACAGTTTTTTACTCCCATGCAACTCGGATGACTCTTCTATATTTGTTTTTTGTTGTTTTATAATAACCCTGTTAGTATTTCTTTCATGTCCATCTTATTGCTGATATATCCTTTCAACTTTAGCTTTTCCGTGAAGCTCTTTACCCTTCATTCTGTCTTGAATGATAATCTTGTACAATTAAGTGTCCTAGGTTGGAAGTCGCTTTCTCTGAACACTTTAAATATCTCCTACCATTTCTTCTTGCCTGTAAGGTTTCCTCTGAAAGGTCCGTGAAGGACCCTCCCTAGTACGCAAGTGGGCTGTGAAGCTCTCTGAGCCACTGCAGCACAAGTTCGATCCCCGGCCAGGGAGCTGACGCACAGGGCGCTGCAGACCTCTCCTGTTGCCCCGCTGCTCCCCTCAGCAGTGAGTTTCAGTGGATCTATTCTGCTCCCCACTCTGTCTCTGGTGAATCCTCTCACCCCCACACCCCACTTCTGGCCTGTACCCCAGTTATTGTATGCATCAATAAATATATCTTTTTTTTAAGTCCAGTCCAGTCTTTTATTGGTTACTCATCTTTCTCTCCATGCTTTTAATAATCTTACCTTGTCATTGGCTGCCACGGATTTATGTATAATGTAGTTGGAGCCTGTTGGTCTAGTATTACTGTTTGGTTCAGGATATCTGGTTTGTTTCCCAGATGAAGATAGTTCTCAGCAATTGTTTCTTTAAAATAAATTTTCTGTGCCTTTCTCTTGTCCTTCCCTACGGGTGTTATTTCTCTGTCGTGTGTGTCCTCCACCACTGTGCTTTCAAGCGTACTAGTTCTCTCCTTACCTCTGTTTCTCTGCTGCTGAGGTCCTCTTATTTTTTAATTTGGTTGTAGTATTTTTTTTTAAAGATTTATTTATTTATGCATACAGAACTGGGGTACAGGTCAGATGTGGAGGGTGAGAGGATTCACCAGAGACAGAGTGGGGAGCAGAACAGGCAGATCGACGAAGTACACTGCTGAGGGGAGCAGCGGGCGGGTCAGGAGAGGTCTGCTGTGCCCTGTGGTCACCTCCGGGGCAGGCGGGAATCGAACTCATGCGGAAGAGGTTTAAGCTTCTTTGTGCTGTGCTTTAACCCACTGCGCCACCAGGGAGGGCCTGGTTGTAGTATTTTTTAGGTTCACTGGTTTAAGTTGTAGTGGTCTTATACTTTCTCGATTTTTATTGTGTTGCTGTTTTACATAATCTGTTGATTTTTTTTTTTTTAAACGAGCAGGCATGATTATAGCTGTTACTTCACACTTCTATGCAGGCATGTTCCGAGGCAGTTATGCCAGACTGAGGCCTTCTCAGAGTTCGTTTGCTGCTTCACATTTGTGATATGTTCTTCTCTCTTCATAGTCAGTTAGGGGTCAGCCTTTTCCCTCAGAGCTTCCGAGTGCTCGTCTGTGGCACAGCAGTCTTGGAGAGGGCAGCTGGGGACCTGGAGCTGAAGTGAGTGTGGCTGCCACGAGGCCCAGAATGGGTCTGAGACATGGTCTTGGATGCCGTGGGTCCCTAGAACGGGCCAGTCTGCGACTGGCTGAGCTCCAGGAGGGGTCTGGGCTG
This sequence comes from Condylura cristata, assembly GCF_000260355.1. Classification (NCBI taxonomy): domain Eukaryota; kingdom Metazoa; phylum Chordata; class Mammalia; order Eulipotyphla; family Talpidae; genus Condylura; species Condylura cristata. Next base: position 29,124,364 of record NW_004567126.1, on the reverse strand, counting down.
TCGCGCAGGCCTGGCCATGCAGTTTTAGCACCAGCAAGTTTGTGTGTGCATCTTAAGCCCATTGAAGCTGTCCACTCCGGCGTGCCTCCGAGGTCTTTGACCACAGCAGCTCTCTCCGCCCCAGGAGGAGTGGGGTCGGCTAGGGTTTGACTGGGGTATTCCTGAGGGTGTTGGGTTAAAATAGCCTCTTTCCCCTGGTGAGCAAGGCAGACCCCCCCCCACACACACACACCATGTGAGCTGACACCTGATGTATAAGCTCAGAGCTTCAGTCCTAGAACTGTTCCACCCTTACCCAGGCCATGGACCCCTCTACTGGTTCAGGTCTTGGGGAGATTATCCAGGGCAGGGTGTTGGGATCAGTGGCCCCCCACTTTTCTAGTTGCCCCCCATCCTTAGTCAACAAGTGATTGGATCCCCTTAAAATTGATTCCCAGTTGCAAGTTTCACCTCCCCAAAATTTTCTTCATTACTGAGTTACTTATTTCCTGCTTGCAGCCCCACTCAGCAGGGAGCCTGGAACCTTCTCTGTCATTGCTCTAGCTGGGTGGCTTTGGGCCTGAGGGCAGACAGCAGTGCATGGAAAGCCACAGCCCCCACTCAGACTCTTACCCCAGGGTCGGGGCACCGACAGGAAAGCCAGAAGGAACAGTTGGTGGGCATCTGCCGTGAGCAGCGCAGGCCTGGGCAGAGGTGGCCTCAGATGCCCCCGAGCTCGGTGGGAGAGGCCGTGTGCGGGCTTCCTCCTCCGCCTGATTCGTGAGTGTCCTGAGGGCTGCCGGGACAGTACCACAGTCACAGCAGGGACCATCGGGAGCTTAAAGCTACAGACTGACACTTACACCTCTGACAGTCCTGGTGGTCGCAGCCTACACCTGCAGGGAAGTGGCCCAGTGTGGAGGCTGCAGGGGCCCAGCCCTGCTTTTCCCGCTCTGCGGGGCTTCACTCCTGGCCTTGGGCCTCCCCCGAAAGGCCTCGTGACAGCCCACGGACCTAGCAGCCTTTATTGAGGGACTCGGACAGGCCCCTGCAGAGTCCCTGTGCCATGTGAGGTGGCGGGCACGTCTGGAGCCTCCCTCACCCTCAGGAGAGACACGTGTGGTGGGGCGGCAGCACCGGCGAGCGGGGCTGACGGAGGGGCGCTGCCCTGCCCACTTGCTGGACTTGTGTGTGCCTAGCGCCGTGACCCTGGGACACTGGCGGTCTTGGCGCTGCCCTCTTCCTCCTCCGGGAAAGCCGCCACCGCCTCGCAGCAGTCCAGGTGGCCACAGCTTTGGTGTCTGGTCAGTTTCTGGGGTGCAGAGGCATCTTGTTCTTGTCTGGAGCCTGCCCGCTTGGGCACTGCAGCTGCTGGCTCTTTCCCAGCTGGCTCACTTTGCCCGTGGTGACTGGGCAGCATGCAGGTCCTTGGCAGACTGGAGAGGGACATCCTTCACCTGGTCTATCAAGGGCTCGCTGTGCCTGTGCAGGGCCAGCGGGGAAGCGGTCCAGCCTCTCTGAGCCTTGCTTCTTCGTCTGAAATTTGGAGGTCAGTTGCCTGTCCTGATTCTCGGAAAGTGCCTGATGAAACAGGGATATGTTAGGAGGGATCCCTGATTGTTCCGTCTTTGCTCCACCTCCCGCACCCCCACTGCCCATGAGCCCCTCTCAGAGGGCTCCTGAGGCTGGGTACCGGCCCTCCGGCGGCTCAGGTCTGGCTTACCCTCAGCCTGGCACTGCGGCAGCAAGATGAGCAGGAGCTGCCCTTAGGAAGCTGCCTTCCAAATGGGCCTCCAGCGATGACAGACCCTATACCGCGCCCCCCTGTCCTCAGGTGGCTGCTGCCCCGGAAGTAGTCAGGTGTGATGAGGACACAGGTGGGGACACCGAGCACGGCCCAGAACTTGGGGCAGCAGGGGGGTGTAGAGGGGAAGGGAGTGGAGTGCATACTGGGGCTTACCTGTGGGTGGACTTTGAGTTGACTGGGCAGCAGGGAGAACAGAGTGGAGATTGGGGAAGTGGCCTTGGCCCCAAGGTGAAATGAGGCCGCCCCCAGCCACTTCAGCTTCCCATGCTGCCCTGCAGCCTACAGGAGACAGAAGGCGTCTGGGGACAGTGTCAGGCATGGGCACAGAGAGCAGAAAGCCCGAGGTCCTGAAGAGACAGCTCCCAGAACTCGACCCCAGATGAAGGGGCTGAATGCTGTAGCTGCTTCTCAGGCAGGGTGGGGGCCGCTGCCTGATCTTGCACGTGGCCTTGGGCATTGCTGCCTCCCTTAGTCTTCCTATCTCCATCTCTGGGACTGGGGGCAAGAATAAATGTGCTTAGTGCAGCGGCCCCTCCCAGGAGGTTTGGGGCCCCCGAGTGTCTAAAGCAGGAAGGTGACAAGATGGGTTGGAGAAAGGGGATCTGGAATTGTTACAGGGCCACCCAATGAGAACTGGCCGCCACCTGTGTGTGTGCTTAAGACTCAACTGCAGGTGCAGCGGATTTATTGACACGAGAGACGGAAATGAGTGACTCAGGGAAAGAGAGAGACAAGTTGGCTAATGCGTCCTGCCAGTTCCACTGACCTGGAACCCCAGTAGCACGCTGAAAGCTGGCGGAGAGCCAGGAGACAAACCTCGAGGCCGAGCGACCCCCAAAGCCCACGTGTCCAGCCTTACATCCAAACTGTTTAACGCCGCCCGCAGGTCCCAGCGTGCTTGTCTGTGATGCCGGGACTTGTAGCTCCGGTGTCTGGGGTGGGGCGAAGCGCAAACCCTGCGTCTGTAGCGTTCAGTCAGGACGTCCTTTCCCCTTTCAGAGTGAGACCCTGGGGGCCAGGAATAGGTCAGGAATCTTGCCTTAAGAGGACAAGGGTGAGGAAGCCCTGGGGGTACCCCCTCCTGCTGCTGGGTCTCCCTCTGGCTTCCAGGGACTGTGGGGTGTGGCCCATTCCACATCCTGGGCTTCTTCAAGGGAGGGTCCTGCCACATGCCAAGGCGTGCCCTGGTCATCAGGTCACGGTGGGGCTACTCCCCATCAGTGCTGACCCCTCCTGCTCTCCTGCCTCAGGCTGACTTTGGCTGGTTAAACTTGGCTAGCAGACCACGGCTGCCCGCCCACCATGGACCAGGACTATGAGAGGCGCCTGCTCCGACAGATTGTCATCCAGAATGAAAACACGATGCCTGGTGTGAGTATTGGCCCGTGCCTGGCCCTAGCCACGGCACTGGGGGCCGGGGCAGCCTTGAGCTGGGAGTTTCAGCCTTGGAGAACAAAGGTGTGGGAGAGCAAAAGGTACAGCCGCATGTGGGAGAGAGCCAGTCCAGCACTCTCTGCCCCTCTGCCGCTGTGAGCCCCAAACATTGTCGAGGGCACCTGCTCTCAGACTGGCCTGATCCCACTGTGCGCCATGCTGGTCCTTCCCCTGGGGCGGCACCCAGGTCTGAATAGGGAGTGGAGGGACGTGAGCCTTCCAGCTTTAAGGGGGCCAATGAGGGCCCCAGATCCGAGTGGGAGAGCTAACCAGGCCTGGGGGCACCGCGGCAGGACTCCAGCACAAGCTACTTACTGAACGCCCGGCAGCTGGCTGTCCCTTGTTCCCAAGGTCAAACTCCCATGCGTAGGCAGAGGCCAAGGGCAGGAGGGCTGACTGACAGGCCTGGCCGAGGGGCCTGAGGGGCAAATGGCCTCACGGTACGCTTCGGGGGACTTAGGCACCGAGCACCGCCCTGCCATCCTTCAGGTCGCGGAGATGCGGCGGACCCTGACGCCAGCCAACTCCCCTGTGTCTTCCCCGAGCAAGCATGGAGACCGTTTCATCCCGTCAAGAGCCGGTGCCAACTGGAGTGTGAATTTCCACAGAATCAATGTGAGGGGCAGGGCTGGGGCAGGGAGAAGGGCCGCACTGACCACAGCCTGCGGCAGGGGCCAGCTCATGGCCAGTACGGGCATTCTGTCTCTCCCTCCCCGAAGGAAAATGAGAAGTCACCCAGTCAGAATCGGAAAGCCAAGGACGCCACTTCGGATAACGGCAAAGGTCAGTTATCAGGCCCCAGCCCAGACCCTGTGTTTGGCCCAGGACCACTGTCCCCCTCACCATGTGTGATGCTGCAGATGGCCTGGCCTACTCTGCCCTGCTGAAGAATGAGCTGCTAGGAGCTGGCATCGAGAAGGTGCAGGACCCACAGACCGAGGACCGAAGGCTGCAGCCCTCCACACCCGAGAAAAAGGGGCTCTTCACGGTGAGCCCCAGTCTCCCAGCCCACTGCCTCTGCTGGCTGGGGACGGAGGATCCTCTCCAGCAGCTCTGGGGGACAGGCACCCAGCCGAGACAGGCGACCCCACCGCCCTGCCTGCTGTGCTGCGTGCCTGTCCCCAGGCACCACGCTTGCCCTCCCTGGGTTTCTCCCGCCGCCCCGGCCTACCGGGGCCCAGAAGCCCAGAAACAGTGGAGCCTAGATCAGACAGCTGCTCAGCCAGGGAGCCAGCAGCTGAGTGCAGGGTAAGGGGTGCCTTGTGTCCAGGCCAACACACTACCCCCCTGCTGACCAGGGCTGTTGGAAAAGGCCTGGCTTAGGACCCTCAGAGGCACCTGAGGGGACGGTGACCTCAAAGAGGCCAGAAGGACAGCCAGAAAGCTGGCAGCATTGCTGGGGAGGAACCTCGTTTTCGTCCCTGCATTCCTAGAACCCAGAGACCCTTCCACAAGTGCCCTGGATTCGCCTTCCCAGCCATGTCAGAAATGCAGGGTGCCAAGGTTTGGGGGTCTGAGACTCCTGACCTCTGGAGTATAGCTTTTGCCCAGCAGAGATGTCCACCCTCCCCCCAGTATTCCCTCAGCACCAAGCGCTCCAGCCCTGATGATGGCAATGACGTGTCTCCGTACTCCTTATCCCCCGTCAGCAACAAAAGGTGAGGCTGAGTGCTGCACAGGAAGGGGGGGCGGGACAGGGCGGGCTGCCAGCTGGGCTGTGCTGGGGGCCTGGAGTGGTCCTAGAACTGTGAGCAGGATAAAGAAACTCCCCTCACCGAACACACACTGAACCTGCTGGCATTGGTTCAGATTGGGAAGAGGAAGCCAGGGAGGGTGCCCTGGAGGAGGTGCTGGGAGCGGGGCATATGTGGCTGTTAGAGCTCAGGATGGCTCAATTCCTGACAACAAGGGGCTGGGCAGGCACAAGCAGTGGACAGAGGGTCCAGGCAAATGGGGCAAAGCACATGGGGTCTCAGGGCTGCCTGCGAAGAGACACTCGGGTTGTGCCGAAGAGTGATACTAACCCAGGTGGACTCTCTAGTCAGAAGCTACTTCGGTCTCCACGGAAACCCACTCGGAAGATCTCCAAGATCCCCTTCAAGGTCCTGGATGCACCTGAGCTTCAGGACGACTTCTACCTGAACCTAGTGGACTGGTCGTCTCTCAACGTGCTCAGTGTGGGGCTCGGGACCTGCGTGTACCTGTGGAGTGCCTGTACCAGCCAGGTGCGCGTCAGCGAGCACAGGCACACGTGCGCAGGTGCCTCTGTGTCTCTGTGCTGTGGGTCGATGGGGCAGCGCCCTGCCGCAGCTGAACTGGGCGGGCCAGGTGGGGGGAGTGATTGCTGCTGGAGTGCCCCCGTGTGCCCGCCCCCAGGCCCTGCCCTCAGTGTGTGGAATGGATCCAAGGCCAGTCCGCAGTGCGAGCTGAGATCCGAGCCCCTCCCCTCCTGCCTGCATCTGCTGCCTGGACAGCAGGACAGGCCCCGGGGACCACCCAGAGACCGCTTCCTGGTGGAGCGGGTCTGTCATTCCCGCCCGCCCTCTGCACAAGTCTGCGGTGGCTGCAGGCGCACTGAGCCCAGGACCTGGCCTGCAGGACACAAAGATGCTGCCCCCAGGTGTGGGCCATTTTTGAGTTTAAAGCCGGCTGCAAGCAGGTTCTAAAGGGGAATCCAGAGAGGGGGCTTCCCCGGCCCCTGCTGCCCCCAGCACGCCTGTGGCCTGCACCTGCTGGAAGGCCCCTGCTGTGTGGTGTCCAGGCTCTGTAGTCATTGTCCCTGTGCCGGTGGGTCCCCTCCCAGCTTGCAGAGCCACAAGCACCCCAGCTTTCTGACCCCGGACTCCAGCACTGTTGCCAGTGCCCGTAGGTCTGAGGAGTGGATGAAGGAGTGGATGGTGAGTGAATGGAAGATCGGCACCTCGGAGGACACAGGGCAGCACGTGGACTCATGCCCACTGTGCCCCTTTCTCCCAGGTGACCCGGCTCTGCGACCTCTCGGTGGAAGGCGACTCAGTGACTTCTGTGGGCTGGTCTGAGCGGGTCAGTACACAGGCCGCATCCCACTGGGCTGGTTGGTGTGGGTTTCTGACCAGGCAAGGGTCACTGTTGGGGGCCCAGGACAGTCAGAGGAGCCAGAAGCCAACCTGGCCCCCACCTGTTTCAGCTTTAAACAACAGTTAAGGTTATGGTGGCAAGTGAGACTTAGGAAACCTCTCGGGGGTCCTCTTCCCAAAACGTGGGGTCAGCCTCTTTCCCTACGAAGGCCCCAGCAGCCACCATGGCCTCAGTGGGCTAGAGGGAGAGGCCCGCCCCAGGACAGCACTGCCCTCAGGTCTTCAGGACAGTTGGCCTTGGGAGGGGGCCCGAACCTTCCTCAGAGGATGGGCTTTGTGGGTGTCGGCAGTTTGCAGCTCAGAAGAGCACCACACTCTCCCCAGTTCTGAAAGAAATGATGGGGAGAGTGAGGGAGACGCTAGGTCCAGGCCCACCCAAGGGGATAGCGCCCAGGTGGCCCCATACCCATCGCTATGCCATCGTCCTAGGGGAACCTGGTGGCTGTCGGCACGCACAAGGGCTTTGTGCAGATCTGGGATGCCGCTGCAGGGAAGAAGCTGTCCGTGCTGGAAGGTCACACTGCGCGCGTCGGTGAGCGGTGCCCAGGCCCCAGGGCAGAGTGTGGGTCATCCTCCCCAGGAGTCCCAACCCTGGGAGGCCGGACCCTGGTCTCATCTGTCCTCTACCTGGCCTCCAGGGGCGCTGGCCTGGAACGCTGACCAGCTATCCTCCGGGAGCCGGGACCGCATGATCCTGCAGAGGGACATACGTACCCCACCCCTGCAGTCGGAGCGGCGACTCCAGGGCCACCGGCAGGAGGTGTGTGGCCTCAAGTGGTCCACGGACCACCAACTCCTTGCCTCGGGGGGCAACGACAACAAGGTAGGTGCCCCAGCCCCTGGGAACCCAGCCTGGGCCCATTCCTCCTGCCTGACCAGTCCCCCTCCACGGAGCAGGGGTGACTGGTGCCTTCGGGGGAGAGCCACGGTGGCCGAGGGGCATCTCCCCTGCGGGCCCGCCGGGCAGGCGTCTCAGCCCCTGTGACTCATGCTCGCCGCCCTGCAGCTCCTGGTGTGGAACCACTCAAGCCTGAGCCCCGTGCAGCAGTACACAGAGCACCTGGCGGCCGTGAAGGCCATCGCCTGGTCCCCGCACCAGCATGGGCTGCTGGCGTCCGGCGGTGGCACAGCCGACCGCTGCATTCGCTTCTGGAACACACTCACGGGCCAGCCGTTGCAGTGCATCGACACCGGCTCGCAGGTGTGCAACCTGGCCTGGTCCAAGCATGCCAACGAGCTGGTGAGTATTTGGGGGGCGCCTGTGACCGCCCTGCTCCTCCAGGCACACCCAGCTCAGTGTCTCCCGCAAGCGTGGGAGTCTGGTGTGTGGGAGCCAGGGCCTCCCTCTCCTGCCTGGCCAGTTCCCCAGGGCCGGGGAGGGCGCTGGTCCCCTCAGTAGCCTCTCGCCCCCAGGTGAGCACACACGGCTACTCGCAGAACCAGATCCTCGTCTGGAAGTACCCCTCCCTGACCCAGGTGGCCAAGCTGACGGGCCACTCCTATCGCGTCCTTTACCTGGTGAGTCTGACCGTCGGGGTTCTCGGGGCACTGGGGCTCCTGCCCCCGGGCCTGGTGGGAGTGTGGGCGCCGCAGCCAAACCTGGAGCCCCGCATCAGAGCCTCCCTGCTTCGAATGGGGGCTCGGGTCGGCTTTGGAGCCTCTTGGCCGGGCATTGTCCCCTCGTGGGGAGTCCACGTCTGCTCACATGCAGACACGTGCGCGACACTCGGTGTGCCCCACATCTGCCCAGTCGTCATCTCAGTGGGTGTTTTGTTTTTTTAAAAGCTTTATTTATGCATTCAGAACTGGGGTGTATTCAGGCCAGCAGTGCAGGGATGGTGAGAGGATTCCCCAGAGACAGAGTGGGGAGCAGAACAGGCCGACTGACGAAGTCCACTGCTGAGGGGAGCAGCGGGCGGGTAGGGGAGGTCTGCCGGCCATCCGAGCCAACTCCCTGGCCCAGGTGGAACTCTTGCTGCAGGGGCTGCAGACAGCTGTGGACAGCTGTGGACAGCTGCGGACAGCTTCCTAGTGCTGCGCTTGACCTGCTGCGCCACCGGGGGGTGGGGGGGGCCCTCAGGGAGTTTTACCAAATAACTATTTGCAGCTGCTTGAAAGAGGCGCTCCTCTCCCCAGATTCCAGAAGAAAATGTTTTGTGCTTAAACTGCCATGTCCTCTGCCTGAGGGCCCTGCAGGACGGGGTGTTTTTGTATTTCCCCGAAACGCTCCAACCCCAGCGCCCCCCGCCCCTCAGCCTTCCCATTCTCAGAGGCCTGTGGGCTGGCCCCGCCTCAGCTCTGTCTGAGCTGGCTCTCTCTTCCCCAGGCCATGTCCCCTGATGGAGAGGCCATCGTCACTGGTGCTGGAGACGAAACCCTAAGGTTCTGGAATGTCTTTAGCAAAACCCGTTCAACAAAGGTAAAGTGGGTCGGTATCAGCGCCTGTCCCTCGAGCACCTTCTCAGTCCCAGGGCCGTGCCCCGCCGCTCACACAGCCCTGCTTACCCTTGGACTGTAATGTCTGGGGGTCTCCGCTGGGACCCTCATGCCCCTCTCTCGGCCCGGCCAGGGCACCCCAGCGCTCCAGACTTGGTGCCGCCACACACCTCAGGGGCACTGGTGAAGGTGCCCACCGGGCCCCCCCAGCCCAGTGTCTGTTTTTTGCAAGGCAAAATTGCCCTCCACTCAGAGGCGGTCTAGTGCCCACCCTGAGGCCTGGCCACGGAGCTGGCACTGGACTCAGCCTCCCCTCCATGTGCCCTGCAGGAATCTGTGTCCGTTCTCAACCTCTTCACCAGGATCCGGTAAACCTCCGATGTGCCCTCTGGGTCAGAAGACCACCCGCTCTCGTCAGCGTGCATGGACCCCTGAGCACAGCCCCCGATGAACGCAGCCAGGGTGGGACGGGAGCCGGGCCTGGAGCGCCCCGGAGGTTGCCATTAAAACCTGATTTCCAACCCTGTCGGCCGCTCTTTGGGGCGGGGCGTGGTTGGCACCGTCAGCAATGGAGCCGTCTCCCTGCACACGGCAGCCTGCGGCCTGCGCGGACCTCTGCCCGAGTGGACGCCACCCAGGACCTCGCCAGCCGTGTCTGCCGGCACTGCCTTGTTGGGGCCGCTTGCCCTCCAGCTGACCGCGGGCGCAGGCCGGGCGGGCCCTGAGTGCCCTGCAGGAGGGCCCAGTGCCGGGGTTTCCTTCCGGCTGGCGCTGCCCGGCTGCCGTCCGGTGACTGTTGGGTGAGGCTCGGCGTTGGGAGCTGGGCGGCTCCACGCTGAAGATCATCTCAAAGAGGACTTGGTGTCCAAGGAAGTCCGAAGTGGAACCCACACTCACCCTGACCCCCGCCATGCCTGTCACCGTGGGCTCACAGCTCAGCCCGTCCCCAGATGGAACTTGGCTCCTGGCAGACGTGGTGGCCTGAAACACCCTGAGCGCCAGGCCCCTGTGCCTCCGCCCCAGGCTGCCTGCTGCGCCTCTCTACCAGGGAACCAGGGCGGGGGCACCTGCACCCCTGTGCCCTGGGCCTCCCCCCCACTCCCGCCTCCCCCACTGGAGAAGGGGGGGCGGGGTGCAGCCTGGGACCTGCATAGTCCTTGGTAGTGTGGGGTCCAGGGAAGGCTGCACAGGGCCCCGCGGGTTGCCCTGGCTGTGCATGGGCCCCCCAGGGCCTGACAGATTTGTCATGTATGTGCATGTGTATATATGTATTTGTGACTTTTCTTTGGTTTTGTTTTGTGTATTTGTAAATCGGTCTGAGAAATGTTTAAGGCTAGTTGGGGGGCGGGGGCGCGCCTGCTGTGCCTCACGGAAGGGAGGGGTGATTGAACCTGCTTGAATCTGGGGAGGGCCTAGGGCCCTCCTGCGGGCCCACCTGGCCTCCTGCCTGCCAGGGGGACAGGTGAGGACCACGTGTACAGAGATGTGGGTGTCTCCAAGATCTTTGTTTGTTTGTTTTTTTCCCTTTTTAAGTAAACGATTCCTGTCTGTACTGTGCCACCTTCCTGTGCAGTTGCCAAAGTGCCCAGGGGTGGCCCTAGGGGCTGGTAGCACCCACCTGAGGTGGAAAGGCCAGCGGGCACGGCCGTGTGTTCTCAGCCCTGGCGCAGAGCGAGCCTCTTCTCGTGTACCGCGGTGTCGTCATTAAACCAGTTGTGGGTTCATGCGTGGTTGGGGCTGTCTGTCCTGCGCCCCCACTTCTGGCCCCACCCAAACAGTGCTGCTAAGGGTTCGGTGAGTGGCCTGCCCTGGGCCGTGGGCTGGGGAGGCCACTTGGGCACCTTCAGGGAACACTGGGGTCCCAGGTGCACGGTCTAGTGGATCTCTGCCGGGGTGTCCCTGCCATTGGAAAGAGGTGCCCACCGTGTCACCATCAGGCAGTTGCCGGAGGAAGAGGAGGGGCAGGTGCGGGTGGAGAGACGGGGGTCCCCACACAGTGGTGCTCAGTGTGGCAGGGGGAAGATAGCGGGAGCGCCTCACACAGGCAGGCTGGAAGGTGGAGGGGTGGGTGTCGGTGGCCCTCAGATGCCGACTCCTACTGTGACTCCTGCTGTTGGTGATGCTGCTGGCAGAGAAGGGAGTGTGGGGGAGGGGACGTGGGGGCTTGGGGTGTCTGCACAGCAGCTGCCCGACTGGTGGAGCATGCAGACCCAGCTCCCCCCACCCCCTTGAGGGCCCCCACTGGGCTCAGGCAAGCTGCTCTCCTGGGCATCCCGCGTGAGCGGGCGATGTGGTGGGAAGCGCGTGTGGCTTCCCTGTGGAGGGGAAGGGGCCTGAGAAAGGGCAGTTTCAAACCTGGGGCTTCCTAAGAGCCTGCAGAGAGCAGCCCCGGGCTAGAGTGCGCCAGGCAGAGGGTGCCCGTGAGGCTTTTGTCAGGTACGACGGAGGGCTGAGTGCTGCCGAGTGGTGCCGAGGGCCCTGGCTTTGACCCAGAGGGAGACGCCCTGGGTGGGCGCTGTGGGCCAGGCCGATGGCTGTGTGCAGGCGCGGCCAGGCGGGCTCGGGGCGAGCGAGCGAGCGCACTCGGTGGGGCTCCCGCTGTGAAATGGTTTATCCGCTTGACGGTGTAGCGGCGTGTTGCGTTCAGAGTTGTCCCTCCCGTAGTCAATTAAGGACCATCCCGTCTCCCCCAAAAGCAGCCCTGGCCCCCATAAGCATTTATCTCCAGGCCCTGGTACCCTGAACCCCACCTCTGTCTTGGGATGTGCCAGTGCGGGATGGCTCTTGTGGGGCACGTGGCGTGGCCCGAGTGTCCAGGCCCCTCCCCACTCCCCACGTGCTGCCTCCTCACCCTGACTGCCCCCGTGTGGCAGCGTAGCCGCAGCCGTGCGTGACCACCGCCCATGGGCTGTTGCGCGTGAATTGTGCTGCTCTGGGGACTGGAACACGTGGCATGCATGTGGGACCGGCTGGGGGGTGAGAAGGGAAGATTGGGGATTTGAGGCTCCCAGCTGGAGCCCCTGTCAGGGTGGCGCTGAGATCTCTGTGGGATGTGGGGAACACCCTGGTAGTGTGGGGGGGAGGGGTTCGGCTGCCCCCCACCCAGGTGTGTCCACAGCCCCAGTATCCTGACCCTAGCTCAGGTGGGAAGAGGAGGGAGTGGCCCGGCCCAGGTTGCCAGGACACCGGTGCCTTTGTCCTGTCAACAATGCTCCCACTGCCTTCTCGGCAGGCGCAGCCAAGGACCCAGAGGCAGACATGCAGACCCTGAGGCGGGAGGCTGCCAGGCCCTACATCCCCCGGGGGACCCTGGAAGTGGACTTCCCAGCACCTCTGTTCAGGTAGGCCCCTGTAGCCCCGAGTGAGCCTGGACCTGGCCTTCCTTATGGTTTCAGGCCTCACTGGACTTGGCTTTCCTGGGGTCTACTTTACCAAAGGCACATCCGTGCTACCCCTCAGCCTGGCCAGTTCCAGCGTCTTCTCCCCACCTCCTGCTCCTCAGCACCCCCCAGCCCCCCTGCACTCAGGAGGCTGCTGCACTGGTCCCTGCGTGCAGCACAGAGTCGACCCAGCGTCCGCTGCCACGGACTGGACGCCTGGCAGAAACGGGCAGTCATCAGAGCGGGCAGGTTGGTTCTTTCTGAGGCTGTGAGGGAGAGTCCTGTGCTCTGCGGCTTCTGGCAAGTTCCAGCGTTCTTTAGCTCCAGCCTCCGCTGCCGTCTTCACCCGGCTTCTCCTGTGTGCCCTGTGTGCTCCCCGCCTGACAAAGACACTGGGCATCGCAGTAGGGCCACCCTGAGCCGGTGTCACGGTGTCCTGAAGGGCAGCATCTGCTGAGACCCCCATTTCCAAGTCAGGTCACCTCCTGGGACTCTCAGTGGACAGTGGGGGCTCTTCAGCCCAGGGGAAAACCCTTTAAATGAGTCTGCACAGCATAAAAAGAAGGGGATGGACGTGCCCCTCGGCCCACTCCATTTCCAGGAAATAGGGGTGCTGGGGCAGTGGGCGGTGGAAACTGGCTTGTGCGAAACATGTTTCCCAGCAGCCACTCAGGTTGTGGGGTTCAGCTCTGAGGGCGTATCGGACGCGGCAGCGTGGGGACAGAGAGGGCCCCGGCCTCGGCCACGCCCTGGTATCCTCGGTTCTGGCGACGACGCTCACGGGCCCATTCTCGAGCCGAGCCGGCTAAAGCGAGGGGAGGCGCGTGGCGGCGCAGGCTCAGCCTTCACCCCCACCCTCCACAGCGATGACTATCTGTCCCTGGAGGGACCCCGCTGGGCACCGGCCATCAAGCAGGCAGCATGTTGGAAGTACACCCCCATGGGAAGAGACGCGGCCGGTCAGCTGTGGTACACTGGCCTGACCAACTCGGACTCCCGCGAAGCCTGGTACACGCTCCCTCGGGCCCTGGACAGCCCCTACCGGGAGGCTTACACCCGCTGGCACGGCTGCTACCGCCCCCGGGAACAACGCATGCCCCCGGGTGAGTGCAGCCCCTGGGCGCGCGGGCCGGGGCGGGGCCCAGGCTGACGCCCGCCCGCCCTCGCCTCAGCCTACACCCAGCGCCTGCGGGAGACGTCCTGGCATGACCCCGTCACCCCTGCCCAGTATGAGGACCCCAGCACTCGGTGGGGGAGTGCGCTGTGGAGAGACAGGTCCATCCGGGGCAAGGAGTTCGGTGAGGCAGGGCTGGGGCCGGGCGGGGCCGGCGGTGCGGGACGTGGCCACCCGGGGCAGGCGGCCAGGGACAGGCGGTGACCTGGGTCCTGGCCCACAGTGCTCAACAGGAACCGGTACGGGGTGGAGCCGCCGTGGCGGGCGTCTGACTACGTGCCATACCTGTCGGCGCCCCAGCGCCCGCCCTACACCACCCAGAGCTACCGGCAGTGGGACCTGGAACCCTACTGTCCCTCCACCAGGCAGCGGCCCCCGCCCAGCTACACGCCCACCCACTGATAAAGACCATGCTGCCAGCCCGCGGGCACCTCTGCTTGGCGTGAGGGGGCCTGGGCACCGGCTCTCGCCCCACCACCCCTCCGGGCCCCAGGCAAACAGCCGCAGTGCGGTCCTTGTCCACAGTGACTTCATTTATGGCCAGTGGCAGCCCAGCCCCGGGAGGGGGACATGACCCCCAAACAGCAGCCCCACAGCTGAGGTCTGGGCCAGCCCCCAGCCCGGGTCCTAGGCGGCTCTGGTGGTGCTGTAGAGACCTCAGCCGGGCAGGGGACCGGCTGTGCGCTGGGGCTGAGCGCTGGCGCCTCTGGGCCTGGGCCCTCCGTGTCCAGCTCCCACACGGCACAGTGCAGCCCGGGTCATTCCAGAGGAGCTGGGAGCGGGGCCACCCCAAGCCTGCCAGGCTCCGTGGGCCCTGGACACCAGAAGGTCTGGCTAGGTGTCCCCACTGGGTCCTGCCCATCCTCCTGCCGCCCCCACCAATCCTGCATCCAGGCAGGGGTGGGGTGAGGATCTGAGAAGCGGGGCTGGGATGCCCTGGAAGCCTCTGCTGAGTGTCCACGTGTGCGGTTCCGGTTCACCGGCAGCAGGGGCCTAGGGGAGTCAGGGTTGCGCTCCAGGATCCCCTGCAAGAGGAAGGGGAGGAGTGGGGTTTCTGGGCGGTAGGACGTGCCCCTCCCTGCCTGGCCCTCCCTCCCAGGCTGCTTTGGGGTTTTGTGGGGGAGTCCACAACTCACAGCTCCGAAGGCGGATGGGCCAGATGAGCAGACTGCACAGAGCCAGGGTGGCGGCCACGCCCACACCACCGGTCACAGCCACCATGACCCAGTGGTAGAAGCCCACGCAGGCCCTGCAGCAGAGCTCCGAGCTGGGGGTGGTGGGGAAGTGGTGAGCAGAGCCAGAGACACCCTGCAGCCCCGCCCCCCGCAGGCACAGGCGGGGGCAGCCTTGCCAGCCCTCAGGCCAGAGCCCGGAGCGCCCTGGACCCTGACTCCCTGTGGCTCCCCGACACCTCATCCAGCCCGTGGGCTCTGCCTGCGACACCTTCCCAGAACCCGCTCATCCCTGCCCCTCCTCGGCCCCCACCATGTCCGCCCCTTCACGGGCAGCCTGGCCGGAGCGGTCCGCAGCTCCAGCCTCCCTCACCCCACGTGATCTGTCCTCCCTGACACAGCCCAGGAGGTCCCATGAGCCCCCAAGTCACGCCCCGGCCCGGCCCACAGCTGGGGGTGTGAAGGCAGAAGCTGAGCTGCCTGTAGCACGGGACCTGCGCAGCTGCGCCACCCTCCCACCCACTCATGCTGTGTCCGCCCTGGGTCTCCTTGCTGCCCTCTGGGTGCCGCCCAGCCCCACCCAGGGCCTTTGCAGGCACTGTCCCCCTTTGCCAAGAACTGCCGGGCCTCTGGCCCAGTGCCACGCCTCAAGGAAGCCCTCCTGACAACTGCAGAGCCAGGCCTCTGTAAACAAGCCGTCGCCGCTGGTCTGGACTACGTGCAGTGATTGCCCTGGCTGGCAGCACCCCGGCTCTGGGGACCGGGACCAGGCCGGCTTTGGTTCCCAGGTCTGGGGCTTCTCTAAGTCGCGAAACTCGGCAGTCTAGAACCACCTGGATCGGAATCCCCGAGTTCTAGAGGGCAGAGCCTCCCCTGCAGTACCCCCTCTCGGCTCTCTTCCCCGACTGCGCTGTGTCCTCAGTGCTTGTTGAGTGAATAAACAAAGTGCCGCAGAAAGGAAGAACGCGCCTCCCCCGCCTGTGAGCCCCAGGAGGGTCTTCCTCAGGCTTGGAGCCTGCCCGGTGCGCCCCGCAGGCGCCTCCTCACGGCGCAGGAGGGGCCGGGCCGCGGCACTCACGTGCAGGGGTACAGGCTCTGGATGGCCATGGCTGCCAGCCCGTTGGCCACCTTGTCCGAGAAGCTCATGGCGCCGTACACGAAGGCTCCGCTGTGCTGGGGGGAGCAGGCGAGGGAGGTCAGTGCCCACAGCCCAGCTCTGGCCCCCAGCCCACCGCCCTGCCCACCGGCCCTACCGTGTGGGGGCCAATGAGGTCGGCCGTCATGGCCAGCGAAGTGACGAGGATGGTGGTGCAGCCGGCGCCCAGGAGTACGGCTGCCACATACACAGCCACGCCCAGCTCATCTGCCAGCGCCACCCAGGCCGCGAAGGCCAGGATCACCAGGAGGCCCGCAAAGTAGGTCATCTGTGGGGGAGGCGGGCCTGCCGTCGGGCGGCCGCGCTGGCCTCGCCCCACGCCCCACCCCAGCAGAGGCGGGTCACGCCGGACTGTCCAGTTCTGGCCTCAGGGAACTCCTAGACCCGGAGGCCGTGGAGCTGATGCCTGGGAGCCGCACAGCCCGCTGCTGCCGCTGCCCAGCGCGTGGGGTGGCCATTGCCGGCTCGATGCCAGTCGCCGCGTGAGGTCCATTTCACGTGCTTAACGTTAGGACGCACCTTGCTGTCCCACCGGACAGCACAGAAGCTTCCGGAGTTCCTCAGCCCTAGTTCTCAGTCTTGAGAACCTGAGACGCTCAGAATCTAGGATTCTAGAGTTAGTGGTTCCAGCCCCAGGGGTCAACTGGGCACAGGTGAGTCCTTGGCCTGGCCCCACCAAGGGCCGCGAGCCTGAGCCCCAGCTGCCCCACTGCCCCAGCTGCCCCCCTGCAGCCCCACCCCGCGCCCACTGGCTAGTCGTGCCCACTCACGTTCCTCCCGATACACTTGTTGACCGGCTTCATGAGGAAGGAGGAGCAGAATCCGCTGAGGTACATCACTAGTGGGATGGTGGCGATGAATTTCTGCGGGGGCGGGGGCAGGCACGCTGGGCGGGGCTCCTGTGGGGCCGCTCCACCCGCACCCCCGCGCCCACCCTGCCAGCTCACCTTGGGCAGCCTGAGGGAGTAGGTGAGGTACATGGTCATGTACACCTGCGACAGGTTCACGATGAGCCTGGTGCTCATGTAGAGCAAGCCCACCTGTGGACAGACCCCGGGCGTCAGCGGCTCCCCACCTGCGGGGGTGCTGGGGTCTAGGCGCGCACCGGCAGCCGGCACGCGACGCTGTGGTGGCTCTGCCCATGGCAGGGCAGAGGTTGGCATGGAGAAGCTATTGCGTTTACGCCTGTTTGCCACCCTGCCTGCCGCAGGCAGTACGGGAGAGAGGGGCATCAGCGCCAGCGGCCCTCCCCCATGACGCACCTGATAGAAGGCCGGTTCCCGGAGCCAGTGGTTCCAGAGCAGCAAGGGCCTGGCAGTAGCAGGCGCCAGCAGGGGGCTGTGTTCATCGGGCTCCTGCGCCTGTGGCCGGCGGCCCTCCCGGGTGCCCAGGTGAAACAGCAGGGAGAAGACGGCTCCCACGCCCACCACCAGCAGCGAGAGGTTCTGGGGAGCCAGCAGGAGGGGTCAGCGGCGGTCCTCACGGCCTCAACCCCAGCTTCCGGGGCCTTTGGGTGTCCCAACCAGCCCTGCCTGGGGCCCAGCTCACCCGGAACACAGGCACATCTTGGACCCCCAGCTGGTCCCTGGCGTCCTCAGGGCGCCCTGCGTGCGAAGAGCCCTGCAGGTGCAGCAGGAGCCAGGTGGCGCCATACACAGTGATGTTGGCCACCACGGTGAAGGCGTACCTGTGGGCGGAGTGCTCGGCTCAGCAGGGCCACACAGCCACTTCCTCCCCGCCACCCACCCCAGCTGGTGGCAGTCAGAGCTGCTTGTGGTGTCTGAGGAAAATCCGACTGGCGGGTGACTTCAACCACTCACACACTGGGAGGCCTCAGGGAGGCCCCCGCTGGCCTCGGTTTCCCCAATTGGCTCGCTGCTCACAGCTGTGACCACAACTCCCCGCTGCAGGGACCGGGGTGCAGACTTCAAAGTGGGGCAAAGGCAGGGCTGCAACTGCAGAAGCCTGAGACCCTGAGATGCTCAGAAGCCAGGATTCTGCAATTCCTGGTTCCCCACATCCTGGACTTCAACAGGGCCAGCGCCCCATGATCTAGAATCATCTGCAGCCTGGAATCACCACCCCCTTGGGGTTTGGCCCGGGGTGGCGGGGGTGTCTTACCGGGACTGTTACTGTTTCTGTTTCTGAAAATGATAACAAGCCCACCCCCAGATGTCAAAGAGGAACAGAAGCTGACCGTATAGTGCTTGCAGGTGGAAAATGCTCGACCTCAGTCTGGCCCAGCCAGGCCCCATCTCCGGGGCCCCTGGGAGGCCCCGGCATTGGGTAACCCCATTAATAGTGCCTGGGGCACAGGGCCAGAATGGGGAACTCAGAATCGGGGGCCAGGGTGGGGGAGAAAGCCTGAGCAGAGCTGGTATCAAACAGACTGATCTGAAGACGTGGACCAGCCACAAGACACTGGGCTAAGAGCCGAAGGAGCCCGTCCTGGGCCCCACAGTGAGGTGCGCCGCCTCTAGTGCCAGCCTTGTGCCACCTTCCCCCGGCTGCCTCTTCCTGCTGGAATCGGCGTTCCTGTGCCCTCTTCCTGCTCTACAGCGGCACAGGGGCCCACTCTGGTGAAGCCTGGTGCAGGCATGTGATCTCTTGGGTTTGTTGTAGGGAAGAAAGTAATTGTCTGCCTGGCACACAGCAGTCACTCCATAAATGCTTCTGCTGTATCAGGGGTAACCCTTTTAACGGCCTCACATAAGCTGACAGACAAGCGGGCACTCGCCGTACCTTGTGCAAAGGACAGAAATCTCAGACACCTCAGAGTGCCCCCCGGTCCTGCCCTAATCCCCTCCAGCGGAGATGGCCCATGAATGTGGGTGTCACTCCTAGGTGGAAGTAATGGTCTGTGGCAAAGGAGAAGAGATTTTGAGGATGTATTTGAGCCCTCAAACGATCTTCATTCATTAAAAGATTATCCTGGGTGGGCCTGGCCTAATCAGGCGAGCTTTAGCCAGGGCGCTCAGGCCTGGAAATCCCGGGGTCTGGCTGGCCTCAGAGAAGCAACAAGTCACCATCGCCCCTGCAGCTGCAAGAAATGAATCCTGCTGCCACCAAATGCACACAGCAGGAAGACCCAAGCCCGGATGAGACCCCAGCCCTCTGCAGCTGGCCACGCCAGCCTCCTGCCCAGAAACCAGATGCGAATCGTGTGATTTCCAGCTGCTCACTCTGTGGTCAGGTCCTGTGTGGCAGCGGCTGGCCGACGGCCCACGGGAAAAGGGTGGCCCCAGCGCCGCTGCCTGTGCGCCCCTCTGCCCTGCCCGCCGGGTGGTACCTGAGGGCCGTGAGCTCCACCTTCTCCTGGTCGTTGGTGACAAGCTCAGGGATGAGGCTGAGGTGGGCGATCTGTGTGGCGGCCCAGCCAAACTGGAAGATGACAATGAAGGGCCCGTAGTAGAGGAGGGCAGCCCACTCGGGCGTGGCAGCCCCGCAGCCCAGGCAGGGACTGAAGATGAAGGGGAAGGAGAGCAGGACGCAGACGGTGCCTGGGGACAGGCAGGATGGTGTACGTCAGACCTCGGGGCGTCTGCCATCCCCCGGGGCTGGGGGTGCAGTGGCCGAGGGGCTCAAACAGACACAGAAAAGCCCAGGATAGGGGTCAGCAGCCTGGGGTACCCCAGGTTTATGACCCCTTTGGCAAGTGGGGAAATAGAGTTCTGGGGTGCCCAGAGAGCACGGAGCCAAACAAACCTGAGGGTCCAGGCCTTCACCCACCAGTTGAGGCTATCTGCCCCTGTGTCAGATGGGGAAACCAAGGCACAGAACACACGAAGTACCCCTGAGGGCACATGCTAGTGTGGGTCAGGGCCAGAGCACGTGTCCAGCTGGCACAAGGGGACAAGAGCAGGATTTCCATACACTAGGTCAGCTTTCTTGCGGCCTCCAGGGTGAAGCCCTGAAGTGACACAGCACGTTGGAAGGGCTTTGACCTCTGAGGACTGCCCACAGCAGCCCTCCCTGCCCTGCCCAGGAGGGTCCTCTCTGTCCCCAGCTCCTATCAAGTCTGGGGCCGCGAGCACGTAGGAGGCCCAGGAGAAGCAGGGTGCGGCTGACTGGCCCTGGCCCCTGGCCTCCTGGGGACCCAGTGTCTCCTCAGCCCTCAGCCCATAGCTGCGCGACCTGCTGGCCTTCTCCCTGCCCTCCCTCACTGCTCAGCCACTGCGGCCTCCTTGCCACCCGCCAACCCCCTGCCCCAGGGCTGTAGCTCTGGGGAGCCCTCCCCGGCATCTTAGCCAGGCAGCTAGGAGTCCAGGACCCCAAGGGTGCCTCCCCAAAGGAGGTCCAGCCCCTCCCAGCCTGAGGCTACTTGGATTCCACTCTCCTTCCTCCCTCTGGACCCCCCTGTCCATGGGAACTCTGTCAGTGGCCTGTGCTTCCTGTCTGCTCCCCAGCAGCCTGGGGTCTCTGGGCGGGTGTAAGAGCTCTCAACAGTTGCTTCTGTGTCCCTGCCACCTACCCTGACAGGCACATCAGTATCTCCTGAATGCTGAAAAATAGTAACAGTGGCTTCTACTTATAGCCCCAAGAGGTAGATGTTGTTACCTCTCTTTTCCAGAGTGAAAAGCAGAAGCTCACTGAGAAAGCCACAAAGCTGACAGCCCTGAGCTTTGATCCTCCCCCCGCCCTGCGCCTCCCTTCCAGGAGCTACTGGAGGGGCCCGGACAGCATGCCAGCTGGACTGACTTCCTCTCTGCTCCCAACGCTCCGGAGGTGACCTCATCCCCCAGACCCTGGGCCTGCCCCGCAGTGCTGGGATGGGGGAAATGAAACTAAAACCACCCTTCTGTTTCTCTGGAACTCGTGTCTGGGAGAGGCTTCCTGATAGAGTCTGGGGGCTTGGCGACACCCCAGATCAGGCACAAACTGTTGGCAGTATGTTCAGGAGAACATACTGCCCTGGCCAAACTCCAGGCCGACCATTGTAATGGGCCAAGCAGCCAGGCCCGGAGACGTTAGGCTGGCGACCGCTCTGGTCTCAGCTTTTAGACAGGGGAGCTGATGGCAGCTATTGTCGGCATGAGAGCTAAGGATGAGTGTGTAGAATCGGGGTGCTCCTGCTACATCCACTGAGCCACTGCATGCTTCAGCAACTTCAAATCCATATTCACACCTTTGTGTATGCTGTTTCAAATGATACACATGCTCCTACTCATCCTCCAAAACCCCACCGTTGGTGTCCTTGCTGCCAGAATTCTACTTCTTCCTTATGAAATCCGATGCCTTCTACCCACCCCACAGGAGTGAATGTTCATATATGGCTTTAAGGATCTTCTCTGGAATAGCGGGGAATCCCTGAAAGCTTGCTAAGGGAAAAGTGAGTCCATGATCCTCACCTACAGATCCAGAGGTGCAATTAGAGAAGTGGTCACTGTTGCCGAGGTAACCTTTACTGAAGTCACCATATCAGGCACCCCAAGGAGCTGCCTGGGCTTCCCCTCTGCGCATAGCTTCCTTGGGTCTCCTCACACACCCCAAATGGGGAAGGGGCTCAGATGGAGACACATCCCCCAGGCCTGTTTCCCACAAACACAAAGTCTTCAACGTTGCACTTACAAAGGTGCCTTTCTCACCCACACCTGGGCAGGGGCACTCACATTCTTGCTCTCCAGTCATGTGGGGCACTCGCTGAACCCCAGCCCCTTACCTGTGAAAGCGGCACTGTCAGGCCCTGAAGGCTTCAAGCTGATAATGACCCCCGCCCTCTGGCCTTTGCACATGCCAAGGAGGCGTCCCAAGACGGGCTCAAAGCTCCAGAGGGGATCTCCTGTGTGCTCAGAGAAAAGAGCCCCTCGCATCTCATCTGCCAGGCCTGGAACTGCCCTGTTTGTCGGTGAGGCTGCTTGATCACAGACAACTGGTATTTGAGGTGTGGGTGCAGCTCTGCTGACAACCCCAACACCGCCAGAGGAGGCCCCTCTATAAAGCTCCTCTTCACGGGAGGAGCTCACTCGGTTCAGTCTCTGCCTCTGCCTGTTCCCGTTGATGGCTGCTAGCGTCTGAGGGGACGACCCAAGAACAGAACGGGTCAGAACGGGTGTCTCCGCGCTTAAGAAACCGAATTCCAGGTCTTCCACTCCTCCCCCTCCACTGCCCTATGGCCACTTGCAGGCCTGCTGCTGTGCCTTGCAAAAACAACTCGAGAGATTACCTGGGGCAAATCATACCTCCCTGGTCACTGTTCTGGAGGGCAAGGAGACACCACCAGCCACTCGCAGCTTCTAGAAAGCTGAAGCCTGGAATTCCAGAAGTGGCAGAATTCCTGACTCTGCCTCCGAAGTTCTCTGCAGCCCCAAAGGCCAGGGTCTTGCAGGCACTTCTGCCAGGGAGAGTGGAGAGTGGCTGGGGTTAATCTGGAGGCCCAGAGTACAGGTGGGCAAAGGGTCACCTATCGGGAGGGAGGCCTTATCATTGGGGAGCACAGGGGCGGGGTGTCCCAACCCATGTGGAATCTGTCTCCTGCCCTCACCAACACCCCTCTGGTCCAGGCAATAGCTGCAGAACAGTGTGACCCCATTACCCACCCCGTGACGCCCTTCCCCACTGGCCTGTGTGGAACAGAAGCAGGACACAGACCCTGATTCTTCACTCATCCTGCTCCCACGGCAACCCCCAAATCCTCCAAGTACCAGGTGACCAGAGAGGAGACAGAGGATGGGACCTACAGGCAGACAGAGAGGAACTCTGTCCCTGAACCTCAGAGCGGTCAGGTGATCTCACCAGGGACAGATGGACATGTCACGGCAGAGCAGACCCACAGGAAGCAGTGCAGAGCACCCACCCAGACAGGGCTCAGGGTTGACTCTGGGCCAGAGAGACCAGGCGAAGCCACCTGGGGATCACAGCACCAGGGCGCAGTCTGCGAGCAGTGCAGGCAGGAAGGGGGGCTTGGCCAGGGAGAGAGGACAGGGCAGAGGGCTGATAAGCAGACAGCCGAGAGGCTCCTGGGTCAGACAGATAGAGGTGCTATGTGTTGGACATGGGGGCGGGCCGGTCACGGGACATTCAGACAGCCTGTGGCTCAGGTGACAGGAGGAAGCAGGACTCAAGGGAACCTCTCTGGCCGTCTGACAGACTGACAGGGTGGAGCCTCCAGCTCTGGGGTCCGCAGGGAGGCTGCTGGGCAGTGAAGACGGGGAAGCCCGGGGACAGCACGAGGTGGGGGGCACCGGGCAGTCGGAGAGAAGCCCTGCGGCTGAGATCGCGGGCAGGCAGGCAGACAGGGGGAGGCCCTGGCCGCCGCGGGCACTGGACGGGCGGTGCGAAGTGGGAGGCGCGGCTCGGACGGGACTTACCCACCAGGTGCCAAGTCTTACGCGGGCCGCAGCGGACGCAGCGGCCGGCGGCACGGTCGGCCTCGTAGCCTACCAGCGGCGTGCACAGCCCGTCGGCCACCTGGCCGAGCAGCAGCAGCAGGCCGGCGCCGCGCGAGCTGTAGGCGCGCACCGAGTGCAGGTAGATGAGCAGGTAGGTGAACCACATGGACGCGCACAGGTCGTTGAGGAAGTGGCCGACCGCGTAGCTCAGCCGCGCGGCCAGGGGCAGTGGCTGCGGGGGCGCCCCCGCACCGGCAGCCGGAGGCCCCGGGCCCATGACAACGCCCTGGCCTTGAGCAGGGCGGTCAGGCAGGCCTCAGGCTGGACCTCAACCCTCAGCCCGCGCCGGCGGCGCCTCGCCGGATCCGCCCAGGGAACGCGCCGCCGCCGCAAAACCCACAGCTGGGGGGGCGGGGAATCCCGGGAGAGGCGGCCGCCTCCGCCAATTGGGGCCGGGCGGCGGGACCCGGAGCCAATCGCCAGGGAGTGGGTGTGGCCTCGAAATAAGCCAGCCCCCGGCCCTGGGCACTCGCCCGGCTGCGGGGTCCTAGCGCCGACCATCCAGCTGGGGTTTGTGGGGCCCCGGCACGGAGGTGGGGGGCGTCGCAGGTAGCGCCCCTACCCAGACCCCCGCCTCCCGGCACGCGCCACCCCGGCTGCCCGCACCTGTACGAGGTCTAACGTGGAAAAGCGGCTGGGCTGGGCTGAGTCCTGGCTGTTTCCCCCGGCGCGGAGGGGGTGGGGGATCAGGTTACTTCCCGCCGCGAGACGCCCAGGCAGACCGGGGAGAACGCGTTAGTTCTAATTAATTAGCTATTGAGGATAATAATGGGGGTGATCATAATAATAACACCAGCCGGCATTTAATGAGCGCTGACTGTGCCAAGCCCCACGTGGACTCCCTCACCGCGGCAGCGCCGGCCTCTTCCCGCTTTACTGGCTGGAAAGTGGCCGGGAGGAGGGAGAGGGGTGGCCGGGAGGAGGGAGAGGGTTGACCGGGACTCAGGTACTTACTCTGGGGACCTGTGCCGACCCGGCCCTGGCCCTGGATTGTCGTCCCAGGAGTTTGAGGTGCCTGCAACCATTGGGCGACACCTCCCCCCAACCCCCTGCAGACCTCCTCCAGCTCTGGTTTAAAACTTGCACTCGAGCCAGAATTAAGGGGTCCAGATCCAGCTGCCCCGGAGGGCTAGTCACTAAATGTCCTGCGGGCTAAGTCTCCCTAGTCTCTACCATGAGATAATTGAGATAATGTATGTTAAACGTGATACAAGTGCTAGCTGTTTAATTCTCATCCAGAAGCTTCTCTGAGTACCCTGCTCCCCAGTTTCTCACACCATCACTCCCAACCCCTCATCCTCAAACTGTAAGGGTCTCTTCCACTGGACCCTGGTCATTGCTTTATCCAAGGCACATCCCAGGAGCTCTGGAAATACCTGTTTAATGACGATGGGTGGAAAGAAAAAATAGGAGGAGAATCAGAAGTGCAGATACAAATTGAAAAACAGATAGCTACCCTCTTACACACTTCAGGCTGGGATACCCCACGGTGTACCCAGCCCAGGGGCCCACACTGAGGCGACCCACCACAACTTCTACCCTTCTATGAAAAGAAGCCTGAAAAACTGCAAAACGGGTATAGAGGGTAGTGGAGATGCCAGTGAGAACTGGCAGGGGAAGAGATAGGAAAGGGGAGAGCTTTACTGGAGGAGAGAAAGGACTTCAATTCTTTCCACTCTGTAGGTTTGCTCCCTTGAGATGTCTCTAGGGGAAATGAAAGATAACTTTAAAATCCTAGCCTAGGGCCTCCTGGTAGCCAAGGGGTTAAGTCTCAGTGCTACCATGTGACAACCTGAATAGAATCCCAGGTCAGGAAGGGACCCCCAGGGCGCAGCAGACCTCTCCAGTCTCCAGCTGCTTCCCCTCAGCAGTGTATTTCAGTGGATCTGCCTGTTCTGTTCCCCACTCTGTCTCTGGGGAGTCCTCTCACCCCCTGTACCTCTGGCCTGTCCTCAGTTCTTGTGTGCATAAACACATTAGAAAAAAAAAAGAAGAAGAAGAATGCCTGGTCCTGGGGGGAGATAGACTGACAGGCTAGAGAAATCCAGACAGACTTTGATGTCCCAGAGCGGCTCTACCTGCGTCCACCCCAACGCCAGACCAGCGTCCCCTCACCCCCTCCAACAGGAGAGGGGATATCCTGGTGGCCCCTGTCCAGCCTCAGGAAGCCAGTCGGTGCTTTGATCTCCTGTGGTAGGTCCAGGATAGGGATGGGGTGAGAAATGGAAGGAGGGTTTAGAGATTCAGCAAAAACTTCCCAAAGTGACTGGGGGAAGGAGGGTCCGAAACCAAATCCAGCGGACTCCGGTAAACCACCAAGCTTCAGTTTCCCTGTCTGTAAACCCGAGGGTCGCACCTCTGGCCAGGGCTCCTGGGAGGCCTTGAGGAGATTCAGCAGGTGAAGGATGGTCCGCCCCAGCGGGGTTTCCCTGCCCAGTGTTTTGTCCCAACTTCTGTGACCGGCTGCAAGAAAGGAAGGTGGGAGGCAGAAAGGCTGAGCAAGCAGAGTTTATTGCTCTGGGACAGCAGCTGAGACGGAGCCCCTAGAGTGATGTCCGCAGCTACTGCCAACTCAATAAGGGGGAAGGGTCTTTATATAGGTCCTAAGCTCAGATTTCAAAGGGGTGACTGATCCCTGTGTCCTTGATGTAAGGCCCAGTTATTATCACCTTCATCTAGTCCCGTTCCGATTAATT
The DNA here is from genome assembly GCF_000260355.1 of Condylura cristata. Lineage (NCBI taxonomy): Eukaryota > Metazoa > Chordata > Mammalia > Eulipotyphla > Talpidae > Condylura > Condylura cristata. The sequence continues at coordinate 29,098,626 of NW_004567126.1, read as the reverse complement.
AGCTGCAAGGCCCAATTTATTACCACCTTATCACTTTTGGATGCAAGGCCTGATTTATTATTGCCCTTATGCAGTCCCTCAGAAAATCTCCGCATTTGGTCACTCCCAACACCCAGACCCTACGGAGCCTGGACCAGGCTCGGTCCTGCCCAGGCAGCTGGCTCTCCTGTGCACTGGGCCTCCCTAGCCTTGACCCAGGACCTACAAACTCCCCCACTGCCCAGCTGTTGACAAAGCAAGTCTAGAGATCACCAGATGCTCCCTGGGGCCAAGTCACCCTGGGGCTGGGTGGAGGTAGGGGAATTCTCCAGCTTTGAGTCTCCTGCATGCCTTGCTAACATTTCATGCAGCCCTGACTGCAAGTGTGAATTCAATTCTCTAAATCCAAGAACCTCCTGAAGTTAGAGCTCGTTATCTGACTTCGCAGAGGGCTATTGCTCCACTTCCCAGCAACGCAGAGCCAGCTGGGTAAGCTGGCCAAGTCACACTGCTGGGGGCAGCCCACCTCCTCAGCTTCCCTGGGTCCAGCAACGGTGGGTGGCCCCCTCCTGAGGTCTGAGGGTCCCTTCCCACACTGCTTCATTCCAGCAGCTGGCACCTCGGCTTCCCCCCCACACCTGGGAAGGCAACCCAGGGTCTTAAACTCGCTGTGCAGCAAAGAGGGAGGTTGGCTGAGAAGTCCTGGGGAGGCAGTGGGCAGCTGAGCTGGCCCGCGTTGCAAATAGCCACTGGACATGTAAACGGAAGGCACTGAGGCTGCCCCCCATGTCTTCCTCCCTGCGCTGGAGAAGCAGCCGGGCATTTATGCAGGGACTGTCACAGCCGTGTCCGCCAGGGTCACAGTGGTGTCCGTCAGGACGCCTTACCTCCTGGCCCAGACACAAGGGATATTCCAAAGCCCTCAGAGGGAGTAAAGCAGTGCTGGGTGCCTGGCGCGTAGAGCAGCTTGAAGAAAAGGTGGCGTGAGAGGCTGGAGACGCGTTTCCATGGGACAGTGTGCTCACGAAAAGCAAGGCGTGACGTCACATCTCTCACAGCAGCACCCGTGAGTCTGTGTGTAGGTGCTTATGTGCGTGTGTTGTGCTTTGCACTGTGTCTCCTAAAACTAGTGGGTTGAAGTCCTAACCTCCTCAACCTCAGAAGGTGACTTCATTTGAGAAGTTTTTACAGATATAATGAATTAAGATGAGCAGCTCCAGGCTCTCCCTGGGGTTAAGTCTCCGCGCTATGAGGCTCTCCGCTCTGCAGCCCCCACAACATGAGTTTCATCCCTGGCCAGACTTCTCCTGTCTCCCTACTGCTCCTCTCAGCAGTGTATTTCAGTCCATTTGCCTGTTCTGCTTCCTGCTCTGTCTCTGGTGGGTCCTCTCACCCCCTGCACCTCTGGCCTGTACCCCAGTTCTGTATGCATAAATACATAAATCTTAAAAAAAAAAAAAGTTGAGCGGCCCTGGATGAGGGTGGCCCTGGTCCAGCAGGCCTGGTATGAAAGACATAGAATCTGGAACACACACATTTCACAGTGGACAGGAAGGCAGAGCTCTGGGTGATGCCTCTGCAGGGGACAGCAACGGACCGAAGCCTCCTCACAACCCGGGAGTGTCGGAGACCTGCTCCAACTTTTGAGGTGTCTGGAGGCAGCACAGGCAGGACCCTAAGATGGGAAGGCATCGGGGAGAGATTCCAAAAGGGGAGACAGGAGCGGGTGCGAGGAAGACATGGGAGTCAGGATCGGGTGCAAGTCTTCCTGCCATTCCCTCAGCAGGTCTTTATGTATACTGTGTAGCAAGAAGTTAATTGTAATAATGCATAGGGTCACTTAATGAGATTATCTCCATAAAAATTCTCAAGGGGAAAAAGCATTCTTGTCTTAACAATTTAGGGTATAATAGATGATACGTTTTGTGATAGTTATCATGAGTACAGCTGTCTAGTTATCACTCAAAGGAAGAGGGGTCTGGGAAAGGGTGAGCTTGTTAGCAAAAGGTTGTTAGGGGTCTTGGGATAGTAATAAATTGTGTTAGCAGTGTTATCAGTGATTGTCTAAAGAAAAGCTAGTGGCTAGTTTAAGGCTGGCAGAGAGTAGTTAGTGCTTGTTTTAAAAAGGAGTAAATTAAGAGAAAGTTGTACAGTTGTGTATCAAACAACACCTGTGTAGTCAAGGTTAAAATTTGTCCCTGAGTCCTTATGCCCTGGGAGCCCTTTCTGAGGTTTGCTTTTTTATTTAAGGAAACCAAGGAAGCCCAGGAGTTTTTTATGTCCTGGGGTCTTATTTCTCCTGGGGCTTGCCTTTTGTCTCAGGAGACAGAGGAATTTCTCCTCCTGGGGCAGCTTGTCTGAACCAGGCAGCTGCCTGTGTGGCTAAGACACTCCAGTTGTAAACTGAATGTTGCTCAGAATATTTTGATTTTATGATTATACAAAAAAGGAAGGTCATAACATAAGTTAGCAGTGGACAGTCTGATTTTTCAGAACTTATCCCGATCCACCCGGAGTCTGTCAGACCATAGATGTTGCATAGCTTGTGTCACGGGAGGGAACCAAGCCTGGTCAAGTCCTTGACCTTGGACTTCTGTGAGAATACAGAACTGTGAGACAATACATTTGTTGTTGAAGGCACCAATCTGTGGTGCTGTTGCTGCAGCCCCAGGAAGTGTGTGTGTGTGTGTGTGTGTGTGTGTGTGTGTGTGTGAAGTATCAGTAAGCCAGGAGTGGCCCATGTTAGCAATGCGGTCGCCTTAGCTACATTCCTTTAATTGTGTACAAATGAAATGGATTGACACATTACTTGTATAATAAAATTTAATTTCAAAACCAAACATTCAAGTCATCCTCAATGAACAAGTATTTCTTTTTTTCAATAAATATACTAGCAGATTACTTTGTGGATTTTTTTTTTTGAACAAGTATTTCTAAGGCTACAAATCTAGATACTGTTCCTGCTTCCTCACTATAAAAATTTCAGAATCAAACATAAGATTGAATGCAATGAAAGCAACACAAATTTCTGTAACTGGGCGGTTACCATCAGGGCTTCACTGAGAGCTAGGAACTGAGAAAGATGTGTGTGAAGGAAAGCTGATGCAGGTCCTGCCTGGTGGCCAAGGGGCCAAGTCTCAGCTCTGTGTAGCTATCGGGCTCTGTGGCTCCCTGCCAGGCTCTCCGGGTGCCAGCGCCCTGCTGAGAACTGTAATTGTGGGCTCCTGGCTGGACCACACAGGTGCCACCTCCCGTCCAGCACTGAAACTGCCAAGTCTCTGCTTCCAAGCAGCGACAGGTAGCAATTCCCTGCCGATTTCCTTTGATTTCCTGGGATCCACAGGGCTGTCTTCCTGCGGAGCAGTGTACCTTGTTGATCTGCGTGTTCTGCTCCCCGCTCTGTCTCTGGTGAAGCCTCTCACCGCCCCAGCACCTGTGGCCTGGACCCCAGATCTGTCTGCATAAACAAATAAGTGGGAAGATTCACCAGAGACAGAGTGGGGAGCAGAACAGGCCAACTGACAAAGTACACTGCTGAGGAGAGCAGCAGGCGGTCAGGAGAGGTCTGCTGGCCATGTGGTCACCTCTGGGGCGGGGATCAAACTTGTGCTGAAGTGGCTTTAGCTTCTTAGTGCTGTGCACCACCAGGGAGGACCCAAATAAATTTTTTTATAAAAAATAAATAAAATAGGGTTCTCCCTGGTGGCGCAACGGGTTAAAGCACCACATTATGAAGCTCTCCAAAGCCACTGCAGCACAAGTTCAATCCCCCACCGGGGAGCTGACCCACATGGCGCAACAGACCTCTCCTGACCCGCCCGCGGCTCCCCTCAGCAGTGTACCTCGTCAATCTTCCTGTTCTGCTCCCCACTCTGTCTCTGGTGAATCCTCTCACCCACCACTCCTTTGGTCAGTAACCCAGTTCTGTATCCATAAATATAAATCTTTAAAAATAAATAAATAAATAAAACAAAGAAAGAAAAGGGGCTCCATAATTTTGGGATAGAAGAATCCAGTTTTAGCTAGAAGAACGACAGCTGCAAAGTGAGGCATCTTAGGAGCTGCTGGTCGGGCCTGGCTGCCACCTGTACTGGAGGCGTCTCTCTTTCTAGAAGATACTCATGCAGCAAGGCATCTGATGCCAAGTTACTCCAAAATCAGCCACAAACCCCTGCGGGGTTCCTTGGAGAGTGGAAGCACAGTTTCTATGGCAATACAGCGCATCAACCAAGACACAGATGGCATCACAGGGCAGGTCTTCCCCTGTCTTCCAGCTTGGAAGTCTCACCTGATTGTTTTCAGGTAGGCTGAGGGATGTGTGAAGGTGTGGATCACAGGTAAGCAGGTGAAGCAACAGAACAGGGTCTGGAATCTCTGTCTGTCAAGTTTTCTGGGTCAACTTCCTAGCCCTTGACTGACCGCTGAGGAAAACAGACTGTCATACAATGTGCCCACTTAGAGTGTAAGATTCTGTGGGTTTTAGTGTATTTACAGAGTACTGAAATCTAATTTTAGGACACTTAGATTACCCAAGAACAGCCCCTAGGCCTGTCAGCAGGCGCTTCCACTTCCTGCTAACTCCCCCCACCCAGGCAACCATGAGATACTGACTTTGTGTGTGGGTGGCCTGTTCTGGACATTTACCATCAATGGAATTATACTGTGTGGTCATGTTTCAAACTCATCTCTGTTGTGAAATAAATCAGCCATGAATTCCCCCTTTTTAAACAAAAAATTATTTATGCATGCCAGAGCTGGGGTGTAAGCCGGGGATGCGGGGCATGAGAAGATTCACCAGGGACAGCGTGGGGAGCAGAACAGGCAGATCCACTGAAACACACTGCTGAGGGGAGCAGAGGGTGAGACAGGAGAGGTCTGCTGGGCCCTGTGGCTCAATGCTGCAGTGGCTACAGATAGCTTCATAGTGCTGAGACTTAATGCCTTGTGCCACCAGTGAGGGCCAATCTATTCCATTTTATGGCCAATAAATTTCTACTGCATGCATGGACCACATTTTGTTTATCCACTAATGAACTGATGAGTACTCGGCAGTTTTTACTTTTTGGCTGTTGTGAATCATGCTGCTGTGAACATTTGTGCTCAAGTTTCTACGTGGACAAGGGTTCAGTTCTCTACGGGGTATTCTGAGGAGCAGAACTGCTGGACTGCATGATAACTCCATGCTTATTTAGCACCCTAAGATGCCGCACCGCGAGGCTTTTTTCCAACACAGCTGCACCTGCCTCGGTGCTGGGATATAACAATCAGCAAACAGGCAGGTCGAAAGGAGAGAAAAAATAATAGGGGGTGTGTGGGGTGAGAAACAAGTCTGGGGAAGCCTGTGGAGGCGAGATTTGTGCAAAACCTGGATGAGGTTCAGCAGTGAACCAGGGCAATAATCCTGGGGAGGGTCATTCAAGGTGGAGGGAACAGAGGGTGCAAAATATCCAGAAATGGGAATTTAACGAACCTATTTGAGGAACATCAGGGAGGCCAGCGTGAAGTAGATGAGATGGCGCATTGTGCAGGGAAATGAGGTCAACTGTTTAGGATCGCTTGGGGCATCGTGGGCACGCAGTGTCCACAGCTGTAGCCTGCCAGCAGGGGAAGTCCCGGCCCAAGCGCTAAGCTCATCTGCCGACCGCGGGTCCCTAAAATCCCACGGGGGGGCCTCCTTGCCCTTCATTTTCACCAAGTCCGCTCAGCCTGCGCCGCATCCATTGCATTTTCCAGTGCTTCCAGCCCAGCTACTGACCCAGTCCCAGCCCGACCCCGCCTGGTCTCACCTACGCGGCATCCCAGCCTCCACTCCTAGGCAGGGTTCAGGTCCCCATTTCGCCGAAGGGCAGCGGAGGCCTTGGGGGTTGGGCAGCCCCGAGTGCAGGAGCCCTCGACTCAAACTAGGGCCAGGCCCAGAGGGGCTCAGGGCTTCGAGTCCGATGAGCAAATAAAAAGGAAACGTCCCCAAACGGGTGCTCCGAAGTCCTACTTCGCCCAGGGGCAGGCGGATGCTGCAGGCAGGACAATAGCTCCTTCCCGGGCATCCTTCCGCCGTTTCTATGACAACTGGGGCGGGGCGCTAGCGGGCCCCGTAGCTCCTCGGAGCCGGCGGGCCGCGTATCTAGCCTGTAGCCCAGGAGGAGCAATTCGCACCGCGCCTTCTGGCCCTTTAAGAGGCTCCACCCATCGAGGTCTCAAAGCGCCTTGATTGGTCCCGAGAGTGGTCGAGCGCAGCCGAACTTGACGCACCTCCCGCCGCCTTACCTACCCACCTCCCACGCGGCTCCGCGGCACTCCCAGCCAATCGCCAACGGGCGCGCCGATCCTCATCTGCATGGCCACGCCCCAGGAGAATGTCTCACCCAATCCGACCACTCGCGGGGGTCTCATTAGCATGCCAGGGACGGGACGGGGCGGGGCGGGTGGCGGGGGCGGGCTCCGGGCGGTTGGTTGGAGCGTCGCAGCAGCCGAGAGGTCCCGGAAAGTTTCTTTGGAGGTGAAAACAGCCGCGGAACTCGGGGCCTTGCAAGGGGGCGGGGGCGCGAGGATCCCGGGATCGGGACGGGGCCCTCCTCCGGGCCGGGGGGTGAGGGACCGGCTTCTCCCGGGAGGTGATCGCCCAACAAAGGATCCCTGGGGCGCCCGCCCTCGAGGGCCTCCCCGCCCCCGGATCCAGCCCCCCCATGCGCCCTGGGCCCGGCTTCCCAGCCGGGTCCCACCGTCAGCGGCTCTGAAGCCCCTCGCTTGGTTACCCCTCACTCGGCCGCGCGTCTGCGTTCCAGGTGCGGCCAGGAGTGGCCATGTCCCACGGCCCCAAGCAGCCCGGCGCGGCCGCTGCGTGAGTGCGATATCCCCTCCCCCAGCTCACTCGGGACCGCAGCCCAGCCTCCGTCCGCCTCCTCGGAGCTCCGCCATCCCCGCCCCAGGGTCTTGAGGCCCCCTACCCACGAGAGGCCCGCCTCTTCTGGGCCCTCCCGCGATTGCTCCCCGCGTAACCCCGGATTCCCGTTCCTCCAGGGGTCTTCCACCGGCTCCGTAGCACTTCTGTCCCGACCCTGACTCCCAGGACCCGAGTCCCTCGTTGCCCACTCGTCCGTCGAGGGGCGGTGAATCTAGCGTCTAGGGACTCAGGTCCTCTTAGGGGCTCCCTGCTGTCCCCACGAGCGCCCCTGTACCGACCCTTCCTCCCAGGACTCAGGCGCCTTACTTCCAGCTTGGGTCGGGGTTAGGGGTGGGGGTAACCGTGGTGTCCCTTGGCTCCAGGACTGCGGGCGGCAAGGCTCCGGGCCAGCATGGGGGCTTCGTGGTGGCTGTCAAGCAAGAACGAGGCGAGGGCCCGAGGGCCGGCGAGAAGGGATCCCAAGAGGAGGAGGTGAGAGGGCGCACTGTGGTGGGGGAGGCCCTGGACCTCGCCCCTAACCCTGAAGCCCCGCCCAGACGGGGATTTGAATTTGCTATGGCTCCGCCCACGGCCCGGGTTTCCCTCCAGATGCCTCCTCCTGGCGATTCTCTGCAGTTCTAGCTTTAGGCCAGCCCACCGCCGAATGCCAGTTCCGCCCACTGCCCGGGTTCACCGCTCAGCTGGGTGGCAGTGCGACGGTGGTCTCGGGATTCTTTCCCCCAGCAAGGCCACGCCC
>NW_004567126.1:29088594-29090910 GCF_000260355.1 Condylura cristata | reverse complement strand
CCTGGCCCCCAAGGGATCTGCCTGTGGGGGGTTATTCGACGGGCAGCTGATGGCCTGACCACAGGGGGGCGCTGTGGTCAAGCCGCGTACTATATGAATGCCAGTTCCGCCCACTGCCCGGGTTCACCGCTCAGCTGGGTGGCAGTGCGACGGTGGTCTCGGGATTCTTTCCCCCAGCAAGGCCACGCCCACACCGGGAAGCCACGCCCACAACGCGAGCCAGTCGCAGCCCTGGGCTGACCCAGTCCTGGACCTCTGATGCTTCCCTAGCCAGGACTCCCCTACCCCTCCCCAAGTCTTGACTGCTGACCAGGCCAGAACTCCAGGCCTTTCAGGGTCTGTCTCCCGCCTAGACGCGCCCAAATCTTCCCATGCCCCCTCTGGGCCCCATCCCCTCTCTGAGTCCCCTCAATGGCGCTGCCTGCAGCCGGTGAAGAAACGCGGATGGCCTAAGGGCAAGAAGCGGAAGAAGATCCTGCCAAATGGACCCAAGGCACCTGTCACCGGCTACGTGCGCTTCCTGAATGAGCGGCGTGAGCAGATTCGCACGCGCCACCCGGACCTGCCCTTTCCTGAGATCACCAAGATGCTGGGTGCTGAGTGGAGCAAGCTGCAGCCCGCAGAGAAGCAGGTGGGACAGCCTGGGACCACTGACCTCCCACCAACTCCCGGAGGCCAAATTCCCCAAAGGATCTAGTGTGGGGTCTTCTCTTGCCCGGAGAATTGGCCACTCATATGGAAGGAAGGGTAGCAATAAGCTACCCTATTAGACATAAAAGTAACTAACCAAGTAGGGATGGAGGCTGGAGTTTTATGCACAAACTTGATTTTCAAATCCTGGTAATCTAAACATCATAAAAGTAACAAATTTAACAGAACACCCTCAGTTCGAATCAAGTCAGAGTTCAATAAGCAGATCAGGTGCTAAAGGTGGAAACGTGGTCATCAAGCACCAGGAAGCGGTTTGTAAAGGCTGTTGGGGTGAGGGAGCTGGGAGGTGGCCTGAGTGCAGGCTGAGGAAGGGGGTTCCATGAAGAGCAGTAGGGAGCTTGTGGAGTGATGGAGATGGGGTCCTGCCCTTGGAGGCCTCCCCTACCCCCTGCTGGGCCAAGCCTTCTCCTGCTGCCCTGCCAGCGATACTTGGATGAGGCTGAGAGGGAGAAGCAGCAGTACATGAAGGAGCTGCGGGCGTACCAGCAGTCCGAAGCCTACAAGATGTGCACGGAAAAGATCCAAGAAAAGAAGATCAAGAAAGGTAGGAAGGTAGTCGCATGCCTGTTCTGAGACTCGTGACCCAGGCAGATGAGCCACCCCCGTGACGGGGTTCACAGTTCCGAGGGGATGAGAGATAGGCAGCCAGTCAGTCGTAAGTGAACAGGACCGACCAGTGCAGAGATGAGGGACACCCAATACTGGGTGCTCACTGGGGGAGTGGAGGCAGAAGTCCGCACCAGGATGAGTAGGGCTAACCTGGAGGGAGTCAGGAGGGAGCTGCAGGCAGAGAGAGTGCGTGAAGTGTGGGGTCAGGGGACACTGGGAGGCTGAGCCTGTCTTCTCCTCCCACCACCAGAGGACTCGGGCCCTGGGCTCATGAATACCCTCCTGAATGGACACAAGGTAAGCATCTCTTCCCCAAGGAGGGCCCATGGCAGGACCGATCTGCGCTGCTGGTCTTTAGAGACGTGACTGACCAGCGCGCCTGGGAGGAAGTGAGCCATCCTCCCTGTGTGCAGAGCACCTGAGGAATGTAGCTGATCCGACTCTGTCCCAGTTGCCCAAAGAGCCCCTCCGAGCCTCTCCCCCACCCTAAAAAACATTGCCACCTCGTCCTGTCGCCCCAGGGTGGGGACTGCGAGGGCTTCTCCACCTTCGATGTCCCCATCTTCACTGAAGAGTTCTTGGACCAAAATAAAGGTGAGCGCTGACGACAGGTTGCAGGTGAAGCCAGTGGTGAGAGAGGGTGGGCCCTGGGGCTGGGGGGGGGCATTACCGCTAAAAGCTGAGGGCTGAGGAGCCTTTTTCAACCCCTGGGGGGGGGGAGCTGAGGTATGGCCGAGGGCCTGAGCGCCTGGGGGTGGGCGAGGCGGGGTTGTCACAGCTCTGGGGAGGAAGCGGCAGGTCTGACCCGGCTGGTTGGCTGCAGCGCGGGAGGCGGAGCTGCGGCGCCTGCGGAAGATGAACGTGGCCTTCGAGGAGCAGAACGCGGTGCTGCAGAGGCACACGCAGAGTATGAACAGCGCGCGCGAGCGCCTGGAGCAGGAGTTGGCGCTGGAGGAGCGGCGTACCCTGGCCCTGCAGCAGCAGCTCCAGGCCGTG